>NC_092793.1:39128961-39503682 GCF_918797505.1 Bemisia tabaci
CATTTCTTCTTCGAAACGTAATTTAAATTCCTAAAACGAATATATTAAGAAAGTTGGGACTGCGTCTTACCATAATACATTTACTTTTGCTCGGTAACAGGCAGTGATCTCAGATAAAGTTAGTTTTTCTTCTGCTCATGGCGGTTCTGCCGGTTCAAACAGGCCGTTACAGTGGTAGATGACAGTTACTCCCAAATGAAATTAATCGGTTGACGACGGACCAAAACTAACCTAAAGTTATACAAATATGAGTGTGTAAGTGAATTTGGGCAAAAATTAACCTAGAATACTTTGTTTCCGCAATTTTATTTTGTTCCCGCCCTACATTTGAATTTCAAACTTGTCCCGATTTCGCCGCCAATCCTATAGCCAGTAGTAGAGGTGATTGAAAAGAAGCTTCATTTTTCGCTTTTAGCGCTCCGTCTTTATGTCTTTGGTTCAAGCAAGCTCATTCAACATTTCAAACCAGGTAAATAAATTGGAGAAAAAATTGCGGGAAAGAACACCTTTGAAAGAAAGGGTATCCCTGAGTAAGGGCACCAAAATGCCCCTCCTCACGGATTTTGAATTTAATGGTCTAAACTCTTTAGGAGGTCCTAAAATCATCGTGTTGGGCAATTTTTACCATTTATCATTTATCATTTACCATTTATAATTTATCATTTGTTGCTTTTAGCGCTCCGTCTTTATGTCTTGGACCAGTATTGATCCAGATTTGAAGAAGACCCACAGTCGTAGTCATCAGCCAGACCCGTAAATATCAGGGCTGAGACCCGTACCATCACGGCTCAGACCCGTATCTCCATCACGCCCCGGACGCGTTCACAATCACGGCTCAGACCCGTATCCCCTCCCCCCTCCCCACGGCCTAGACCCGTGCCACCTCATAGCCCACTCTTAGAGCTTAGAACTGTGTATATAAATATATGTGTGAAACTCACCACAAGTGAAATATTGAATAAAAATGTAAATATGTGTCAATGAAGCCCTGGCAATTCATCATTATCAAAAAGCCCGAAACCACCCCCTTACATAATCATGAAAAAAAATCCTGAAAATTAGCGACAATGGAAGGTTACTTAGGCCTCTAAAAATACGTAGGAAGCCATTTTTATGGCCAGTTATGAAAAGTATATTGAGACATACCAATGGTGCACACTTATGGAGGATAACTAAGGTCAAAAAACAGTCAAAAGAAGAAGAAGGCCGCTTCAAGTAGGAAAAGGCCGCTAAACATGACATCCCGGTCAATTTCCAAATCGTGGGAATCCAGGTATAACTATACTTTTTTGATATGTTGCGTACATGGGTCAGAGCTGTTACGTACAGCAACATAAAAGTTGTACCCCACTTTCTTGAACCTTAGGCGTGGCGATTAATTAAATTTTGGCAATTTTTGGTGCTTTGGGAGATTTTTCTCGAAAATTGGGCGAAGTAGGGTAAGGATTTAGAGAACTTTTTTTGTTCATTTTTTTGCGTTCTTTCCACGAACGTACACGGTTTTAAGTTTAAATTGAGTTCTTGTTTGAGTACTTGTTTAAAGTTGAAAAAAAACCTTAGAATGGGCCAAAAATGGCGACAATGAACCGTGAGGTCCCTCACAATTCATCGGAGGCCTTTTTAAAGGCCAGAACGCGAAAAAAAAAGTACATGGGAATCACCTTCGGAAATAGTAATTAGTCGAAAAATTCGATGAAAATAATTATTTATCCATTCCGATCTTTTTAAAGCGAGACACTGCTTTTTCCATTCGGTAAAATATTTGGCAGAGAGTCTACCTGGGACTAGCAGGACTGACCGAGATAAAAATAACGTCCAAGTGAGTTTCGTTCAAAGACATTGAATAGAGTAGACCGTGCGCTGTGAAATGGAGCGGTGACCACTTCTCTTCCATTCGCATGCCGCACCGACCGATGAGTGCGGGAACACCGAAACGGCACCGGTGAGGTAGTGAGCCCCAGCCGTCCCCAGCTCGCGGTAAACGAACAGTGCGCTTAAACGAGGTTGGTACGGTTCGGCTCCGAAATCTTTAATTATTAATTGATTAGTGCGAATATTTTCGGCTGATGTGTTCTTTATTTATAATCAAATGTTTCGGTGTGAAGATGTGTTTTAGTTTTCATGATTAAACACCACACAACTCTCAATTTATGGTATGCTTACATGAGCAAATTCTTGATGAACCGGGCAAGAGACAAGAATGATTATGTCCCGATGATAATTTTTAAACTTTGACTACATTTAGCCTTAAGGAACTACTATTTTTGGGTCATTTGTTTTATTACCTATCTACACAGGAAACTAATACACGACACAACAACGGATCATGAACTAATGGCACATTTTGTTCTTCCTAAAATGAGCCAGAAATAGCAGTTCTTCATTGAAAATTGTAGTCAACTTATTGTCTTCAATTTCAACATAGTGTTGTTTCAGTTTGTGATATTTATTTGTGATAAATGTTATATTAAGTAAATACCCTCAGCATTTTGCTGAAAACATAGCATAAGTGCTGTGTTTTTTTAATTTTATAGAGGAAATTAAGGACACGATAAAAACTCATTTCATAGAATCCACTGCACTGCAATGTGCAGAAAAATTGAGGCACTGGGTGCAAGAATGACACTTCTTGGTTGCGGTGGTTCAAAATCTCTACTAATATTTCATCAGTGAAGGAAATTCATGGATTTCGTTGAAATTTCTACTGAGTTATTTTTCATGATTCTGCAATTTTCTGTGAAAAAAATCCATGAAATTTAACATTATAAACTACTCTTCTAAACAAATATGAGCGACATAGATTCTGGAACATCGTTAAAAAGTGGTGCCCTTCTCGAGCGCAGCGACTTAATCATAGAGCCACCTAAAAATGCAAAGGAATAAAGAGCAATTACTTACCCATACTTTTTGAAAATAAACAGTATCCACGATCGCCAGTCATAAAAAAGTGACTGAAGTATTGATTTTGAAATTTTTGAGCAGATTAAATAACATCAAGTTGCGACTCGCAAATTAGTTTGATAACAAGGCTTGAACATTATCTTTTTCAGTGGAATAATCTTAAATCTCCGTACTTTGAAACTGCTGAAATCGTTGCCCCTCTTTTTCAGCTTTTCATCAAATCTGTCTCTTAGATCAAGATAGACAATAGCTTTAAGTAACTCTCTCGTAACTTTTATATGCCTTTTTATGTACAATACATAACATTATTCCTCGTTCTTACCCTTGATTTATATGATTGACCTCATTTTAAATCCTTGTTGTACCTTTTACAAAATTACCTCTTATCCACGCTGTCATCTTTACAAGCTGCACGCATTATAAGAACATCCGTCTGATACGCAGGTCACTTTCCTCATAT
Source organism: Bemisia tabaci (assembly GCF_918797505.1). Lineage (NCBI taxonomy): Eukaryota > Metazoa > Arthropoda > Insecta > Hemiptera > Aleyrodidae > Bemisia > Bemisia tabaci. The sequence goes on from NC_092793.1 coordinate 39,132,323, forward strand.
TTTCAGTCATGAAGCGTTTTTTCCAGTCAGTAATGACTGTATAGAAACGAAAATTGTTCAGAGTAATAGAAAATTTCATGCTAATAACATGTGGTCCTTATAAATGCCGAAAAATGAAGTGGAAACGAGTAATTCGCAAAAATCCGAGCGCGCAACTAATTTTTCCAAGTACGCGCAACGCCGGCTCATGCTGCGTGGGGCTCAGTCGCGAGCTCCCACCCCGCCCGCCCATTACGGAGTCCCGCCGAAGTGGCCTCGCTCAGCTGACACGGCGGAGATAGGGAGTGCACGGTGTACTCTATTCAATGTCTTTGGTTCGTTATAATAATAATTTTGTGTTCTTTATGTTTGTTTTTTTTTTTGTTACAAAAAAAATATTTGGGAACTTCCAAATAAAAAAGAAAAAGAAAAAAAGAAGAGAATCAAACTATATTATCAGTCTTTGAAAACAGGAAAAAAATTAAAAGAGGTGCCATCTCACAAAGACCTACATACAGTAGGTCTTGTTAAATTTAATTATTATTATGATGTGCTCATATACACAATCCTTACGGAGATTGATGAGCTTTAGCAAATTATTTAAATTCAATTATTAATTAAATTATTTATTTAATAATCAAAATTAATTATTTCAACGAATTTTGACATCCATAGTTTATAGATATAACACGGTTTTTTATTCACATCTTAATGAAAAATTATGCCAGGGGCTTGAAAATTGGTACCAACACTCTTCAGGGTTAGTAGATTCTACAAAGGCGATATCCTTAAAAATGGCAGATGTTCAAAATCCGCTGGTTTCACAGATATGACTTCAAATTCTGTAGCATTTAATTTTTTACTCTCAGATCCAGGTCGATTGTTCATAAGGAAATATTGATTCTTTGTAAGTAAAAGTTTCCACCTGTCGCCGTAAGGTCAGTGGAGGATCTTTTCATCTCCAGTATAGATAACCCTACCAGGGTTTACCCTACATAAAGTCCAAGAAATGTAAAACCTTGGCTCTATTTCAGACAGCCCATGTGCTTAAGTTGTGCCAAAATAAGCACACATATGAATTGGGATATTGGTTTAAAATGAATCCTGAAGGATGGGCTGGACATTTTATTTCTACTTTTCAATTGCATGGCCACCTTAACTTTACACAAAAATACATTTTCTTTCCTTGAAAATAATGGAAAGCTACTTTTCAATGACTCCAAGAGTTGGCGATAACGTTTTAAATCTTAGGTTGTATCTGAGATTTTTAAATTTTTTAAGGTACTATACAAGACTGAATTCTTAAATTCTGGTAATACAGAACCCCCCAAAATGGAAAGGAATTTCTTCATTTTAATTTCTTATGATGCTCTTTCATGAAACATTACAGTTGTAGGTAAACGTTGTACACAGAGTGAGAAATAGAAGATCTGAATAACAACCACCTTTTGGCAACTCCATTAGAGGGAGTACTACCGCTTGCAAGTAGATTAGTCTGTAAAATATTAAATGATTTGTTATTGGGTTTCTTCCCATGTCATGTTCATGTGTAAAATACAATGGGCAAAAAACTTGTTAACACTAGGATTCAGGTTTATATTTTTGTAGCAGAGTTACTGATAAGGTAAAAAAGAAAGAAAAAGAAATAATTGTCAGAGATAAAAAATCAACTGGGCTATTGTACCACTAAAATTATTATTAGGTGCCCACAATTTAGAGGGTAGAGTGCATAAGGTATGGTACCTAATATTGGGTCAGATGACCAGAGAGATAGGCTGCAGAGGTGGAATGAACGGTTCTACAAACATTTTTACACTACTACTTGCAGAACAAAATGTGCCCTCTTATTTGCAATCTTTTAGTTGCCCTCTTGTGTGCAATAAAACTAAAATTTCAAATAATCTGGATAGTTTTCTGATCTTTCTCATACATACTAAGTCTTCAGAGTAGTTCTAGGCACATAGTTTCAAACATTTGCAGCTTCAGGAGTCAGAAATATTGACCAGTTTCATGGCCCATTTTTACCAAGCTACTGGCCATATAATTTTTTTGGTCCATACGATGGTCTGCCTTATTTTTTCTTATCTTAACAGTTCTTTTAAATCACAGCTACAGCTTAAAACCGAAACAAAAATAATGAGCGTATTCATTACTGCTGACTGCAAAGATGAAGCGAAGGGTCTTTCGGCTGCAATCATCATCATTTTACAGACCAAAATGGCTCTTTTAGTGAACATCATAGGTGGTCAGTAGGTGAATGTAAACCTATCTGAATACAGAGAAATCTTATTCACAGACCAAATTCTCGGCGTTACAACTAGCTGTATTAGGGGATTGAATACGCTGTGCAACAGTTTCAGTTGCTGAGATAGGAGCTAACTAAGAGACTGTAATACTTGCTATCATCTTCATCATCTTTACCAGCTTTTTTTGGCCTTTTTTCTGTGTTTGTCTAGTTCTTGCCTCCAACCTTCTCTGTCCCTTCCTCCTCGATCTTGATTCGAACCTCTTCTGTTTCCCCCTCTATCACCTCCTCTTCGATCCAGAAAAGAATATCCTCCATGCCCTGAAAAATAAAGGGTAACACTTAATTTAGAGACCACATTATACATATATGACGGTTTTTTGTTTTTTATCTCTTTAAAGAAAAAAAATTCATTACAGTTCTCATAAGGACCTCTTTGGCATCTAAACAAGGACATATACTAAGGGTCAAGTAATGATCAGTGTCTCCTCAGCAATGAATCGGAAGGTCTCTACAAAGTTATTGATCAGAGATGGGTACATTTCAGAGAAGTTGGGCCGATTTGATATCATACTCCTTTAAAGCGATGGATCAAATAAACGTGTTCAGGTCATCATACCTTATAGGTATTTAATTTTTTTTTGGTGAAAAACATTGGGGTGTATGGTATACTGCATGGGCAAGAAAGAGAAAATTGGGCCGTTTTGATATCATTTCCTTTTAAATGATGAATCCAAACGGTACTGCCATCATATTTTTGGGTGCCTGGGTTTTTTTTTTTTTTTTGTAATTAGTGACATTTTTTGGATTGGGCCGAAATCTTGTACAAAAATCATATTTTTGTTTTTTTGGAATACTGAGTACAGGGATTGGCTGATTTTGGACTTTCTGGTCTCGATTTATCTTAAACCTCTGTTTACTTTCTGATTTTAATAAAAACAATTTTTAAAATAATGGTGAGAATCCTGCTCTCCAAATTGGAATCCCCCTTCGTTGTTGAACTCTCAAGGGTGACCGAGGGGGCTTTAGGATGACGAAAGCTGCACTCCTCCGGTCAGTCCTCTATTTGTCCTCGTGGTCTTGAACTGTGTCCGGCCTAAAATAGCCCATGCAGAAAAACTCCTGACACGTGAGGTTGAGGACACCCTGTACATTGATTGTCAAAGCCGGAAATGGTATCCATTATTTCCTATCATGCTGCAATTTTCTAGAAAATCTTCATTCGATGGGGAAAGGAGAATATCTTTACCCAGGTAAGAATTGGCTTTAGGATCTATGTTCCCAAAGTCATAGACCTATAGCCAGCTAAAAGATTTCAAATAGGTAGCATCTTTAGACGGCTATACAGTTTCTTACAGTATTTGATAGGTGATCGCGATAAAGCCATAGCTGGGCAATAAACTGCATAGCCCGGCTATTTGATTTCTTTTGCTTCCTAAAACCATCTATACGAATTCTATCGCTTTCTGTAGCCAGATGTAAGAATTTCTATGGAATTTTGAAAGTCAGACTCCTATTGCCAATTTCAGCAGGGTATCGCGGCTCAGCCCTAAGATTCCTCCTAGAGTCACTATCTACGATCCTTCCCTCATACTCAGCAATACGTCTATATAATTGAGGAGCTTTCCAGAAAAAGGGCACATAGCAAAAAATCGCGTTTGAGAAAAATGCATTTGATTTTAGCATCATTATTCTATGGCCATAGACTGTGGCTTACATTCGAAATTGGGAGTCCAAGCTGCGATGTAAGTTATCATCAGTGACCGGAAAGAAATGATGGAAACATAAGATGCATTTTTGTTATACGCGATTTTTTGTTCTGTGCCCTTTTTCTGAAAAGCTCCACAATTGTTCAGTCCACATTCCTGCTGTTAAGTAGGATAAGGCATGCAAAAACCGGACACTATCTGTGTACAAAATTGCTAAAACTTGTAAACTAGAATTAATTCCCATTGCGTTCAGTAATTTGTCCGTGCCTGACACTCAGGCTGAATTTATTTTTTCATCCTCACAAAATAATTGAAATAAACTTCTGTCATATAGATTTAACCGCGCCATGAATGTGTTAAGTGTTTTTCAAAGACAGTGTAGTGTTGAAGTAAACTTTTTAGTAGGCTCAGTAAGATGTTCTAATCAACCAAAATGGATTTCAACAATCAGAAGTGCACATGATTTTTCCTACCGGATATATACAAAATATTCACCCTACTTTTCAGACAGAAAACGCACGAATAAGATTTGTTTTCAGAAATTCAGAATAGCGTATTTTCTGCTCTCATCGATGGAGTACCTTCTGAGGAAAAATTAGAAAATACGTTTTGGACCATATCCTAGATGTACTCCTGACCGCTATCTCTACCACTCCAATGTACTAGATGACCACATCCGAAATCAGCGGAGTACATAACATACACAAAAATTCATTATTGTATGAAAGGTAACTTATCTACCGTTCTCACTATCTGAGCCGCAACCATGTTGGCCACCATTTTGGTTCTTAGAGAAATTTTATAGGCCTGTTTGGGTAATCAGATCTCATTTGTAGAATTTATGACCCAAAAGTCCCATGCAGGGACACCTTACCTGACGATACGAGCCTCAACAAAATACTTCACTCCGCAACGGCAGTCATTTGGCCGCCATATTGAAATTGTTGGACTTCAATAAATCTGTAGTAAAATTCTGACCTCATTGGTGAAATCTACGACCCAAAAAACCCTATGTTAGATATCCTACTCGGCACTTTTACGCAACTCTCAGAGGTTTGACCCTATCGTGGACATTTTTGGCGATCATCTTGGATTTTGGGCATCTCTTTGAGCCGGAGAAAATTTTGGACCTCAAATTCGGATTCCACGACCAAAACTACATGGTGATAGACTCCTTACACGACATCAAAAGCAAATTCCAACATCTTCAACCCCGGAGCCCCCATTTTGGCCGTCATCTTGAATGGAGATGTTGCATGTGTGAGGGATTTGCGATTTGACCATTGATTCTTATGTAAAAGTTCGCGAAAAACACGATGGTGCCTCTGGTTTTCTCTGAAATCATCTCCCAAGCTCAAAGAAAGCTCTCAAAGTGAGGCCAAAATGGAGGGGATATCCCACCCTACTCTGAGAGTCCACCTCTACATCAAAACAAACTCTCCATGCAAAGATAGGGAGCAAATACATTAGCAAGGTTGTCGTGTTTTCAGTCTTGGAGTCCCCAAATAAAGTGGCAACTCTGCTAATGTATTTGCTCCCTATCTTTGCATGGAGAGTTTGTTTTGATGTAGAGGTGGACTCTCAGAGTAGGGTTGGATATCCCCTCCATTTTGGCCTCACTTTGAGAGCTTTATTTGAGCTTGGGAGATGATTTCAGAAAAAACTAGTGGCACCATCATGTTTCTCGCAAACTTTTACATAAGAATCAATGGTCAAATCGCAAATCCCTCACACATGCAACATCTCCATTGGAAGGGTTGGACGCAAAATTTAGCTTGACAACATCAGTATTATTTTTCTGCACATCGAAAAGAAGAGATTAGGCCATTTTCTACACTTACTCCACTTACTGTTCAACGGGAGGCTTTTTTTTCAACGTATGCCCCTAGACTAATTTATGCAGGCCCGCGCTGTGCCGCCGCTCCGCGGATCGCAGTGGCGCAGAGACCTTAAATCATAGACCCATCATGTAATACATCGTTGGAAAGCTTAAAACACGTTCTTTAACTTGATACATATTTAAAGTGATATTATTTAAGCAATTTTAAAAGTTAAGTATATGGATTACAATTATTTTTTCAATACACAAAAACCGGTTTTTGTGAAAAAAACACCCTCTATATTGTCAAAATAAAAAAAATTGTAATTTTTTATATCTACCTTTAAATTATCGTTCAAACAAAATAAGCAAAATTAAATCTGTTCAGTAGATCTCGATCTATAGCAGCTCAAAGTACACGCCCGTGCGCCATTTTGAATGGCCGCCATCTTGGATCTGCCACCATTTTGAAAATGCCTCTTCGACTCGAGACTCTTAAAATATCATCTGGTTTGACCTTCTAAAGTGGTAAAACTGAATTAAGATTTGCAGCGTACTTGCACTAAGCCACCGTACTAAAGGACGAATTTCATTTTGTAATGTGGGCGCCATGCTTTGGAGCTTGCTTCCATGGCTCCTATTACAAAGGGTCCAATTTTGGGGTTTGTTTCTCTCACTACGTATACTGATACCTATCTTCAGATCTGAGAATTTTAGTTTCTTCTCAGCTTCCTACTTCGTGATATTCCTGTTTCCTGTAAAAAGGGATTGATAAGCAGGTATGTTTGTCCCATCATATGCTGGATGGTGTCAGGCCCATTTGCTTCTAGAGTTCATTCAGTTCTATTATCGTGTGCAATAATCTCCATGTTTCAACCATACTCCTTCCTTTAAGGGATTTCATAAACTTACCTCTAGAGCCTCTGTCAGATGTCCTCTGACTCCAACTAGGCATTTCAGGTGGTGGTGCCTGCTGCTCATTTGGTCTTCCCCCTCGATCTGGAACCTACACAGAAGAGGGATTGTAATAAGTCTTAGCCTAGGCATATACATCGTTCATGACCATGATGGAACTTGGACAACCTAAAAGCGACACACTGAGAAAGGTCAATTTCAAGAATGGGACTTGAACTCGATTACATTTTGCAATAAGAAACTGTTATTTCTGGCTAATCCATAAGAAGAGCCTCTCGTAATGGGAGACTAGTAGCACAAACGTTGTTTCTAAGGCTTTGTCTCTATGGGACGTTTTTATTAGATTTGTCCCAAGGTCGAATCGAGGGGGGATGAAACTTCAGGGAATTCTCGCAGCTACCGTCTCCACAAGACAGGGGTTTGACGAGGGTCATCCAAAAAGTAATGTTCCCTACCGTGTATCTTACGAACGAAAGAAATAAATCAAATTGGTAAATAGACACGTATTAGGCATACTTTCAGCTTTAAAACAAGCCCAAATTTTTGAATATCGGTCAAGGGATTTGCGAGAAAACTTAATTTTACTGAGACAAGCTCCTGTCGCCGCGTGCCACAATGGGCCAGATAGTGTACGTAGCGGCGCTTAATTCATAACTCCCACTAGATCAGACATATCGTTCAAAACATGATGATTCCTACGGTAATTTGATCTGCTCTTTCCAAATTTTGTGTCAAAAAAGCCGGCAAAAATGTCTGAATATAGGTTTTGAACGTCGAAAGCCCAAGAAATTGCTCCATAAAAAAGAGGATCTTGTGCTTCTTATAAAATGGGGGAAAAACACAATCATCGAACAAAAAAATGTAATCTTATCATCAATCCTTGTAATTCTATTAAAAGGAGAATATTTTCGCTTTTGCAGATCCCAAAAATATTGAGTTTTAGCAGCAGGGCATGAGATCAAACTTGCCCGAAAAATAAGCTTTAAAAAATGAATTTTTCAGAATACTGTAGACTGAGAAAGTGTCATTGCGGTTCGTTGCGCGGTTCTCTTTGGTATTTTTAGAAAGAATATATCCTAGAGATACCATATACCAAAGCACAAATGGTACAAACCGGCACAACCATATTTTTCGGATGCTTCTTTGAGGTGACCTCCAATTTCCGCGAAAATCGGATATAGGGGTTTTAAGGAACCACGATACATAGTAAAGCGGCCAATAGAATAATTCAACACAAATTCATGTTTTAAGGGTTTTTCAGGTTTCCAATAGCATTTCTCGCTCTTTCGATACTGTAGGGTGGAAGGAGGGGGAGGGGGAGGCCGACCAAAATCAGATGGTCAAAAATTTGTTATGGTCAACAATTTTCTTGAGCCCAGTTAATAATGATAAATCTTTTTACATCCATTCACACATTCAGCCTAAATAGGACTGGTTTTAAACCAATTTGGCGATGAATAACTAAGAGACTTATCCTCTCGACTGGGAAAACCTCAGAGCACCTTAAGACTTTATGCAATCTAGGACACAATGAGTTTATGAAATAGCCATAGGGTGTCCCAATTCTAAAAAAGCATTACAGCATTAAAAATTGAAGAAAAAAACTGTGATAAAAATAAAATACTTGCAATAAACTTAACCTCTTCAAACGCTGAGTATTTCCTACTCTTTGAAGCTATAATGGATGGTAAAATTTTCATATTAAAACAGCCATTTGAAAACGTTAAACAGAAGGGTAGGGCTACTATTGCCCCCAGAGCCACAATTACCCCTGCTTACACTCAGACTTTATTGTTAACTTGAAAAAAATTTACGAAATGATACTTTCAGACTTTCCAGACGGTCAAAATAAAACTCAAGACTATTAATAACCTTGAAATAATTGTTAAATTGTTACATAAATGAGTGAAAATAAATACAATGCATCTTAAAAAATTTAGCAGTTTGGGGGTGCTTGAAAAGGAGACAGGAGTTGACAAACACTTTTGAAATCTCATATTTGTCATTGAATACGTGATGGGAAAAAAATGCCAGAGCAACCATTCGTAATTCTTCGATTTATTTGGGATATAGATACCGAAATAGATCTTGAGGGCCTTTAATACAAATTGGTCACATAAGATGCAGAACATCATACTCCGATAGTGCTGATGTTACAGCCTTAAACTAACAAAATACAACTCTTTTAATACTTACATTACCAATTACAACTTTGTTCACAGAGGATTGAGTACCCATTCTAACTGTCATAGAGGAAGTTTTTTCGAACAGTGCCAATTCTTCTCCAGCAGAGAGAACATTTGCCAATTCCATATTGGGGTCTGCTTTCAATCTCTGTCGCACTGGATAGTATACAGAGGCTATAACGTCTTCTCTTCCAACGATTCTTTCGGACCACTGTAAAGGAGACTAAGGCATTAATTTAGATGTAAGGAGACCGTATGTGAAAGCCCAAGAGCAGTTAATGGTCGTCCCTTAAGCCGCTCATTTTCTAAGTAGCTTCCGAAGGAGCTGTTTTATGTTTCATGGACGTTCCTTAGATCCTCCCTTCTTTAATTGAGGACCATGCCGGAAGAAGGACTCATCTCGAGATCCCTTTATTCAGCGGTCTATTTTTCTGATTCTACGTTGTATAGTGAGTGTATCCTCCAAGTTTGAGAGAAATCTGTCGATTTGTAGAGTGAATAATGACCCTTGAAATACAATACAGGTATGCCCTTCTTCCGACCGACAGGCCTTTCCACCTGACTAACACATTTAAAATAAAATAAAATAAAATAAAACCCAAAATATAAAACCAAGATTAAGTATTTTTGACCTCCCAAATATCACAGTAAAGCACTTAAACGCGTTTTTTAGAATCTACTATAAGAGGAAAACGAAAATTTCAGGCTTAAATCTCGTGTTTTGATACTTGGCAACACAGTGAAACCCATCTTGGGCAGTGCAAGGCGGGATAGAAATTAGTAAGACAGAATCTAATATGTTCAATTGGTAACAGATTGAAATGTGTGAAAATATGATGAAATAATGTAATGAATAATATATGTGTGTGAAAATATATATATTGGACATTAGCAAAGTAGGGGTACAGAAGAATATATTTAATAACATTTAAGTGCTACACTAATAAAACTGCTCCTTGTGCTTGAAGGTTCCTACAGTCAATGAGGAACAACAGCGAGATATATTAGTTTTCAAACAAAAACAATGTACTTACTTATATTATTCATATGCAATCGGAAAAATTTAGTTTTTCCTGCAAATAATTGACGGATTTGAAAAAAAAAAACTTTAGCTCATTAGAAAGCTGAAGAGATTCTGCAGGAACAAATTTCTTTGATTTGCTTTAAATTAATTTATTCACGAGATACAAAAGAAGGAAATTAATTTGATAGTGAAGTTAGTATCTTAAGCATTAATAAGCGCGCCCGAAAAAAACCTGATTTCTCTGCTACCAGTAACCCAGCCTTAAATAACTTAGGCTCGTTGGAATGCTGAAGTGTATTTGCAAGAAAAGCTTTCTCCGATTTCATTATTTTTCATTACATTTCGAGTTATTAAAAAAACGATCCTTATTTTTTTATCTTCCATACAAGGATTTCGAAAGAGGGGCCCATTTCTGGCTTTCTTGGTCTCATGATTACAGAGGGTAAATTAATTAATTTTTCAAAATTGTAAAAAATTTCAAAACTTTAGGATCTAATTTAAGAGAATTACTTTTGGTTTAACCGATTGGTTCATTCAATTTTTAGGCCCACCATTTCAAACTTTTAAATGCATATTTTCACCAATACTCAACCTTATGCATACGCTTTTCTTCTGGTATTGTCTTCCATTAAAGAAGGGAGGTTTTAAAAGCTTGTTGGCAGCTGTTTTTGTTTCATAGACGTGCTTTTTCGTAAAATCCGAGGAGACCCAGCTTTCCTTTCTACCAATGTTAAGGTAGCTCTGAAGCTACCTTAGTAGTTACAGAAGGGCGGGCAATTACCATTAGATCTTGACACTATCGAAATCAATGCGCAGGCAAGAATACTTTAAAGCTTCAATACCCAGCGATTAAAAATTTAATTTTTTTTCTTTCTTAAAAAGTGTAAACTCTTTACATCCTACTATTCCCGTTGCTTAATTTCCCTGTCATCCTAATTTTACTTCTCTGTTTCCTTCTACTTCAAAATGTGTGTACACTTTTCTTGACACCTCAAAATTGCATGTTCAGACTCACTTCAACTACCTTAAAGTATTTTGAAAAGAAGGAGGTAATAACTCAAAGTCAATAATATAAGTCCATTATGTCGAATGAGCGAACATTTTACAGGGTGAGCGAAAAGTCCCCGACCCTCCCCCTCTAACTTTTGAACGCATGCTTGTATCGAAACGAAATTTTGGGGATGCTCCTAGATCAATAAGAGCTACTTTTTGGCACATCCAAAATTTTGGGGGGGGGGGCGCTTCCCCCGCGAGGGGCGCACACTAACTCGAAATTTTCAAATGGTAACCCCCCTCTTGTGATACATCGTTGGAAAGGTAATAAAAAAAGAAACTTTTGGGCGCAAACCGGAGGTCGCTACGACTTTTCGTTCTCGAGTTATTCTCGGTCAAAGTTTAAAATAGGCCAGTTTTCAAAAAATCGTAAGTCCGGTTCAGAAAGGTGCAGAAATGCAAACGAGGCGGCAAAATTCTCGACATTGCATGTGCTTTCAGAAAAAAATCGTCGAAAACCTTATCGTCTAGCCCACGCGCCTAGAGAGATTTTAACCCCCCCCCTCCCGCGATTAACTGTCTTTCTTGCGGGAGGGGCGGCCAGTTCACTCGAGGCGGAAGTAGGTACCTTTTTGAAGGTAACTCAGCTACCTGACGGAGCCCAGACTATTTGGGGAGGCGGCACTCCCCCCTCCGCCGCCGCACCCCCTCCCGCGGAAAATCGACGGTTCTAAAAAAAACTATCATTCTACCACGGAAGGGAAGGGGTGCGGCGGCGGGGGGGGAGTGCCGCCCCCCCCCCCCAAATAGTCTGGGCTCCGTCAGGTAGCTGAGTTACCTTCAAAAAGGTACCTACTTCCGCCTCGAGTGAACTGGCCGCCCCTCCCGCAAGAAAGACAGAAAATTTCGAGTTAGTGTGCGCCCCTCGCGGGGGGAGCGCCCCCCCAAAATTTTGGATGTGCCAAAAAGTAGCTCTTATTGATCTAGGAGCATCCCCAAAATTTCGTTTCGATACAAGCATGCGTTCAAAAGTTGGAGGGGGGGTCGGGGACTTTTCGCTCACCCTGTATGTAGTGGAATATTTACTTTTAGATTAATTTCATGAAACTAAGAGGTGAATTGAACTTTCTGGATTTTACGAGAGTTGCTATGGAAGTGCAGTGGGATAGTAGCATATTTTTTTTTTTTTTTTTTTATCCGATTTCTAAAATTTTTAGGTCTACTGAGTAATGAGGTTTTCTTTGAAAAAATTCTGGTTACCAGAACTTAAAGTAACTTTATAGGGAGAGTATGGACAACTCGAGAATTTGGAGCTTAGGTTTGATCAGGTCATGTAGCTCTTGGGATCTTTCCGACTAGCGACTTGGACGGTCAACCGTTGAAATTCGGCGGTTAACCCCGAATCTCCATCGGGGCGGTGCGTGATCGGGGATCGAGCTTAACGTTTTCATGTAAACAACGAAGATGGCGGCACATTGTGCGCGGGTGTTTTGAATTTACAGATTGCGAGCGAGATCCACCCCCTTGAACGGACCACGTACTTAATTAACATTTAAATATTGTTATCATCAAGTTAATTTTAATGCCTGATGGTCGAGTGAAGGACGTTTCTCTCGTGAAGAAAACTCTGCAGTGTTGCTGTTTATCATTGCATTCTAGGAGAGAAAAGACAGCAGCCAGAAGAATGAGTCTTCAGCAACCATCCTCAGCACCCATTTCTTTTTTCCAAAGATTTTTCATAATCATCACTTATCAGAGATGCGAAATGAAATTTAATAGTGCATGAAAGTTCACAGACTTCTCAGTAATAGTGTATGCCACCCGCAAAATTATCTCAAAATGAACTATAGGGTTTGACTCTCATTTTGTTAAATATTGAGATTTTATTGATTCTGCGCATTTCATGGCCTACTAAGTATATTGCAGAAGTTCTACAAAATTTCATGAAATTTTAGAATACATGAAATTGCATACAATTTTGCATATCTATTCATTATGCAGCCCATTCAGCACGTATCGAGACTGAAGCTGCTTTAAAAGTGTGAATTATACTAGCAGGAAAGGGGTTGGTCCCCTATGAGGAACATATTTTCCCAAATTAAAATTTATCGGAGGGAGGAGTAAAATTAAAATTTCCATCTTTCAATCACAATGAACAATATTGGTTAAATATTGCTGTTTTTATTAGGTACTCTTCATTAGAGCTGATCATCATTGTTTCATCATTTAAATTGACGAAGATTCTGTTTCAGAGGGTAAAAATTATCACAGATCAGGCAAATAGGGATTGTCCCCTCCGCCCTTATTAAGTGAGAGTACTAACATTTTTCTTGAACAATTTTGGTCAATTTCAAGGCTTTATCATTGATTGTCAGCAGCGCCGAACTCCCTCCCCGCAGGCACAAGACCTCTCCTGTTAGATTTCCGGAGTCCAGCTGAAATAACACAGCTAGGTACATTGAATCATTCAATCTAATCTTTCAAATCTACGTTTAGTTTTACATATGGTAGACTTCAGACTTCAATACTTGTCTGATACGCATTTGCAAACATTTTTTTTTTTTTTTTTTTTTTTTTTTTTTTTTTGTAACGATCTTCAAAACACCAGCGTCATTGTCCGGTGGATTTTCCATCAGAGTCTACAAACTTTGACTCATTACTGATCAATTTCTCTGGAATATCTAGCATACATGGTTAAAATGTAGATTATACTTTGCAGGTCTTCTAGATAAAAATAGGTAAATCGAAGCAGCTAAATCAAATATAATTGTAACATTTCTCGAGAAAATGCATTCTACGTTGAGCCTAGTTTGCTGCTGACCTTGAAAGAAGCATGTGGACTTTAAGTCTGGCTGTGGTATGAGAGGCTGCGCAACAGAATCAAATGATTCTTTTGAGATAAATTCCTTAACTCTGAACTAGAAAAGCCATTGATTCAGCAATGTTCTGACACCAACACAAATAAAACAATCAACCTCACAGGCAGCATGCGTCAGAGGTATTTGTGCATTTATCCTCTCTCTGTTATTGGAACTTGGTCTTGAAAATACTGAAATAGTGGTTTATACTGCTGAAAGCAAAGGAATTTGTTGGATGTTCAATGCTTTGCGCAACTATTTACACACTACGGCAAGAGGCTGGTGTTACCTTAGACGCATCAACGAAGAGGTATCACAAACAACATCGAAGTTAAAAGTTACAAAATCAAGCAGCGCTACTACATTGAAAGTTCTTGAAAGTACTAGATATTCATACCAATGAATCAGAAGTGTTCGGAGATTTCTATAAGTAAATTCCGGTGGAAAACCCACTCCATGAAGACATCAGTACAATGAGCAAGTGGAGTGAAACAGTTGCAAAAAGCAAACAAATACTTACGTTTGCGTGACGGTGAGCTTTGCTTATTAAGGCTAAAATGGAATGATTGAAACGATTTAAATTGAATTAATTTGGAATTAAAATACTATAACCGATCAGCACACGACACTTGGTGGTGCCGTGGTGCCGTAAACAAAACAATTATGACGGCGGTCCGTCACAATGTTGAGAGAGCCGAACCCCCGAAAACGCACCGCCGCAGTGGAGATTCGGGGTTAACCGCCGAATTCCAACGGTTGACCATCCTTGTCGCCAGTCGGCAAAACCCTAACTCTTGGGGCCTAAAAGGGGAGCCAACCTAGGAACTCGAATTATCCAGTGGTACTAATTTTCACATTTCAACTATTTACACTGATCAAAAATTATAAAAGCACTTATAAAACTTTTATTTCGCTTACATTTCCTCAGTTTCGAAGTTTTAATCCTTAAAGACGCTGGTTCGTAATGCACTGTTGGCCACATTGAGTGATCTGCCAAATGCATAGGTTGGCAGCGGCACTTTTCTAGTGATTTTCGTTTTTCCTGTTGTTGCCCTTCTGGGCCCTTGGAGCTACATAAATCGAGTTGTTCATACTCTCCCTATAAAGGTACTCTACCAGAACTTTGAGAAAAAGCTCCCCAAAGTCAGAGGCTATTTGAAACGGGTCCTTTCCCCAGCTTCGGAACTAGTGACACTGTGACGTCACATGGTATGTATCCAGGTTCACCTTATGTCAAATACGTGTAAATACGGTCGTTTCAAAAATTCTCGAAAAATCGAGTTTTTCGTCTAGACTTGATTTTTTTGTCTTGATGAAAACTTCAGGATACAAATAATAATTTCAAAACGATATAAAATGCTTTCTTTGGCTTCTTGATCACTCTAAACGTCTTCGGCCTTTGCCTTGAGAATGTTACCGTGGACCAAACTCCAGGTTCCTGGAGAATTGAAGATGAGTTGATACCCAAGGCAAATCCGGTCCGGCCTCTTTAAGAGCAGCCAAGTTGTGCAGATTGAAGAAAAGTGTAAAACACAAAAAAGTGTGATCCTATTGGTCTCCTGAAAGATCCGACTACAATATAATAATAGACTTAAAAAAGAAGGGGACATGGAAACAAAAGAGTCACAAGGCAGAGCATACCATGAAGGATTGCACAGTAACATCAAGCCTTTTCAGTAACATTTTTCTTCGAATTTTGTACTCCAACTGTAATTCTGAAAAGATTTCTGCGATCCGATCCCACTGGTGAATAGAGACTTCTCCGCTAAATAAAGGTTTAATCACTAGATCTTTTGGCACATTCTCTAGAACAATCTTTATCTGAAAGAAGATGCACAAAAGGATGACAACATTAATGAAAGTAAAGAAATTAAACGGCCTGACTGTG
Source organism: Bemisia tabaci (assembly GCF_918797505.1). NCBI lineage: Eukaryota > Metazoa > Arthropoda > Insecta > Hemiptera > Aleyrodidae > Bemisia > Bemisia tabaci. The sequence continues at coordinate 39,147,939 of NC_092793.1, forward strand.
AGGTGTCATCTCAGCCATAAACTAGTAGTTCATTCAAAAGCAGTGAGTGGCTTATCAGAGGTCAAAATGAAGATTTTAGACAAGATCATTATCAAACACTGATAGCTAATGAGTCTGAAACTAGTCTCTGGTGTTCTCTGAAAATTGGGCATTAATGCCACTTTATTTTTCAATTTTGAAGTAGTCATAGTAAAGTTCTGATGCCGATCGACGGCCAAGCTACGTTGCCGAACTAGAATTTGAGTGGAATTAATGCTGGTAAGATTTTTTTTTTTTTAAATTTTTTTTTCTTTTAGTATACTAGTTTTGCTGTGTGGATATGAATTTTTCAAATTTTAAATAAGAAACAAATAAAACATATTACGGTACAGTGCACACAAATTATTGTATGTAAACTGACAGAAAGATCATACAATAAATCTTTGAACACTGCCCAGACACCACACACCAGAAATTTAATTGCTTTCATTTTCAAACAGTGGTGCAATTCCATTTTATAACACCCATTTATAGAGAGAAACAAACTATTACCTTTCCCTGAATTTCTGAAAATAATTTTTCAGGAGAAAGTCTAACAGGAACAGACACTTTCAGAGCGCTCAAACATGTTTTCAAGTCTTTGGCGGTTGAGGACTCCTCCTACAAAAAAAAGAAAAAAGAAGATTAAAAGTTTAGAATATCCAGTTACGAAGGCAACTGAAGAACAGTGGGTACACCCCAAAACTAAATTTTTTCTTTGGAAATTGCCACAGTAGTGGATCATACTGGATGATGAAAAAGTTACTTTGACCAGTAGGGTCCTTTTGGATTCTTGTCACATCCAAAAAAGCTGTTGTTGAAGATACCCACTAAGTATTTTTTCCACAAGTTGTATCACGTTTAGTAATCAACTAATTATTCTACAGGGTGTCATAGAGCAGCCGTACCAGGCCTTTTTCTTGGTTGATCTAGGTCGAACGAAGTCGCGGACTGCGGGGGTTTAATTAGGAATCGACCCCAAGGCATTCGAATTTCATGGTCTCGAGAAACCTCCCCCCCCCCCCAGCTCCCCTTGGGGGGTGTAGGGGAGGGGGGGGGGGTCACGATTCTAAAAGTCGAGGTTCTCGGTTGAATTTCGATTCGATTTCATTAGAATTGAAAAGCACGGAAAATTTCGCATGAAATCGATCCCTAAAAATCCAAAATCGGACCCTTTTACGTCCAAAAATGATCCCTTAAAGAAGGGGACAGCAGCCCCCTCCATAATTTCCCTTTGGTCAAAAATTAACGCAAATTCTCCGGATGAAGATGGTTCATCAGGTAATCGACCCCAAGGAATCCGATTTTTGTGGTCCAGAGGTCCCCCTAGCCTCCCATGGGGGTGTAAAATGGGGAACACAATTTTCCCCGACTTATGAAATTTTGCCTTCTCCATTTACCCCTCAAGGGAGACTAGGGGGGTTTCGAGATCATCAAAATCGGATTCCTTGGGGTCAATTACCTGGTGAACCATCTTCATCCGAAGAATCCGCATCAATTTTTGACGAAAGGGAAATTATGGAGGGGGCCGCCATCCCCTTCTCTGAGTGATCATTTTTGGACGTAAAAGGGTCCGATTTTGGCTTTTAAGGGGTCGATTTCATGTGAAACTTTCCGTGCTTTTCAATTCTAATGAAATCGAATCGGATTTCGATCGAGAACTTCGACTTCAAGGATCGTGACCCCCCCCTTTACCCCCCAAGGGGGGGGTGGGGGGGTTTCATCTTGCTTTCAATATTATTCCTACCTTTACATACTTTTAGGATGTAATTAGGATTGACTTAGATATCAACATATTCATACCCTCAACAGAATTATGGTAAAGAGAAGAACTTCATAGAGATAAAGACCATGTTAGATGGTTTTTTTCAAAGCTTGGAGGTCAAACAGCTTACCAAAGTGACCATAAAATTGGTTGATTCAGAGGAATTCCTTGCAATTATTCGAGAGGCAAGTAACTCAGTTGCTAAATAATCTAAAAGCAGTATTCTATCAGAGGGAGACTGGAGTCTGTCGTTTAAATGCCCTTCAGTCAATGATTTGTACTGACAACCTAAAAATAAAAAAAGTTGCACTAGAGATCTCACGTTAATAATAAATGTTTTCAGAGGAGGTGCCTGGCAGGAAAGGAAAGGTCCACAAATCATGGCACAGCAAGAGATATTAAAACCTGGTAGCAGGAGGCAGAGGCTGTATTTCATGGTGAATATTACAGCCTCTGGTTATGTTTGAATTACTTTTTGGTGTGTTTGCCTTGCTGCGCAAAATTGTGATAAGAAAAAACTGGGGAAAGAAGGCGTTCAACAAAGACAGGAGCAAAGGAGATGCTGGAGGAGGGAGGGGAGCACTGCAGACCATGCAATTGGAACGTACAATCTATTGGTGTACATGGATATTGGTCCACTTTCTAATTGTGATCGGTTTGTCATTTATCTTTCATGAGTCTGCTTGTGGTGAACATCTCATCAGTATATTCCTTAAACATTTTTTTAGATTCATTTCCTGGAATTTTAATAAGTGATTGGCAAGGGTCGCTGGCCGCGAAGTCCCTGGATTCTGAAATTATTTCCAACTTTGAATAAGAACTAATCAAAATCGAGTTTGATCATTTGAATCCTGGCCCTCCATCTCTCACATTTGTGATCAAACCAGAGAATTGACCCTCGACATTGCCACCTTCCTTAAAAGACCTCTCCAAAAGCGTGATTCTAGCCATTTCCAGAAAATTAACAGCCTAACTCAAAACTATCCTGTCGAAGGGTATTTACACAAGTCACGGTGGCTCCAAGATACATTTTAATCTAGCTTGAAAATATATGCTAATACACCTTGGAAGATTGAAGTTGAGGATAGAGTTTCTCACCTAATTGTTTCAAAAAACAGCTTATCTCCAGCAGGAATGCGCTTGAATCATCCTGGGATGTGATAGCATTAACATGTTCATTCAAATTACCGAGTTGGTTTAACTCTGTTGATAACCATTCGACCACTCGTGAGTAGCTGACAAATTTGGATCCATCTTTTATGACTTCTGTCACTAAGGAATCACTAGCTCCTGGATATCTATCAAATAAGAAGAAGATAGTATAAGAGCAGTAGAGGCTCGATAATCTGAGCACGCATTAGCCATTTTGCCAATCACACAAACTATTTAACAAATGAGGACTTATATGTAACAATAACGGATGTCGAGTTTTCACATTGCGAGAAAATCGCGTTTGAAGTTTTTGAAGCTTTGCACTTTGCCACCCAGGGAACCGAGAGGATTCTAATACAGATTTTCATGAAGAGCAACTCTTCCTGTAAAAAACACACGTTTTACGATCTCTATATAAGGGAAAAATTGAAAGAGTATCAGCAAATTGAAAAAAATGTGACATCCGCTATTTTTACTGAAAACATTTTTTTGAGCATGAAACAAAGTCTTCAGGAGGGGTAAGGATGGTGAAACGATGGAAATGAACCAAAAGTATGTCAATGCTGAGTCAGTTGATAAAATTGAACAAAAAACTAAACTGTCTGTAATTTCTACAACGAAAATAAGGAACAAATTATAAAATCAGTTAAACACTCATCAATTCTGGCTAGACGGTCAAGATACGAATCATTTGAGTGTCAGCTGCAGCCCATGGCCGGCGCACAGACAGTTCAAGTGCATTCGTATCTCCATGGTGTCCTGTCGTGCCAGCCGGGGAGAACAGTGGATTCTCATATCCGCTGTTGTTACAACTAACATGGTTTTCAGTCCATATCTCGCCGAAAAATTGCTCAGTAATGAATCGTTTCCCCAAGGTCAAACAAAATGTGGTAGATGCAGAATTTCATGGAGAATCACCTCAACTGGATTTCATTCACGTAGTAACGATCGCCTGGAGAGGAGAGACGAAAAACGAAAAAAATTCGAACCTTCAAAATCGAAAAAAATCGATTTATGACTACAATAAATTAGGCAACCATGCAAACAGCATCAATATTCTTGTAGAGAATATGTTATAACATTTTTTAGCGCAAACCGCAACACTTACACTCAAACCGTTCGCGAGATATCGATTTTTGAGGTTTTGAAAAAATTGCAACTTTGCCCCCCTGCCCCCTAATTATCCGAGGGGGCTGAAAGAGGTTGTCCCATTTTCCATAGGAAATGGCCGAAAGAGTTTTTCCATCCATACTTTCAGGAATCATAACGTATCATCGGAGAACCTTAAATCCGGTGTCATTTCTCGTCTAGCCCCCCAGGGAGAGGGAGGGCAGGGGGTCAAAGGTCAAACGCTCCGACAGCCATTACTTTTGAACGAATCATCGGATCAACTTGATCTTGGGCTCAAATGAAAGCTCTTGACGAGACCTTTCATTTGATGTAAGTAATGTCTATCTTTGGCAACTTTTTAACGTAAAAAAAATCATTTTTTGATTTTTCAATCCCAAAAAATTAAGTTTTTCGGGGTTTTCTCTTGAAGGGAACGCATGAATCATTACAAAAACCAATGCAAATAAAAACCCTTGATTCAAGCTTTAAAACGAGCTATCGTTGAACTTGGGGAAATGAATGGTTCAAAAGTTATGACCGTTCAAAGTTGGCGTGGCGCGCTATTTTCAAAGCGCGCGGAGTGTATACTCGCGTGCCACCCCTCCCTACCTTTTTCCCTGGGGCCCCGCTTCAGTTGATAACGGATACAGAAAGGTCCAAAGCTCCTTCCACCTAAAGAATGACCAATCATTAGTGTTAAATTATTTTTATTTCTAACAATAACAAAAAAGGGAAATAAAAATACATTAAATGCTAATAAACGATAAGACGTTGGCATACATTATTTTTTCGCTCCCCCCCCCCCCCCATGATTTAATATTTAATAGCCAAATCAAGCTTCTTTTACCGCAAAATACACTCAAAAGCTGTAGATAATATTCATAGGGTGTGGTACGCAACTAGCCGACCAGCACTTGAAAGTCACATTTACTACTGAATAAGTCTCTCTCACCTCTCTCCGATCTATTTCCCTCTCATCAAGATTTACCTACACGGGAATAATCAGATACCGTAATGATGTGAGGCTTCCCAACCATGCAGCTAGCCATTCGCTTGAAATGGGGGAACCTATATGAGGATAAAAAAATTGGGGGAGCCTTGGGAGGTTTGTTTGTTTGTTTATTTTTTTTTAGGGTTTAGGGGAAACTTGACTGTTGAGTGCGCTACTTTGAGGGAACCTAACTGTCAAGCGTGCGATTTAGGAGGGTACAAAACGTTCAAGCGCGCTGCTTTGGGGGGAACCAAACCAAGATCAATCCACACAGGTCAGTCATTCCCGAGGACGAGTTTTGGTACTCTACTGCGCAATGACGCAGTATTGAGTGCCAGCAATGTATTTCTTATGGGAGCACCTAATGTGACGTAGCATTGAGTGCTGCGAGTTAGGGCCGGGCGGGGGAGAGAATTTCAAAAAAGCTGCCTAATGACTGACCTGTGTGGATTGGTCTTGAACCAAACTGTTGACTGCGCTGTTTTGAGGGAACCCAACTGTCGACCGCGTTACTCTTTGTATCTGACAAAATTCTGCGAAAACTTAAAATGGGGGAACCTAAATTTACTTTAGGGGAGCCCTCGGTAGTGTCTGCACCCCTGCAGCAATTACTAACACACTTTCACACGATTACTCATGTGGCCAGGAATGCTCGGTAGTAGGGATGGACGAATATCGAATTCGAATATTCAAAACTTTTCGAATGCGAATATTTGAGAATTCGAAGCTTATGATTGCGAATAGTTCGGATGCGAATATTCTCAATTGCTTCGATTTTTTATTTTTTTTGAACCGTGAGAGATAAAATGACACTTTTGACTGCAATTATTCGAATATTCGAATTTGCGATTTGGAATACTTCAGCAGCGAATGTTCGAATGTGATGCGATTATCTCGGTGCCGATGATTCGACAATCGAATATCTAAATATTCGACCATCCCTACTCAGTAGGAATTGGTGCAATGCAACTGCCTAATATAGATGTACATACCCAACTTTCGTCAGCACGTCGGCAACTTCAGTTTCCATGGAGGAGAAATCGAAAATTTGAGAAGATATCTTGGGACGGGAAGATGGTTGGCAATACGTGCCGGAAAGAAAGACTACACTACTACTTGTCTGCAAAATTGACAAGAGATGATTTGACAAGGATTAGAAGAACTCAGTTTTTGTTATGTTTATCAGAAAGCATAGAATAATAAAGCTAACGCCTATAGAAGGGACACTCGCGTAAGCGGCCGTTGTGACTCTCGCCTGCTGTGTCCAGGTTTGGTTAGGTCTCGTTGCCCTATACTTTTCTGAACCAAAGACATAAAGACGGAGCGCTCGTATCTAAAAGCACGGGGAAAAAGTGAAGCTAGGTTCGGCGCTGCGCGCTTGTGTGAGTGTGTAAATGAGCGCGGGAATCCATGGCGGCAAACGGAAATTTGATTTGAACTTGTCCTCTTGATTTTTGCATATTTCTTCTTCGAAACGTATTTTAAATTCCTAAAACGAATATACTAAGAAAGTTCGGTCTGCGTCCTAACATAATACACCTACTTTTGCTCGGTAACAGGCAGTAATCTCAGATAAAGTTAGTTTTTCTTCTGCTTATGGTGGTTCTGCAGGTTCAAACAGGCCGTTACAGTTCTAGATCAACGTTACTCCCAAATGAAATTAATCTGTCGACGACCGACGGAAACTAACCTAGAGTTAAAAAAATATGAGTTTGTACCTGAATTTGGGCAAAAATCAACCTAAAATACTTTGTTTCCGCAATTATTTTATTCAGTTCCCGCCCTATATTTGAATTCAAACTTGTCCCGATTTCGCCGCCAATCCTCTAGCCAATAGTAGAGGTGGTTGAAAAGAAGCTTCATTTTTTGCTTTTAGCCCTCCGTCTTTATCTCGTCTTTGGGCCAAGCCCTCTTAAGCCCCACATACACGGTGAAAGTGGACCTTAATATTGGCTTAATGTGGGAGTCACCGATGCGTTGTTGAGCGGTGAACCTTAATATTCTCCGGGCCGACGATTATTAAGGCTCACCGATGGTATTCTGAATCAACGATCACCATCCTCTGCCATCCTCTGGAGAATTGAGAATTGCTCTGTGTTTGGTTTTCTCCCGGTCGTGTAGTGTGGTTAGTGGAGTTTTTTATTCGTTTTCGCATGCGTTTCGCAATTTTCAGTCATTAAAATGTCTTTCATCGATAGGAACAAGAACGTGAAGAGAACGGTCCTACTTAAAATTATGCCCAAGCCGGGTAAATCATGCAGGGAGTTGCTAGCAGGTAGAGCTGGTGTGCACGATGACAAATCCACGAGGGTAGTGGTTCAGCCCAAAAAAGTTATTTCTGAACCTATGAACAATACTTCACCTACCCAAAATAATCATAATATGTTCGGTTGGAATTTCTTTCATGGTTGGAAATAACAAAAAACAATCAACACATAACCTTCAATATTCACGTGCACTTCCAGAATTTTTAAAAAACCAAACAAGTTAAGTCACTGTTGTCAGGGTTGTATAAATATGTTCACTAACCCATTTGAACTCTTATGAAAAATTTGTATTGGGCCTCTGGCTCGGCAACAATGCTAGGCCCTGCCGATTTAATCGTGTAACTGCTGTTTAAAGTGACTTTGAAGGTCACCGCTCAACAACGCATCGGTGACTCCCACATTAAGCCAATATTAAGGTGGATCCTCAGTTTTTTTGTTTATAGATTTCTCCGCCCAGGGGACGCCACCGTCGATGTCCGTTTTTCGTCAAATTTCTGCAGTCAAAGCTGAATTTTGAAGAATCTGAGCTTTTATTTCAAAATCGGAAAATGTCACTCTGTAGATTAGAGTATTGCGAATATTTTGAGCCTTTGATCATCAAAATGCAAGGTGTTGTGGTTGAGAAAGTACTGTTTCCCCACAAGAAATCTCGGCCCTCGGCCGACGATCCTCTCAGTTGACGGTAAATTTAAAGAATTAGAACACTTAATTTCAAAATCCAAGGATGTCAGTCTGAAGATCAGACTCTCCTCTTTCATTCAAGCCCAAAAACATGCAATTCTATCGCGAATCGACGGAGAAAGTACTGTATCCGACCGGCCGGACAACAAGCTTTTTCATTCGGTCGGTCATTTAAAATTAATTGCCCGCCGCAGCAACAAACAACAGGTTTGTTGACATTTTAGGTTATATGTCCGTTCTTCATCATAGTCAAAAACTCACAAGCTCGCGCGGTGAATTTCAAGTTTATTGCAATCATTTTGATCGTGTCGTATGATCTAAAAGAAGGAATAAGTGTGCTAGTATTCTGTGTTTAGTGTGATAATTTTTATTTCGCCTTCAATTTATCTTCTGGCGAATCGTTCAGTGCCGTACCAAAATTGGTTCTTGCTGGGTTGCGGAGCTCTCTTTCATCAAGGTCCCACATTTTACCTTAACACTGGTTACTGGTGTCTATACCTTGCCGGACACACCAATCATATTTGCCGTATCTCACTCCAGGTAATTCATTTACAGTACCTACTTGACACAGAAAGATAATTCGCATCGTACAAATCCACTCAAACACATCATCACTGTTCATTACCAGTTTGTATTGTTGAATACGCATCAATAAATTGCACATAGTACAGCTACAGTGCTGTCATACTATAAAAATAGTTAGTAGAGATCAGTAATATCAAGATCCTCCCCGCCATCCAGATCCAGTGATGGAGTATCTGTCAAAAATGGCTATAGTGCATAGAGCAAATACGGAGGTGGTCGCATCTTGAGGATTATTTACCCTGTAATGAAGGTCGGCACAATATGGCTCGAAATTACAGCAAAATTCGAAATTTGATTCGCAGACCATAATAACCGTACTGTTTTGCTTAGATCAACTCAAAATATAATTTCAAGCACTTAATCAGAGACTTAAAATGACTTTTTTCCGTCAACCACATTTTAAGATAATCCAAGAGAATCAGTGATAACAATTGTCCGTATCAACCTACATCATCATAAAAATTCAAGATACCTGAAATGCGACCGCCTCTTTTTTTCTCCATGGATATAGTGTATCTAAGTGATTGATGAAATGGGTAGAATTTAACAGAAACACACCAACTTGCCTCAAGTTTGCACCAAGAGAAGGTAGTTTGAAATTTTCTCTTCCACAAGGCTCAATGCTTAGGAGTAAGTCAAAGTACTAATTTTGTGATCAAAATATTTTCCTTCGACTTTGAATTTTTGAGAGAAAAAAAATTCATGTCAGCTCTCCCCCGCAGAGCTGTGGGAGGACAAGGTACCGTGGCAGGTAGACGTTAGTGAGTGTCAGAAAGCACTGTGACAGTGCCTCTCATGTATATCTGTATGTGTATCTGTCTGTTAACTTCACAACTGCTAGTAATGAAATTTGTTCGAAAAGTATCCTGTATTGTCCCCTCCGTGAGAATCATGCAACTATGGACGTTACATTGCTGGAGAAAGTTATGAAGAAATACGATAGGCAGGCTGCAGACTCTCTGGCACTGCACTTATTGTCTCTGACGAATTTTTTTTTTTTTTTTTTTTTTTTTTTTTACCAATTTCAAACAGCCTATCGGCTAATCCCACGTTTATTACCCCAACCCCAGGTGACCATTGCCTGAGACCATCCAACTCAGATCACCTGGCCGGGAATCGAACCCGGGACCTCTTGGTCATAGGGCCAGTGCTACAACCACTACACCACAGGAGGCCGACAATGATTAGGAATAATGGTGGGCTTGTATAAATTTGTCGTTGTTGGAATTTAAGGTCACAGTAATTAAGTAATCTGTCTAACTACTTAATCTCCATTTCAAGAAAAGTGCACAATTTCGTTAAAGTAACAGTAATTATGGAACTGTAGGTGAGGGGATTCAAGTGTTCAAGTTTCAGTGACAAGTCCTCTCATTACCGAAGGAAATCCTCATAGTCAAAACAATGGCATAGTCGCTTTGACTTTTGTGGTTTAAACATAAATTTGAAAAATTTTGAGGAGCAAAATCTCAATTTGGTCCTAGACGTTCGATAATACATGCCTCAAGCCCTTCAATATAAATTCTACACTAACTTCATTGTTTCATTATTTTTCATACGCTCAAACACTTTTATTATATTCAAAAAGTTTTACGACAATCGAAGGTTAAAGAAACATTTACCCTGTGTTTTAAAGATAGAGCACCTGAGCTAGATTCTTGATGTAGGAGTGGTACGCTTTTCCTACCCCAGCCACTTTTAAGCTGTCCTCTACCAGGTATTAGAAAGAACAAATGAATTCTGTTTGTCAGGAAAGAAAGAGCTGAGTGACAATGGAGATGTTGCATGTGTGAGGAATTTGCGATTTGACTGTTGATTCTTATGTGAAAGTTCGCAAAAAACTTGATGGGGCCACTCGTTTTCTCTGAAATCAACTCCCAAGCTCAAACAAAGATCTGAAGGTGAGGCCAAAATGGAGGGAATATCCCACGCTGTCCTGAGAGTCCACCTCTACATCAAGACAAACTCTCCATGCAAAGATAGGGAGCAAATACATTGACAGGGTTGCCGTGATTTCAGTTTAAGAGTCCCCAAATAAGGTGGCAGCCCTGTCAATAATGTATTTGCTCCGTATCTTTGCATGGAGAGTTTGTCTTGATGTAGAGGCGGGCTCTCAAGATAACGTGATATATCCCCTCCATTTTGGCCTCAACTTGAGAGCTTTTTTTGAGCTTGGGAGTTGACTTCAGAGAAAACCAGTGGCATCATTGTGTTTCTCGTGAACTTTTACATAAGAATCAATCTTCAAATCGCAAATCCCTTACACATGCAACACCTCTATTGCAGCCTTTGCTTCTAATTTGATTATTTGCAGCATCCAAATCTTGGCCCATTTCTTAAATATGCTTATGCCATCTATTCCCACCAATGATGTCTTGAAGATCTGGCTCAATGTGTGCAAGCAAAAGGTCTTTCATGTGGCAAGATTCTAGCACTAAATAAGCATTTTTCCTCTTTTTTTTTTGTAGATGGAATGCTCCTGAACACCTCTAAAACGAAAGGCTACGGCTTGCAGTACCTTCTCTCTAAATCTGACAGTGTGATGATAGATGATTTTGCCGCTTCTTTTGTAAAGCAGTCATATGCACCTTCTCAAAGTCTCCATCATTGCGAAACAAAAGTGTATCATTGGATTCGTGCGACAAGCTCTAACTAAATGCCTGTAAGTTCCATAATACTTAGAATCCTTTATACAAAAATCATGGTGAATGGTGATGCCATCTCGAGACTCCAGTGGGCCTGATAAGACCTCTCTTTTTCCATCTATATGGAGGAGAAATTAATAAGTAAAATTAGAGAAATGACCGAAGGAAATGATGAGCATTTTCTGGATTAAAAGAAAAGCAACTTTTATTAGAACTAAACTTATTCGAGGTCATTGCGGGGACTTAGTGAGACCTCAATAGTTCAAAGCAGTGATTCGAACTGATCAACTTATGTCATGGAATTTCTTGTGCGAGTCAGGATTTTTTTGACTGCAAAAGATCATTTGAACATACTCATTGCCAAGTGCATTGGCAACATTTAAAAAAAATGTACTCTTCAACACGCTTAGGTTGAATTTTTAAGTCATGTTTATTGATCTTGAGATTTCTGGTGATCTCTAGAAAAAGTAATAACATCAAAATTGAGATCTAAACTGATCCTGAAATTCCCTCTTACAGACGTATTAATGAGTAAAAAACAAGTATTAAAGTTTGTTATTCTTGGTATCTCCTAGAAAGTTTGCTCTGATTTAATTGAATTACACAATACTATCTGCAGCAATGTTAATTTATTTCTTATATCCTGAGTCATCAGAGATGTTTGTAAGAATGAGCAAAGGGTGGACAATTGGTTAATAATACGTTAAGAGATTTGTAAAAATCTACTCTAGGAGATTATCTCTGTACTCACTGTGCTTCTCTTTCACCCCTCCAGCCTCCAATAATTGATGAGAGGGGCCATATTTGCTGTTTGCACGGGTAAAAATCTATCCTCATGGTTTCTCTGAACCAAATTATTTTGATTACTTATGAATAGACTTGTAAAATCAGCAATACTGACTCCAGTAAATCGTAGGACTTCTAATGTCCACTTCTTTAGATTAATCACTGTCTCTTACTTTCAACCAAGAAAAAAATCGATGGAAATAAGTCGTATACTTAGAATCCAATCATTTATCATAGGAAAATACTGCTGCAATATTATTGTGCTTTCCTTGCTGCAGCATGTTGATAAAAAATCAATCAGTAATGGAAAAAGAGAAGGTACGCTACTGCAATTCTGGCATCTAAATCCAAAGTTTTTCCGGCTACCTAGTCAAATGTAGAGTGGAAATCTTAAGAGCCCTGTAGCATTTTTCCTACCTCGAATTTTCAACTGGCTTGCAGTTCCTGACTACTTCATCCTTCCATGCTATCACTTGTAAGATTATTTGAAAAATTCCTGAGAGCAAGAAAATTGCACATTTTCACGTGGAATTTTTAATGCGATTTTTAAACACTGTTTATTGTACATAGACGAAAGAAACACCTAAGAGCCAAGTGAAACTTCTCCTCCGTACAGATGGTATGAACTTAACCAATTAAGTTTGCATAGGTAACTTTGCTGTCATTACACTGTGCCTAAAAGCTTTACAAAATGAAAAAAACCAGCCAAAATTCAGATACATACCTACTTTCAACAGATTTTCTATATTGGCAGTCATTACATGACGGACAATGAAAGACACCAGAGTCAAGTGAAATTTGCTCCTCCATACTGATCGTAAAAATCGTACTAGGAATCTGACAAGAAACCGAATTAAATTAAGATGCACCATGTGCACAGAACTTGCATGCCACATAGTTTCTTTAATTCTTTTGATTTAATTTTTTTCACTTAGTTATGTTTAGCATTGCACATCAAATTAGAGGGTTCTCAGTAAGCTCCTCAGAAGCTCAGAACAGGCGAACTACAGATTTCTTTCAGGTTTCTAGTAGGATATTTGGGAGTTAACCTAAGCCAGGAAAAAAATCCCTTCAATCTACCTACCGACAAGGTGTTTGCTGAATTAGCATGACCCCGATGTCATTGGAGGAGAGCGTCTAAAACATCACAAGAGACTCATATTCTGCCTAAGAATCACATTAAACATCGATGAATTCAATTATAAATTACGTCTACATTATTTTTCATTGCACTTAAATAGTGACTAAATTTTTTCTGTTAAAACAGAAGAAATGATACTGACCTACCTTTGAATCGTCATATTTTTTTTTTATCTTCGTTAGTGGGAGATAAATTTCTTCGGAGGTGGATAAATCCATATTCACGGAGGTAGAAAAAGTTTCAGCTTGGTCACTGGAGTTGGAAGGTTTATAGCAACATTGCTACTAAAAACTGGTAAATTAGCACAGCTTTTGCACACAACGTAACATTTATTGTGCACACAAGTAAAGGAAAGTCTTTTGGTTGGCCAAGATGCAATACTAATATCACAGTTAGGACAGGACTCTGCGATATTATTGTGTTCGCAGCATAAAAGCTGGCCGGGTGACTTAGAGGCCATCACAAACGAAAAATCACTTGACACTTATCCATCTTCATATTTTAAACTATTATTTCTGTTGAGTGTACCGAGCGACCCAGACCAGACCACCTGCACTATTCTTTTTTTCAGTTATTTTACTTAGGTAGGAGGGAATCGGGGACAGTAGATATGAGAAGGGAATCGATCCCAAGGAATCCGAATTTCATGGTCCAGAAGCCCCCTTGGCTCCTCTTGGGAGACACAAAGGAGGTCCTCATTTCAAAAGTCGAGGTCTTTGTCTAAATTTTGAAATTATTGAATCGCCGCATTGTTATTGAAAGTATCAATATTATCAAAAGTATTGAAATTATCAATAATTTCAATATTGAAAAATATGTTTTCCATGTAAACAACCCCGAGTAATCCGAATTTGACAGTCCTCTGGCTCCCCGGGGCTTTGCAGTCTGGTACAAGGGAGTCCTTAACTTGTAAATTCAAAAAGATTGAGATATCCCTCCCCCCTAAACCCCATCAGCAAAGCCACGGTAGGGGTACATAGGATCTAAAAAATTTTATTCCGGTCCATTACCGAGGAAAGCATCTCTTTTCTCAAACCTCTACAACAACTAAGCGACCTAACATTTTGAAGAAAGCAGCTCTGTCCCCCAACTTCAGAGGTTCGTCCTTCATGCAAGGTAGGGGTTGGACTTTTCGGTGGCAATTTTGATCACCATTTTCCATAGTTCCTGATTTCGATAGAATAATTTCAAAATTTTCTTGAAAGCTCTAATTTTTAGGTTTCCAAATGACAATATTCTGGAATTGTTGTAGTCGATTCCCCTCTCATTCCTACAGTCCAGGACTTCATCCGATACTAGGTAAGAGCCTGTTGCGGGTGTTCTAAGTCACTCTACGTTTTGACCCCTTTATTGAAAAATATGCACCTCGATTGCAAGATGTAAAAATCTCCAATTCTTCATTTTTTTTTACCTATTCATTTTTTAAGAAAACGAACTACAGTATCTTCTTGCAATTTTTTGTGAATTTTTCTGGGAACCTAGGAGGAGGAAATTTGTGTTAAATTTCAAAGAAAATTGTTTCCTGGTTTTCTTTCATATAATAAACCGTTGACGGAGACTTTTAACTGTATCAGTGCAAAGCAGTTGGAGTTACGTGTTTTTTGACTGTGTATGTTGGTACCTGTATTCTTTAGCAGATTTTGTATCAAGTCGTTTTGTCTTTTTGTCCATAGGTTATATTTGAAAGAAAGTCTGGAAAGGTACTCCTCTGCGCCAAAAGGAGCCTTCTTCATTTGGATATTATTTACCCTGCTTATAGAAATAAACCAAGAGATTGTCGATCAATAAAAATAAATTAGTGAATAAATCATTGAAATGAAACGAATCCACTTCTAAAAGTCCCTTTTTTTGAGCCGTAATAAAATTGTTTTTTACTCATCAGCCAGCAAGACTGCATTTTGTATCCATCTCCATCCCTTAAAACTGGAAGTAGGTATCCTTTTCCTTCTAAGGTATAGAATTATATCAGTAATAGTAGTGCTAAGTTTATATTTAATAATATAAATAAAATTATTTTCCTCTACTTTAATTGAGTTGTATGTACCTATAATCGTTTCAAAGTTTAACTTATTTTTTTTACGTGGTTTGGTCTTCCTAATTTACTCTTCACTCGAGCTGATTTTGCAATGCAAGCACAGATGTCAGAGAAAAGAGGCTCCGAGTTTGGTGAAAGTAATACTAGCTATTTGTAAGTTCTTAGACTCAGAAATAAAAGAATGATCGTTTCTCAATTTGAGAGAGTTTGTTTTTTTCCCCCCTCCCTTAAAATAGCCTGTGCCATGGTAATGGCAACCCATCTCTTATGGACTTTGACACTTTAGCTCAAAGACTTAGAGGGCAAGTGGAAAAAGAGTAGTTTTTGTTATTTCAAGAAATGTATGTTTAAAGTTTCAAAATCACGCAGAGCTCTATTGAGGAAAGAAAGTTCAAACTTTGCTCGTTCAAACAAAGATGATAAAAAATTTGATTTTACTTAGTAGTGAATTTTTCGTATGATATATTTTAAGACTAGTTGTATGTGAAATCATTAATATCTCAATTTTTTCAAGAACTGCACTTATCCCACTTTTCTTCCAAGCCTCTCTACTGAAGTACCTAATTTATACTCACTTGTCTAAGTTCATATCAAAATTTTGGAGAAAATCATTCCTCCCTTGCCAGGTTCTGCATAATTTTGGCTTTCAGCAGCTGAACTCCTGTCCCTCCAAATAAAAGGGAAAGAATTCTTGTGCTAGTATCCAGTCCTACACCCGTCATAAAAAATTTAGAGGTCTCAGCATCAGTAACAGGACAAGTGAACTAATTTCTCGTCTAGTGGGCCTTGATTTTTTCCCTCTTTTTCCTAAATTCCAAAAACTGTTCAAGGCGTCATTTGAAAGGAACTTTGCAATAGGTCTTATCTACTTCTCTTATGAGCTTCATCATGGTGCATGTATTATATCAGTGACTACAGATCAAAAATGTGTAACTTTATTGGCTTGTTACTAAATTTGCGATCATGCATGTTTTATGGCTTTGGAAAAAAAATATAATCAATGTATTTCCTTGAAATCCTCTTCGAATATTTTGACTGAGTGAATAAAATTTACTAAAACTTCATTAAGAGGTGTTAATTTGTATTAATTTTTAAAGAAAGATACTTGAAACATGAGCAGGAATTTGCAACATCTCAATCTGAGGAACGGATTTTTTTACTTTAGCCATCAATATGGATATGTCGCAGGCAAATAGTCAAATCAGGTATTTCATCAAATGCCCAAGCAGATAGTCAAATTTTGATGTTTTACCAAGACTCGTGAGTTTTTGACGAGGAATCATCTAGTTTTAATTAATTTGAAAATTGAAAGTAATAATGCATCAAAACTACCAACTTATCTTGTATTTTGCGCTCCGAATGCTCCTCATATATTTTAACTTTCAGAATTTTAAAAAGTCTGTATTATGTGACATGCTGAAAATCCCGAGATGAGAGCTCGTTTAAAGGACTAGATTTAATTTATTTACAATTGTTTGATACTAATTTTTACAAAATCTCCTTATCTACTTGAGAGAATAATTATTTTGTGTAAAATTAGCAAAATAATCGGAATTTCAATCGAAATAAGATTATTTGACTATTTGCCTAGGCATTTAACAAAATGCCTGATTTAGTCAAATGCGACAAGTCCTGCGACAGATACGTATCCTCATGCTGTTACCACCAACAACTTCTAAAGCATGAACTGGAATGCCTCTCTTGCTTTTTCTGCTGGCTTTTAGAAAGCAGCGAGCAATGCGAGCATGGATGGAACCAGGAATTTCTTTTTTGAGGGAGGGCGAGGAGGCAAACTGACCATCCTTCTACGTCCTATCCTTGTTTATAAAATTTAAATAAATCCGTGTGACTATCTACAGGAAAAGGCACATTGATCCAAGAAAAAACTTTCCAATAGGTAGTTGCAAAAGATTGCTCTACCTATCCTATTGGAAAAGTTTTTTCTTGGAACAAGCGTACCGTGCCCCCCCCCCCCCCCCCCGTTATTTCCCACATGGGCGGAACTACTTTTGGAGGGTCAGAAGGACACCTCGTCAAGGGAGGTCTATGTGACAATATAAAAATCATTCCTTCAAGGGGTATGTTGGGTTTTCCCCTGTTCCAAAGAGGGGGTCAGGGCCTCCCGCAGGAAAATGTCGAGAACTTGGGTCGTCTCAGGAACAATTTTTTGCTGTTCTACCAACAAGTATAGAAATCGAATTAAAATTACAAAGGGAGGTGAAAAATATCCCGCAGACTTATTTAGAAAAATCTCATATTTTTCGGGAGGGACTGAGTAGATTCTTGGATTGGGGGGGGGGGGGGGGCGCCGCTAACCCCCCTCCCCCCTAAATTAGTTCCGCCCATAGTCTCCCATCCTCTTCTCTTCTTTTTCCTAATTGCTGCGTGTCGTGCCTCATCTATCATTACCTACACTGGATTATAACTTATTATTTCATCATGATCTCTGCTTCTCTTCGCATTCGTTTTTCCTAGGCATCACGGGCAGTGAGAAACCTCCTAGAAACGAACATGGCGGTAAGTTAGCGAGCATAAAACCGATTACTATAAAATATGTGAAGAAGGGCGCGCGGAGACTATGACGAAATATCTCGCGGCCGCACGAATTTGAAGCAGAAGTAAATTCTGATTCGCAACCGACCCGACCGAGTAGCCAGCCGACCGGGCCCTTGCACGGGGCGGCCTTGCGGCCGACGAGGAGAAGGGGAGGAGAAATGCGTGCGACCGTTCCGTTCAAGCCGCGCTGATTGTGAGTGACATGAGTGACGAACTGCCGACTGACAAAGACAGCTGCGGAGCAGTCTGTCGCAGTCCCACTTTGACCGCTAGCGCGACGTGGTGGCAGAACGCCGAACATTTTTCTGAAGATCCACCTTAAGGTCCACTTTTACCGTGTATGTGGGGCTATACGGGCGAATCAAGAGTGGCGGTAGCCACCCCGGTCGAGGAAAATGACGTCCTACTAAAGTCCCGATAACAAACGGGTGGCCGACACTCTTAGTCACAGGCAACTCCCTTAACTTGAAAATTGATTCGGTTGGAACTCGACTGCAGCCCAAACGACGGCTCGGATTCCTACGATCTTGGTGTCTACGGACGCATCTCAATTAGGACTACAAAGTGGAAGAGTTTCAATAAGATCCATTGAGTTTTCAAAAAGTTATAAGCACTTAATGACCCAAAACAAGGAAAATTTTATTTTTTACTTTGCCGGGAAATTTGAATTTCAAGAATCCAGGGTCCTGAGAAAGTCACTCAAACTCCGCGATAACGGTAAACCTTAGACCCATAAAAGTGGGTACCTAAAGAATCGTCATGTTACCGTGTCCATGGGTTTTTACAGTTTTGTAACATTCCTAGTGAACCAAAAGAGAAATTACGGAAAATACGACTAAACTGCCCGTCATGACCATCTTTAACAACAGATTTCTCGCTTACCCGGCCGCAGATTGTAATGGAGCCTATATAAAGGGCACTCCGTGAAGATGTGAGGATTTCATTTTGCCACATAAAAAAGCGCTTTATCTCACGAATAATCCAGCATCCGCTTACATCCTTCAAAATTTTAGCTATAACTAGCTGCTCCGGGCGCCCTACGGGCGCCCTCCACAGCTAGCAATAGTGGTGCGGTAGCTTATTTGGAATGGGAGCGATTAGTTGAATCTATTTAATAATGATGATGATTCTGCGGCAAAAGATCAAGGAATTTAACTGCCTCTCTGCGTTACAGGGTGGAGACTGCCATTCTACCGAAAAATGTTATAAAAAGCTCGCATTATTAGTTTTCCTTTTTTTGTGTTATTTTTTAATTATTTTTTATTTTTATTTTTTGATAATTTTCTAATGACTATGAGGCTTTTGGGATTTATAAAAGAATCGAAGCACCTCTTTGTGCACGATGTTTTTCGTACGGTTGCCTTTGGGAAGAATTTGGACTTCAAAATTTTTGTACGATGTAGCTCGTGAGAGTGCAACATATAGTTGACCATGGCCAAAAACTGTTTGGGGTAAATAAATGCTGACTCGCTTCAGTGTTTGACCCTTAGCTTTGATGATGGTCATGCAGAACGCAATGCGAATTGGAACTTGTCGCCTCTTAAAAGAGAAAGGGAGAGAGGAGTCTGCAGGTGACAAATCAATTCTTGGCAGTGAAATTCTTTCACCGGCCTTCTCGCCGGAAATGACCTGCAAATCAAGACAATTTTCATAACGTTTCCAGACGATCAATCGGGCACCATTCGATAAACCTTTGGAAACGTTGAGAATTCTTAAAAGCATGACAAAAACCCCCTCCAAAAGTGTGAGTTTATGCGGTGGTAAGCCACTAAGATTAAGACTGTCCAAGAATTCGAGGGGAAAATTGAGAGCCTCTCCCTCTTCCTCTACAATGAGCCTGTTAACACTGAAGTACGTTTTAGAGACACCTGAAAGAACTTCAACAACCTTGTCGTTAATTTCATTGCAATGCTTATTTTTAGGGGCCAGAATTGCGCAGTTTGTGAAATCTACGTTCGAACATGAGGAAGCTATATTTTCCATAAATTTCAGTAATAATATCAATTCCTTTCAGTAATACTGCTTGTCGGTAAATCAATGAATTCCGGCATGGCCTTTTTTAGCAGAAAGGTAAACACCATCACCTATTTCGAGTTAAAATTTTGCAAACTCCGCTTCGTCTTGCAAAGTTCTCATATTTTGAGTAAGTTTTCTGATTTTGAAAAGAGGTCAAAGTGGTGAGAATTTGATTGCATTTTGCACCAATGTTTGGCGAGAAGCATGCGGAACAACGGGTAAAACCTGTCTAAAATCACCACCCTAGACGACAATTTTTCCTCGAAAAGGGATATCATTACCCATTCTCTAAGAAGTCGGTCGATGCATGCCAGAGCATGCGTGATAACCATGGGAGCTTCACCCCAAAAAATGATCGTTGTTTTTCGAATAGTCTCAGCCTCTCTTGAGCTAACCGTCAGACTCGACACAGAATTCTCATTCAGAACCGAAGAAATTTTGAATTTGCTATGAACCGGCCGACCGTTAGGTAGCAACGATGCGGCGATACCTGTCCAAGCAACAAAGATGACGTCTAAGTTTTCCTCTGTACAATACGCAGTAAGACATTCTTAAACGAAAGTTTTTCCCGATCCTCCTGGACCATCAATGAAAATCGCATTACACGTGTAAGATGGATTTTGGATGAGATTAATTATTTCAGAAATAATTTGATGTTGCTCTGGGTTAACGGCAGAAATCATGGAATCATAGTTTTAGGGGGAGGAGAGTCAGGCTTCGACCCTTGAAGATTCAGGTTGATTGGAAGCAATTCCGGAAGATCAATAATGATGATATTGAAATTCCATGAAGTCTTAATGTGTTTTCAATAGCAAAAAGCCGATCAACGTAGTCGACCGACCAACAAAATAAAGAGAGAGGAAGAAACGAAGTATCAAGCAAATTTGAAACAAAGTTGTAAAGAGAAAAAAACAAATAAGAATGAAATGTCCATAACAATACATGTTGTTAGCAATACGTGTGCGCAACGCTGCAGTTAATAAGTCAGGGTCAGTCAAACCGCCAGGATGCCTATCAAGAAGTGGTGAAGCGGAGTAGCCGAGAGATTGCGACGGAATGTGGGTGGTGAGTGACGAACGACAATGCGACCCAAACCTTCTTTGAGGTTGGTGGGAGGAAAGCTATACGAAAGAAAACGGAGATAGCCGAAAGAACGTGGTGGGAGGGGTGGCTGAGACCCTAGAGGGGGTATCTAGGGACGGGCAAGCAGGTAGCGGCCAGATGACCGCTCGAAACAGCTGAACTTTACTCGTCGATAAAAGTAAGAAAATTTGAGAAAATCGAAAAAACAATTACAGCCTGCAAATCTACAGATCAGAAGCTTTCATTTAGAAAAAACCCCATGCAAATCGGTCCGGTGGTTCTCTCAAAGTTAATGTCCCAACATGCGGACTTTAGTCTGAATAAATGGGAGAAAATTTGAGCCCGGCTAAACTTCACTCGTCGATAAAAGTAAGACAATTTGAGAAAATCGAAAAAACGATCACAGCCTGCAAATTTACAGATCATAGGCTTTCATTTAAAACAAAAATCATGCAAATCGGTCCGGTGGTTCTCTCAAAGTTAACGTCCAAAGATTCGGACCTCCGTTTTAATGCATCGAAGAAAATTTGAGAAAATTATGGGAGAAAATTTGAGATAATCGAAAAAACGATCACAGCCTGCAAATCTACAGCTCAGGGGCTTTCATTTAAAAAAAAGATCACGCAAATCGGTCCGGTGGTTCTCTCAAAGTTAATGCCCCAATATTTGGAACTTTGCATTTTAATATATAGGATTTTTGAATTTAGAAAAAAACCAGTAATATAATGGTTCAACGCCATTGGTTCATTCTGTTCAGGTTCGTCCGAGTTTCGGGAACGAAATTCCTGTCGTCGTTATCAACCTCCATCTACTGTATTTATTTGTGAATAATGAACAGATTTAATTTAAAAGTTCAATTCATTTTAGATCCTAACTAATATTACACACTTATATTATTACGCCCACTTTTATCCCGATACACTACATCATTGGTTTCTTAAAAATCTCAAGTGATTTCTGCTCGGTCGTTACCAACCTCTTTAACTAGTTGTGAATAGATTTACCTAATTTGGATAAGAGTTTAATTCTTTGTAGATGCTAACTACTATATTTACATACTCATATTATTACGTCTCACGTGTTCTACTGGAGCCCGATATACTATTACCTTAGTTTCTCTTAAAATGTTCAAGTGGTATCTTTATTTTATTGAACGAAAATGTGACAAATTTTTAAGTGAGGTTATGTCGTCATGTTTATGTCAGTACCTGACCTAAGCGATAGATGTAATTCAGGTAAATTACGTTAACGAAATTACACCGAAATTGTGCCAAACTCTCCAAAGGAAGCAGCATTTACATCACAGAATGTATTCTCACTACTAAAGTCTAAAAATTACTGGAATATGAGCCTCGGCCTTCACATGCGACTGTCACTGAACTTCGACCAAAATTTATTCGCTCTATATCTTGCCATCAACCTATGTGCACTGGAGTGATTATGCTTCTCTGAAGTGTATGTTATTTACATTAAGAACATGTTTCCTTCATGATTTATCTTGGAATCCTCCTATCTCTTCTACCGTTCTTGTTACGCGTGGCTTGCGAACCTGAGTATGTGAGGCACAATTCCATCCCTTTTCGGAACAGTTCAATCATAGGTCAACTTAATGTCACATAATCAAAGGTCTTTGACTGTGAGCATTTGCTCAAATTGGTTTCTTCTGAGTCTCTTTGATTTTGCGTCAGGAGTTGTTAGAAACTTCATTTTGCCCAACAATGTATAACAAGGTCTTTAATGAAAGGTATGTACCCGTTTTATTCTCATAATTTCATAAGTTGATGATAAAAATACAATGAAGGCTTCATTTTCTCGCATCGATTACTGTGTGAAATGGGTGCGTCCATTCTTCCTCTGTTCAAAAGCGTAACAGAATAAATTGCTTATCTGTTACGAGGACTACAGTAGTAAGATTCGTAGGTACGTGTTCCTGCCTAGTTCCATTGGAATAAGTGTGATCGTGTTAATCAAGGCTAAATACAATTAGACCCCATGGTATCAATGTAATCATAAATGCCTCTCCACTCTTACCAACTAGGTGCGGCATATCCTCCGATCAAGAGATGGAGATTGCCGTCTCAGTAGGTACGAGGGTGAGCCTACGAACCCAGGTATGGTGACCGTAAGTACCGCTTTGGCCTCTCACATTCAGATGAGCCTTTTTTTCTAATGAACTCATGCCAATACTTAGATCTCCAGACTTATTTACTGCATTAAGAACACATAAGATAATAAATTAAATAGGTCAAGTCAGTTGTCAATCTTTATACCAAGTGCAGGTACCAACATAATTTTTTGTTATTGGTGGGACAAAAGACACTAGCTGCAACGCAGCGATTCATAGATTTAATTGTTCCCAACCGATCCGTGATTTGGCGTCAATCCTTTGGATAAAAAGATCACGATAGTTCCATTATTAATAATTAAAAACATCATTTAATTTGACAACTTTATTCGCGGAGGCATCGATGAAGGCCTGATGGATTTTCGGGGTTTCATATCCGTCTATACCAGGGATACCAGGGACCAGTTCTACAGGACCCTGGACTCCCGTAAGAGCCGATGTAAAAATTCGTGAGCAGGTACTAGTGCTGCTATCTCGCGTAGGACCCTCGCAACTCACTGCTGTTATCAGTTGTTGGACTTCATTAAAATCCGTAGGATCGCGTATAACTGCGAAAAATCGAATTTTTCGTCATATAATTACGTGCGGAAGGCCCTTCCTTGTCGAAAGGGGTCGAAAAACACCAAAAATCTACTTATTTTTCAAGAATTCAGCCGCCTTATGTGTTATTTTTCAATCTCCGGCTTAACCTCACTTTTGGAGCGGGCGATGGATGAGCCGAGGTTCGGGGGGAAGGATCCTCTGAGTTGACTAGGATCCTTCGCGAGAATGCGCTGCAATCACCCGCTCACAACAGAACGGCGTCCTATAGAACTCGTCCCTGGTTAGGGGGTGTGAGGTTTACGCTGCACTCTAACGCTACAAGGTATTGTATAGTCACTTATCATTGTAAGTATTTCTGGCGTTGATAGCCCGAATTTAAAGTGAAATTACTGCGGTGTATTTTATTCTGCTATCTTTATCAGTAAATAGTTTAAAAACCGTGAGAGGTTTTTTTTTTTTTTTTTTTTTTTTTTTTTTAATATTTCTTATTTTCTCCATGGGTACCTGATTATCAATATAATTTTTCGGGGGATCCCCCGAACCCCCTCATCTGGGGGGAGTCCTCCCTTTGTTTTTCAGAAATCCTTGACCCCCTCTCCGTTTTTCCAATTTTCACACTTGTCTCCCAAATTTCCGAAAGTACAAATTTCTCCTGGAAGCATCAAAAAGAAGAATGATTGGACGTTATTTCCAAATTTCTAAGGAAAAACTACCGCATTACAGCTCTCAAAAATCCGAAATATACTGAGTCCAAAATGATAGGTCCAGTTTCGTCAGAAAGTTGCACATGTGCGTGAAGGAACGAGCCCATCGGGTAAATTTCTTTAAACACAAATTTCAGCCAGTAATATTAATCATTAGAATGATTGTAACTTCCTTGCAAATTCTCCGTAAAAATTTTAACTCAGACTACGATCTGAAAGCGTTTCATCAGGAAGGAAAACTCATAATTCCGTTTGGAAATTGTATGAGCCTCGCGCCGCGGCATCGCATCGGGTATACTTCGGGTACATTTCAAATCGCGCGGTAAAAGCCCGTACCCTCTGCACGTCACACATCTTCAAGATGGCAGCCAAAATCGAAATGCGACCACCACTCTTTATCCGCCTTGGATTAGTTCTGTCCATACCTGTGTAAATCTACCTTGTGTCTCGACGGCGCAACTGTTGAAGGCAACGAACTACACCTCTAGAATGGCCGCGAGATAGGCCTTGTCTCGACGGCGCAACTGTTGAGGGAAATTGGCGCAACTGTTGAAGGAAGGAAGTGTCTCAAAAATGTTTCACTTATAAGTGAAACTTTCAAGGTCAGAAATCTGGAACCTCATAAGGCCTTGTCTCGACGGCGCAACTGTTGAGGGACATTGGCGCAACTGTTGAAGGAAGGAAGTGTCTCAAAAATGTTTCACTTATAAGTGAAACTTTCAAGGTCAGAAATCTGGAACCTCATAAAGCCTTGTCTCGACGGCGCAACTGTTGAGGGACATTGGCGCAACTGTTGAAGGAAGGGAAGTGTCTCAAAAATGTTTCACTTATAAGTGAAACTTTCAAGGTCAGAAATCTGGAACCTCAACAGTTGTTTACCTTCGATGTTTTGAATTGATAAACGCTGGTTACACGTGAAGCGGGAGTGTATTTCGGGTGTTTTATTTCGGAGCGGTTATTATTTAAAAATATTTGTACACATTTCAGTATCAATTTTATATTTTCGTTTGTAGCATACAAAGACATAAAGACGGAGCGCTCGTATCTAAAAGCACGGGGAAAAAGTGAAGCTAGGTTCGGCGCTGCGCGCTTGTGTGAGTGTGTAAATGAGCGCGGGAATCCATGGCGGCAAACGGAAATTTGATTTGAACTTGTCCTCTTGATTTTTGCACATTTCTTCTTTGAAACGTATTTTAAATTCCTAAAACGAATATACTAAGAAAGTTCGGTCTGCGTCCTAATATAATACACCTACTTTTGCTCGGTAACAGGCAGTAATCTCACATAAAGTTAGTTTTTCTTCTGCTTATGGTGGTTCTGCAGGTTCAAACAGGCCGTTACAGTTCTAGATCAACGTTACTCCCAAATGAAATTAATCGGTCGACGACGGACTGAAACTAACCTAAAGTTAAAAAAATATGAGTGTGTAAAATACGAGTGTGTATGAATTTGGGCAAAAATCAACCTAAAATACTTTGTTTCCGCAATTTTATTTATTAGTTCCCGCCCTACATTTGAATTCAAACTTGTCCCGATTTCGCCGCCAATCCTCTAGCCAATAGTAGAGGTGATTGAAAAGAAGCTCTAGAAGCTTCATTTTTTGCTTTTAGTGCTCCGTCTTTATGTCTTTGGTAGCATATCACTACAGCAGGAAAATAAAATTTTATCGAATATATTTTCTTTTTATCCATATCTGAGTAATGTTATTGTTTTTTGTTTTATACCTGGTCGACATAATGCAAAATATTCACCTCCCGTTCATAATTATCAGTTCAATTATCTCAATTGACATCGTTTAACCTAGAAAAATTAATATTGTTCAAATATTCCCGCCTAAAAGTTCCAGGAACACATGCGTGCGCGTCGAGACAGGGAATTTCGGTTGGTGCAACCATTGACGTATAATACAATCTAGACCGCGCATTGGGCCCGACTTTAGGCGGGGAAGGTAAGACAGCTAGGGGGGTAAAGACGCGCCTTCAGCCTAGTTGATACCGCCGGATATACGAGCTAAGTGTACCCGTATCAGGCAACGGCACTGGCAAGACTGGCATTTCCAGGAATTCCACCATTGTCTCGCCGGTACACTTGCTGTGTGTTGCTGGGTTGCCTATCGTCTCGCTTGAATTTCGTAATGCGCGGTCTAGATTGTATTATACGTCAATGGGTGCAACAAACTCGCTACAGTTGCACCTGATTCCCTCAACAGTTGCGCCGTCGAGACAAGGCCTTACCTTCGATGTTTTGAATTGATAAACGCTGGTTACACGTGAAGCGGGAGTGTATTTCGGGTGTTTTATTTCGGAGCGGTTATTATTTAGAAATATTTGTACACATTTCAGTATCAATTTTATATTTTCGTTTGTAGCATATCACTACAGCAGGAAAATAAAATTTTATCGAATATATTTTCTTTTTATCCATATCTGAGTAATGTTATTGTTTTTTGTTTTATACCTGGTCGACATAAAATGCAAAATATTCACCTCCCGTTCATAACATAGAGTACAATAGAGTCGCAAAGTACTAAATCGCCGTTGAAGTCACTTTTCGAGGCTGTTTTGTCCAGTTCTCCGGAGACTAGTGTGCGGCGACTAGCGACGACGCATACGCAGAGACTCGCGCTCAGCGCTCCCCACCTCCCCACTCCCGACTCGGCTCCGTTCGTCAGCTAGGTCCACACACATTGAACCCAGCCAAGTAGGCCGGTAATAAGTCTGAAATTGAGTCCATATATGAATATTATCCAGGAGTAACATACATTAATGGATTCATTATGGCTTTGGATATCTATTTAAAGCAAAATTTGTACAAATTAATACCGATGGAATTAAAAAAAGTCGAAAAAATACAAGCAGTCCTTGATTTCTCCATAAGCCACCGTGTTAAAAAATTCGGTTGGTTCACACTTGGTATAAGTCAGAAATTAAATCCCTGTATGAATATTATCCAGGAGTAATATACATCAATGGATTCATTATGGCTTTGACTATCTAATTATAGCAAAATTTGCACAAATTAATATCGATGGAATTAAAAAATGTCGAAAAAAACACAGGCAGTCGTTGCTTTTCCCGTAAGCCGCCGTGATGAGAAATGCCGGTTGGTTCACACTTGGTATAAGTCAGAAATTAAATCCCAATATGAATATTATCCAGAAGTAATATACATCAATGGATTCATTATGGCTTTGACTACCTTTAAATAGCAAAATTTGCAAAAATTAATGCTGATTGAATTATAGAATACCTAAAAAACAAAAGCGGTTCTTGATCTCTCCATAAGCCGCCGTGTTACAAAATGCCGTTGGGTTCACAAATGGTTCACACTTTTCGGAGCACACGCGGCTCGGAAACGCCTGTTCATGGATTGGCTTCATCGGCGCTCGGAGTACTTTGCGACTCTATTGTACTCTATGGTTCATAATTATCAGTTCAATTATCTCAATTGACATCGTTTAACCTAGAAAAATTAATCTTGTTCAAATATTCCCGCCTAAAAGTTCCAGGAACACATGCGTGCGCGTCGAGACAGGGAATTTCGGTTGGTGCAACAAACTCGTAACAGTTGATGCACCTTGCACCTGATTCCCTCAACAGTTGCGCCGTCGAGACAAGGCCATAGCAAACCTGCGTAACGCGCATGGGCCGGTTTTTGAAGGCAGGAGGGGGGTGGGAGCCCAAGTATAGCTAACCTCAATCTCCATTTCTGCTGCGTCTTGCCCAGAGACAAGAGACGCTCCACTAGTATCTTGGCCATGGTGGAAGCTTTTACTTTCGGGACTTCAGCATTCTACTGTTGACTTACCTACATGGTTGATGTTCAACAACGTGTTGGCAGTTTCGTTTTGCAAACAAGCCGAAAATGGCCGACGTTTGGGAAAGTTGTTTGGCTCATGACGTCATCCGAAGCTCATCATCGACCATGTAGGTAAGTCAACAGCCGAAACTAGGGTGATGACTGTTGCTCCCTAATAAATTGTCCATAAGGAATTGTTGAAACCCCGAAAGTAAAAGCTTCCACCTGTCGCTAGGAGGCCAGTGGAGGGTCTCTTGTCTCTGGTCTTGCCCATAAGGATTACATTAGAGTACCTGTATAGGGAGAGTAGCGACAGATCTGAAACTCCGAAAGTCCATCAGGCCTTCACCGATGCCTCCGCGAATAAAGTTAGGGCCCAAAAGGGCAGCCAACCTATGAATTTCGAATGTCCAGAGCGATTTACAAATACAATTGTTACGAACCGTCGTTTAGGAAGCATGTATTTGGTTTACTTTTTGCATAAATTTATTTATTTTTGCGAAAGAACGCTCATTTATGTACATTCTTAGCCATCTTGGTTAGAATTGAAATCTGTAGCTGGCAGTGAAATTTTGTGTGTTAGAAGTTGCTCAGAAGGGTGGCTGCACTTTTGGGCCCCAAGCCCTCCATGAACCGATCTGTCGCTACTCTCCCTATACAGGTACTCTAGATTACATGTGAAAATTTCAACCTATGTAAACTTTCCTTTTTTTTGAGGTTTGCTTTCAAAGTTCCTATTTTTTGAGTTAAGAAAACCTTTGGAGGTGCGATTATTATGCAATCTTTTCATTGCTATCACTTTATTCAACAATATTCCGCAAAATATGGGCAGCGTCTGACATGGGTTTAGATGGCAGCCTGCTGTGTGAGCCCAAGTAAACCTAACCTATATCAACTTCAAAACGTTCCGGGTCTCTAACACTGGTCGGCCATTCTAGAGGTGTAGTTCGTTGGTTGAAGGAAGGTACACCGCAATCACACGCTGAATGTGGCTTGAATGTGGAAGTCATCGGCCCGATGCCTGAATTTTGCGCGTGACGCGCAAAATTCAGCAACGATTCTCAGCAACCATCGGACCAATTTTGAATTTGTCTGAACTATTCGAGTAGATTTAATACACATCTGGATGAAAATAACTCGAATTTGCTAAATTTCAGCCTTTGGGCGATGACTGTTGACTTCCACATTCAGGTGCTAAATTCAGCGTCTGATAGCGGCAGAAGTGTCTCAAAAAAGTGAGGCCTTCTGTCAGAAACAAACAGTGAAACTCACCAACGCCGCGTTGCCAAATTTCCGTTAAAATCGCCAATTAAACGCTGCGTTGTTGCCGAACGTTCCCTATACTTCCGAAATAAACCCCCGATTACCGAAATTCGCGCCCACCCAAAGACATAAAGACGGAGCGCTAAAAGCAAAAAATGAAGCTTCTTTTCAATCACCTCTACTATTGGCTATAGGATTGGCGGCGAAATCGGGACAAGTTTGAAATTCAAATGTAGGGCGGGAACTAAATAAAATTGCGGAAACAAAGTATTTTAGGTTGATTTTTGCCCAAATTCACTTACACACTCATATTTTTATAACTTTAGGTTAGTTTTGGTCCGTCGTCGGCCGATTAATTTCATTTGGGAGTAACTGTCATCTACCACTGTAGCGGCCTGTTTGAACCGGCAGAACCACCATGAGCAGAAGAAAAACTAACTTTATCTGAGATTACTGCCTGTTACCGAGCAAAAGTAAATGTATTATGATAGGACGCAGTCCCAACTTTCTTAATATATTCGTTTTAGGAATTTAAATTACGTTTCGAAGAAGAAATGTGGAAAAATCAAGAGGACAAGTTCAAATCAAATTTCCGTTTGCCGCCATGGATTCCCGCGCTCATTTACACACTCACACAAACACCCAGCGCCAAACCAGGCTTCACTTTTCCCTCGTGCTTTTTAGATACGAGCACTCCGTCTTTTTATGTCTTTGCGCCCACCTCCCACGAGGAGGATTCTCGACGTGACTCTGGGCCCTCACGCGGCGTTGCCAAATTTACGGGGATATTGTGAATGAAACGAGGCGTTGCCAAATATCCTCAAAAATTAATAAATAAACGCTGCGTTGTTACAAAATATCCGCTTAGATCCCGATTTAAACGTCCGAATACCGAAATTCGCGCACGCGTCCTAACGAGCGGATCCTTGACGGGACTCCGGGAAAATCGCTATTTGAACAAAAATTTGCCTATAAGGCCTTGTCTCCACGAGCCGTTTCGCGAGATTTGTCCCAGGGAAAAATCCCACTTACGAAGTTGAGAAAAATATTGAGTTAATCAATATTTTTCCCAGTTCCAAGTATGGTACTTGTACCCCTAGGACCCACTGAGAGAAGAAGAAGAAGTGAAAACGAACTGTGCGATATTTTATTCATTACTACATTTTTCATGTTTGTTTAGTAAAAAAATGTGTCTAATTGTCAATTGAGTGCAATTATTATTTTAATTCCGGTCAAATACACGACTTTAACTAATTTATCTTTCCGCGCAAACTAGTCGCAGGACTGCAAAGAGCCCCGTCCCGTGGAGACGGTAGGTAAGTGGGAAAAATTCCAGAAGTTTCATTCCTGCGATTCGAACTTGGGAAAAATCCCATGAAAACGTCCCGTGGAGACAAGGCCTAATTTAAGTAGTAAGGGGTCGATTTAAGTATGGTTCGATGAATTTGATTTTTTACCCAAGAATCTGATTGGACTGATGTTTGGTGAAATTTTGGTGCATTTTCATCTAAAAACGTCGGAGATATGAAATCAAACGTGAAAATACCCCAAAATTCCCCGAAAAGTGGGTTTTTCGAGGGCTGGAGGGAGGAGGTGGCTGGGGTAGGGAGGTAAGAATTGCCCAACACGATGATTTTAGGACCTCCTAAAGAGTTTAGACCATTAAATTCAAAATCCGTGAGGAGGGGCATTTTGGTGCCCTTACTCAGGGATACCCTTTCTTTCAAAGGTGTTCTTTCCCGCAATTTTTTCTCCAATTTATTTACCTGGTTTGAAATGTTGAATGAGCTTGCTTGAACCAAAGACATAAAGACGGAGCGCTAAAAGCGAAAAATGAAGCTTCTTTTCAATCACCTCTACTACTGGCTATAGGATTGGCGGCGAAATCGGGACAAGTTTGAAATTCAAATGTAGGGCGGGAACAAAATAAAATTGCGGAAACAAAGTATTCTAGGTTAATTTTTGCCCAAATTCACTTTTACACACTCATATTTGTATAACTTTAGGTTAGTTTTGGTCCGTCGTCAACCGATTAATTTCATTTGGGAGTAACTGTCATCTACCACTGTAACGGCCTGTTTGAACCGGCAGAACCACCATGAGCAGAAGAAAAACTAACTTTATCTGAGATCACTGCCTGTTACCGAGCAAAAGTAAATGTATTATGGTAAGACGCAGTCCCAACTTTCTTAATATATTCGTTTTAGGAATTTAAATTACGTTTCGAAGAAGAAATGTGGAAAAATCAAGAGGACAAGTTCAAATCAAATTTCCGTTTGCCGCCATGGATTCCCGCGCTCATTTACACACTCACACAAGCACCCAGCGCCAAACCAGGCTTCACTTTTTCCCCGTGCTTTTAGATACGAGTAGAGTACCTTTATAGACAGAGTATGGTCATTTCTGTTCCGGTTTTTCATTGGTCGCGAGCGAATAGGCTGACACGATGCTCTTAGGGCCGTAAATAAACAAAGAAGATGGCTGTTATCAGCAAGCAAGATTGAGGTTATGCACATCTTACATCCTCCTGTGATAAAGGTAAAAGGCGATTTAACAATGTTTTCGTGTTTTTTTTCGTGTGTTATTCGTAGATATGCTAGTTTAAATTGTTACTGCCGTATAATTGAAATTTTTGTCAAATTTAGCTTCTTATCGATGTTACGTTGAGTCGCCATCTTGTTTGTTTATTTACGGCCCTAAGAGCATCATGAAGCCTAAAAACTCGCTGACCAATCAAAAAGCGGAACAGTTTTCCTGTAGTAAAAAGATACGAATGGCCATACTCTGTCTATAAAGGTACTCTAGATACGAGCACTCCGTCTTTATGTCTTGGGCTTGAACACAAAAAATCAGGGGCTCCAGGAAAGAATTCATGCACAGCAATTAAGTTAAGCAGTAGAATGATGTAATACATTTTTTATCCCACCAGCTATCAGTAGAAACTGATGAAGAGCAAATTAAAGCTAAAATTATGAGAAAAAAGAAACTTGTGAAAAATTTATTCTACCGATTTTGCGGTCTCAGCAATTTTCGTCAAAATCTGTGTAAATTTGTAATTCAATTAACCGTAAAATTATACATAGAAAAACAGTATTCGTCAGCATGTCATCATGGTTTTGGTAGAAATAATTTAAATAAAAGTATCTGTGCTCATTATTACTTAAGATACGGCAAATTTTATTTTGAACACGGAAAAAAGGTTTAAATTCGAGCATTCTTTGTGTAAGGGACTCCCAAGTAGCAGTGATCGCGATAAACAGCGATTTTTTCCGTTGATTATTGCGATTATATTGGTGGCAATTTATCGCAATATTATCGAATAAAAAATTGCGCTTCATGGCGATTAAATCGCTATGCATCGCAATTTTTTGTTCAATTAAATCGCGATTTAATCGCCATATATCGCGATTTTTGTTGCGATAAATTGCCCGGCGATAAAATCACGATTTTATTGCAACGAGATCGAGGATAATCGCTCAGATGTTGATGATCTTAGCGATTTTATCGTCGACAAAATCGCAACAAATCGCGATTTTTCCGTTGAAAAATGCTACTTTGGCAAAGATACTTATTCGTTATCCTCATTTCTTCCCATTCAAAATACGGGACATTGTCTGACAAGACCACTGCCTCCTGCTTACACAAAATTTTTCTGAGCTCTTAGAACTACTACTGTTTTTCTCGAATTCTTATTTCTGGCACTTCCGTCCTTTTAAGAATGGACCATTCAATCAGCAACATTACCTGAATTGTATTTTTTTCACACGCGGACTGAACTGTAAAATGTTGAATTATAAGATAGGAGCAAATACGCTCTCTAAAAAGTTTATCCTGTATCTGAATTACATTAGTTTTGATACGAAAGATTCCTATGCATTCCAATACTTGTCCATAGCATTCCGATTCATAATCTGAGAGAAGTGGGTAGGGAGAGAGCAAATGATTTGATGATTCCTTGGGCTCCTTGCTTGAAAAGCAGGAAAATTTTTAAAAGAATTAAGCACCAGTCTAAAAAATTTTTGACTTCCTGTCCCTTAAAATCATGAGGTTTTGTGGCCTAGATGATGATGAAGCGAAATTCTAAAGAGGAAAATATTAAAAAGTAATACACTGAGTATGAACATGAGCAATTTCATCCCCTTGTACATAATTTCTACCTCTGATAGATGTACATTTCACTACATATTGTTCCAAAAGTAAACTACTTTAGTTACTTTCTTGGCGTTTGTACATACTATTATTGTTCTTTAGTTATTTTATGGACACGCAGTGGTCTATCTGTGGCATATCTACCCTAAATTAAAAAAAAAAAAAAAAAAAAAAAAAAAAAAAAAAAAAAAAAAAAAAAAAAAAAACTACCCAAGCAACTATTAGCATTGCAAAAAAATCTTACCTTTTTGTCTCATTTGTCACAGTTTTCTTGTCTCAGTTTATATTTGATTAAGAAATCATGATGGCAGGAAAATCGACCACCTGATTCAATACAAAAAACTCTAGTTTTCTGAGGGATATTAAAACGAGGAGGTTGATTTTGAGGCACTAAGTAAATGTAAATATGTCGATACATGGCTAATTTCTGTTCAATTACAAAGATGTCTCCACCTTAGATTGTTTGTTGAATGCCGATTAATACTGCAATAAAAATTATATAAAAGGAAGAAAAGGTGAGTAAATTAAAAATTTTCTTCTGAGGTCCGAGAGTAAGATTCTAATGAGACTAGGCATGTGATTATAACAATTCTGTAGATATTTTTGAACCTTTATACGAACACAAAACATTCATAAATGCCCTGGAAGTTCAGAAAAATCAACTTTCACAATCAGGAATATTTTGCGACTAGTTTTACATGAACTTCCTGAAAGCTAAAAAAACATTTACATATTTACACTGGAAATGGCGGCCAGTAACAGTTATGAACAGTACTTACAAACTAAGACTCAGGTGAAATTAACACTTGCTATAAAGCTCACGATAAATTCATTACACATAGAAAATAAAACATAACAATAAGTAATAAGTTATGAAACAAAAATTGCAATAATAAAGATCGGAATTTTAAATAATCCATTGTTACTATTCATCACTCAACAAGGAAGACAGTCCATACAATATAAATATACCTTTGTAATCCAAAAGACACAGATAACCTGATGAACTAAAATAAAGAGCTACAGAGACTGTCAGTACAATAACTGCAACATATCATCGCCTAAGTAACCATTAAATGATTTCACCAAAAAGAGGTAGCGAGGGAGGACACTCTAGAGGCTAGAATGTGCGCTCACCTGTTTCTTTATCAAGTGGTATGCTGCAGAATAGCAGTAAATTGGCCACTATAATCTACCTTTGCACCTTTTTCTCTCTCAAAACGACAAAAATGAGGTTTTTGAACTTTATGGTGAGATCTCCAGAATTGCACTCACTCTGAATTATTTCTCAGGTCACAATATTATGCTTTCACCTGGCTCCCTCTTTTAAAATCAAGGGGGCAGGAATACAGAGGTTTATACCTTCCTTCTTACACAGCAAATACCCAAGTTGCTCAAAAAGTAAGTTTCTGTACGCTGTAGATTTGATGGCATTTACTAAATCTGGAATTTCTCAAATGAAAAAAAAAGCTGAAATTTGCCCATAAACTTTTGATGATATTTAACCAATCTTGAGTTTTTCAAATGAAAAAACAACTAAAATCCTCCCATCAGTTTTGGTGTGGCTGCAATTTTTGCCAGACTAAAATTTGATGAGCTCCATCCATTCGTGAATGATATGTTCTAAATATTTCTATCCGACTAGGGAAAGAGAGGTTCTTGCGATGTTCCCCGGGATTTTAGCTTATTCTTAAAAAAACAAAGGTTTTTCATACAGCAAACTTTGATCACAAAGCCCTCCTTGTGTACTCATACCTCACTCCCAGTGATTACTTGGCTAATCGATTTGCTCCACCATAATTCCCATGGCGGTCATTTCTCGAACAGCATTTTCCACTTCCTTGTCGGTCTGAAAATCGTTGCTCTTCCAGGAGGAAGAACACCAAAATCGAAACAAAAAGGTTTGATGTTAAAGAAATTTCCATAATGAGGAGGTGACAACGCCAAGTAACAACTACGACATGAGTTTTTGAAAAGTAGCACAGGTTTTTTGGACATGAGGGCTGTCATTTGATATCCAAGACATGTCTAACTTCTTAAGCCGAGAAGTTTATGAACATCTACCCTATGGTTCAGATTTTTTTTCTCTCCAATTTTAGTGGTCTTCCTCCTCTGAAGTCTTTCCTGAAAACAACTATTTTCTGACTGTTGAGGAGATGAAAAATGCTGTCGGAGAAATGACTAATGACTTTGGGCTGGATTTCGAGAGAAACAAATCCACAGGCTGAGTTACTGCTAGTGGCATTATATCAATTAATAAGGAGAGTAGATTAGTTAGTATGGAATATTATAAACCTTTGATTCCATGTTTTTGTGTTTGAAGGAAAGTCCTGGTGACACATTGTAAGAATTTTAGTTTGTGGAAACTGTCATAAATCCAACGATTTGATCCGAAAAATATGGCAGTTACACTGAATTGATCAAAGGGTTTCAGCTTTTGTGTTTTGTTTGGAAAATATTCAAAATTTGTGAATAACTATCAAAACGACAGCATCATACTTTGATCCACTACAATAGAAGACAAAATTCATCTTGAAAAATAGATACTAAGAATTCAAGCTAAAAAAGCTGTGTGGACAGGGAAGAATTGTAAATTTAAAGAGCAAAATCTGAATTTTTCGTGCAAAAAGGGTACAATAACCTTACATAGGTGACCTTCATTTCACATCCGTTTTTACTGCAGTTCTTTTGATCAAATAGAAAGAGCATATATCATTGAAAAATTGGAGAGAGATATTATTGAATTCAGTCTAAGATTCTCTCGAAATAGAGTAAACATGCACGATGACAAATAAATAGGAAGATATTATACGGGAGGAAGAAAGAGAAAATTGAGGAGATAGAAAATAAGAAAAGATTCAACTACATGGATCTTCAGAATATCCTTTTGATACTGTCATTAATATTGTTGGTGCTTCAGCGCAAACAAAGGTCAAAATGTTAAGATGCTCTATGAAATGTCCTTGCCTAAAAAATTCCTCAAGAACTTAAAATAATAATGCAACCTCCAGAGACAAGAATGGGTTAAATGTGTTGAAAGGACTGACGCGCACGGCAACTAGACCAAAGGCGATTCTTGCAAGTTGGAAACACAAAATGCAACAACAAAGCTATGACTTCATCAGATGGGTCCCTCAAAGTTGATAGCTATCCACAGAATATATTAAGGCTTTAACTAGATGTCACCTACGCAACAGCGGCTACCTGCAGCCCAAAGTAACACATAAGAAACCATAAACAGACATATATTGCTCAATTCAACGTTATAGGAATTGATCATGTAGATCCTTACATAAGTATTTGTAGGAGAATGAATGAGAAATTAGATCTTGGCCACAGTATAGTTGCTTTGATAGGTTAAAGCAGAAAGTTCAATAATACACAAATTTCTTTCATACAATGGGAAACAAGGAGTGAATTTAAGACTCTCCCAATATGCCAGTGAATATTATTGAAGAGACAACTCTTCTTTTGGCTCTAACTCTTGTTCACAATGGTCCCACTAGTAAATCAAGAAAAAATGTGCAAATTTTCCGTGTCAAAAGAAGGGGAAGAAAATAGGATAAGATGAGTTTTAACAAACATGTTAGAACAGGTTGGGAAAGGAATGTCGTTGTGCAAACCGATCATTATGATCAGCAGTTAAAAGCATTTAATGATTTCCCTCATGATAACAAATTGTAAATAGCATCAACAGCACGAACTGCACTGTACAGTTAAATAATAACAAACCAAGAGAAGTCATCAAACAAGGTGCTGAATAATAACTTTCCATGCTATGCTTTTTTTAATTCAATCATACTTCGAAGGGTTTCCCAAAATGATGGCAACTGGCGCTTTTAAAAAGAAGAATAAAAAAAAAAGCAATTTATTGAATTGATCTAGGTCTTTTTCAAAAGAGTATGTTACAAGCAGACGAATGAGACCAAGATCATCCCAGTTGAACAAATACTAGCCGAGTATTGGTAGTTTGAACAAGACATAAATGGCGAACGCTTACAATTTTTTTAACTATTTAATGCCACCAAAATGGGTTGATAAAAGTTTCCCTAAGCTCTTCTGCAATGATTGGCAACATCAACCTTGACTATAAGGCACTGAATGGTTGTCTTACTACTCAAGACGTAACCATAGTAAGGATGCAAAAATCTGTAAATGAATTGGTTCCGAGGGATCATCAAGTGAGTTTTCTGCATGAGGTTATTTCATGCATTGAAGTCTTGAGCAGCTTTACATTATTTCTCATGCCACTTTCGCAAAATTCTTTTTAAAATAGGTAAAGACAAAGAATTAATGAAGGAACAGAGACATTTTCAGAAAAAGTTTACAAAAGCGTCCTGCGAAACAATGAGAAGCTGCATAGGACACTCGTTCACAAAAAAAAAACACACCATGCACAATATTCACTGAGCATTCCTATGTAACCAATTCAATCAAAGATTTTTGCCAAATGGTGCCAAGACTACTCTGGCCACAGTCTTTTCACCTAACGGATTAAGCACCCACACGTTTTTACCAAAGATTTTTTAACACACAGATATTTATCCACAACTTTTTTGACCAATATGATTTTTCACCTATAAGCGTTTTCAACGAATCAATTTGACTCTGCAAATTTTAATAAAAATTTCACCAAAAAAATGTGATTGAAATTGAGGGGCTTGGAGATATTCCCGGAATAGTAAAAACTGCACTTATGCGCCTTGTCCTCCAAGCCCCTTAATTGATATTACACTTACATGGCTTGAAGGGCAAAATCTGCCTGCTATCAAGAATTTCAACATCCCTTGTCCTTCTACCTTGTCATCCTGTCCATTGTCTTTTTAGTAAGATTGCCTTACATATATTCTTCAAATGCTCATTGTTATTCTTAGGTACTTCTCTTCTTGAAGAGGACAAAGTTTTTCCCAAATCCAGGTCTACAAACATACTCTCCACATCACTTTGTTCAGAGATAAGCTCTCAAAGGAAGTGGAAAAATTTGGTTGATTCCAAAGCCCAAGTGGATATAAAGGTGGAACAGCTCATCAGCGACTTCATGCTTTGACTCAGCAAACATAATTCCTTTTAAAGTAATCACAGATTTCAAAGAGTTATTCTGGAATGTTTTTATACAGGGTGATCCAAAAGTCCCTTCCCTCTAACTTTTTACCTGATTGAGGTAAAGATTTGAAACTAGGGGGATGTTCCTAGGTCAAAGGGACTAGGGGGGGGACTTCTTGGCTGCGCTAAAATTTTCAGCCCCCCCCCCCCTAAGGGCAGCAGACCCCAACATTTTTTTTTTCAAATGGGAAGACCCCCTTCGTGATATCTCGTTCAAAAAAGCAAAAGAAACAAAAACTTTACGCGCAAACCGGAAGTCAATATCTCAAACTGTTTCAGAATGGCCACGTTAAAGTTCAAGATGGCCGAAAATTGACACCGGTTATTTGTCGAAGAATTCGCGCGAAAATCGGTTACTAGCGGTATTTTGACACGAGAAAAATGAATTTGACGTCAGATTTTAAAAAAAAATCTAAATATAAAAAATGGCTGCCGGTTAAAATTTAAAATGACCGAAAATTGCGATCTCGGTTTTTTGCTGATGCATTTGCCTGAAACTTGGAACTTAAGGATATTTTGGCATGAGATTAATAAAGGAGGAGTAACGTTTTGGGCCTTTTCCGGCCCCACCTGGATTTTGCTAAATGTTTCATATTTTCAAAGTACTAGTTTTAGGTAGACTCTGTGCCAAATATTAGACCGAACGGAGCCCATGCAAGGGCGCAGCAGCGCCTCAAACCCAAAATCCTGGAATCGAAAAACAATTATTTTCGTCGACTTTTTCGACTGTTATCACTCTTCCAGCACATGATTCTTATGTATTTTTTTGCGTACTTTTCGTTTCTGGCCTTTTTAAAGGCCTCCGATAAATTTAAAGGGGCCTTATGGCCCATTGTTGCCATTTTTGGCCCATTTTTAGGGGTTTTTTCCATTTAACACATTCAAAACTCAATTTAATCCAAAAACTGTGTACATTTTTGAAAAATACGTAAAAAAATGAATAAAAAATGTTCAGTAAAATTTTTTCCTATGTTGCCAAATTTCCAAGAAAATTGGTCCCAAAGTGTCAAAAACGGCAAAAAATCGATAAATCGCCGCGTCTAAGGTTCAAGAAAGTGGAGTACATTTTTCATACTGTACCAGATAACAGCTCTTATCCATCCATACAACATATTAAAATATCATGGTTGTACCTGGATTCTCACGATGTGAAAATTGACCGAGATGTCGATTTTAGCGGCCTTTTTATACTTGAAGGCAGCTCTTTTGAATGTTTCTCGACCTTAGTCACCCTCTATGGGTGTGTACTATATGTATTTTTCTACGTACTTTTCATATCTGGCCATAAAAATGGCTTCCTGTGAATTTTAGAAGGCCTAACGGTCTATTGTTGCCAATTTTCACCAATTTTTAGGGGTTTTTTCAAGTTTACGTGTGTGAAACTTAATTTAATCTAGAAACCGTGTACAATTTCGGAAAGAACGTAAAAAAATACATAAAAATGTGATGTGTACCTTTTCCCTACGTTGCCAAATTTTCGAGAAAAATCGTCCTGAAGCGCCAAAAATGCCAAAAATTGGATTAATCATCACGTCGGAGGTTCCAGGAAGTGAATTATGACATTCATGGGACACTTTCTCCACGCATTTTCTGTTGTTCGATATATTTGGCCCGCAGCAAGCATCTTGAGAACCAAGGATTATCTCGAGGTTACAGGAATAAAGAGGTGACTTGGAGTGAAGGATAAACTAGAAGCACCTTGAGGGCTCGTTTTGTCACGTTCATGTGCGCCATTACATGTTCCTCGAGATGCATTGCAATTTTCCATTTCCGATAAGTTATTTGTAGTGAAAGAAAACTTGAAATTCACTTCCTGGAACCTACGACGTGATGATTAATCCAATTTTTGGCATTTTTGGCGCTTCAGGACGATTTTTCTCGAAAATTTGGCATCGTAGGGAAAAGGTACACATCACATTTTTATGTATTTTTTTACGTTCTTTCCGAAATTGTACACGGTTTCTAGATTAAATTAAGTTTCACACACGTAAACTTGAAAAAACCCCTAAAAATTGGTGAAAATTGGCAACAATGGACCGTTAGGCCTTCTAAAATTCACAGGAAGCCATTTTTATGGCCAGATATGAAAAGTACGTAGAAAAATACATATAGTACACACCCATAGAGGGTGACTAAGGTCGAGAAACATTCAAAAGAGCTGCCTTCAAGTATAAAAAGGCCGCTAAAATCGACATCTCGGTCAATTTTCACATCGTGAGAATCCAGGTACAACTATGATATTTTAATATGTTGTATGGATGGATAAGAGCTGTTATCTGGTACA
Source organism: Bemisia tabaci (assembly GCF_918797505.1). NCBI lineage: Eukaryota > Metazoa > Arthropoda > Insecta > Hemiptera > Aleyrodidae > Bemisia > Bemisia tabaci. The sequence continues at coordinate 39,188,736 of NC_092793.1, forward strand.
GTATGAAAAATGTACTCCACTTTCTTGAACCTTAGACGCGGCGATTTATCGATTTTTTGCCGTTTTTGACACTTTGGGACCAATTTTCTTGGAAATTTGGCAACATAGGAAAAAATTTTACTGAACATTTTTTATTCATTTTTTTACGTATTTTTCAAAAATGTACACAGTTTTTGGATTAAATTGAGTTTTGAATGTGTTAAATGGAAAAAACCCCTAAAAATGGGCCAAAAATGGCAACAATGGGCCATAAGGCCCCTTTAAATTTATCGGAGGCCTTTAAAAAGGCCAGAAACGAAAAGTACGCAAAAAAATACATAAGAATCATGTGCTGGAAGAGTGATAACAGTCGAAAAAGTCGATGAAAATAATTGTTTTTCGATTCCAGGATTTTGGGTTTGAGGCGCTGCTGCGCCCTTGCATGGGCTCCGTTCGGTCTAATATTTGGCACAGAGTCTACCTAAGACTAGTACTTTGAAAATATGAAACATTTAGCAAAATCCAGGTGGGGCCGGAAAAGGCCCGAAACGTTACTCCTCCTTTGAACTTAGATTTCTGAAAAAAAACAACTTTCTGCCATTTTGAACTTAAATCGACGGTCAATTTGAAATGTTAGTTTTTTTTTTTAAAAAAAAATCTGACGTCAAACTCGTTTTTCTTCTGTCAAAATACCCCCCTTTACCGAGTCTCAAGCGAATCCATCGCCGAAAAACCGATGTGCCAGATTTCGACCATTTTGAACTTTAACTGGCCGCCATTTTGAAACGGTTTGAGATATTGACTTCGGGTTTGCGCGAAGAGTTTTCTTTTTTTTAATGCTCTTTCGAAGGAGCTATCACAAAGGGGGTCTTCCCATTTGAAAAAAAAAGGTTCGTTGCCCCCCAAGGGGACCCCTGAAAATTTTAGGGGGGCCAAAAAGTAGCTCCCTTTAACTTAGGATCATCCCCTAAGTTTTAAATCTTTACCTTGATTAGATAAAAAGTTAGAGGGGGTGGAAGGGACTTTCGGATCACCCAGTATAAGAAATCTAATGCCTGCTGAATGTCTTTAACTGGAACAAAAACCATACATCCCACGAGTGAATGCAACCCAATTTTTATAGGAATTGCTACAGCAGCGCCTTGACTAAGACTTCCACAGGCAGTGGAAACCTAAAAATTGAAATAAAATATAAATAAGTAAAATTTGTAAATTTGAATAAATCTTATAAATAAAAATTAATACCTATAACTCTTTAATAACTAGGATTACGTACCCTACTATTAGAATCATTTTTATTAAAGGAGTAAAAGAAAAAGCTTCAAACTTCACGAGTTTTACATGTCGGTGAAAACTCCCTCATTGCAAAAAGTCATGTATAAAAAAGTGTATGGGGGTCTAGTTGCTGTGGGTCAAGAGTTGTGAGTGAAAAGGTCTGGGCCAATCATACCGAGGGTGATGAGCATATGGACGAATAATCCCAGAATCTTTGCGACGTTACTACGTTTACGTCTGGAGTTGTAAGAAGACCAAATAGCGATGCCAAACAGTGTTCGTCGGCAAAAGAGTACAGGAAAATTTTTATTAGCACATTCCTGTGAGCATGAAATGTTAAAAAAACTGTACATGGTTGCCATTTACGCCACTTTCAAACTACCACAACTTGACCAATTTTCTATAAATAACTTGAACTCAGTTTTCAACAAGTGTTGTTCACGTCTTCTCTCAAATGAGATCCAGATTAGCTCAAGCAATGCCTCGTTTTTTTATTAAAGTGCCAGTCCTGATCGTTATGGGACACTATGTAATTGAGTAACAAAATTGATACTCGAGGAAGAAGAGATGGCAGAGGCATCACATATTTCCAATCAAAATATATAAATCCCCAAGCAAAAAGGAAAAACACAAAAATTACAACATTTCTGAGCCATACAGAGTGAGCTTTCGAGAAACAACAAACTGGGGATTTGTATTGAGTTACATTCAATTAGAGCAGACACATGTAACACCTTTTTTCACCTCATCTGAAAAAAACGGAATGTTCCCACCTGTAGGTTCCAAACTTATCATTAAGAAAAATTTAGCTTCTTCGGTTTTTCCCCCTTTTTTCTGTCTATGTTAATCAAGCATAATTTTTCACAGCAACGATTTCAGAACATTGAGGCTGATTTCTATGAGGAGAGAGGAGCTTTCTTCAATTTTTGCTTCTGTTTCATTTGAAAATTGCTCTCCTCTCACAAATAATAAAATATTCATTCCAATGAATTGAAATAATTCTTTATGCAAGGATAACTTCTTTTGTGATATCAGCTGAGCATATCTTTGTATACAAGGCTATTAGGAATCAAATAGTTTGTCACATATTTGTGCAGCTATCAGTTTGTTTCGGTGGTCAAAAGGCTTGCTAAGGATATAACATTATTCTCAATTCTTTACAGCAAAAATGTGAAATCCATAAAAGAAATGTCCTAAGTTAGTTCAAAAAGCTATTTCCTACATAATTGAAAGAGGCAAAAGCATAAACTTCGAAGAGCTATTAAAGATTAGAAAACACACTTTTTTCTATTTTTTTCACCCTCTCCAACCGTAATGCACCTGCAACTCAATGCAAGACCTCCTTTGACCTTCTCATAATGCTGAGCAGAACCCTTTTTCCCAATGTTCAATGTTTTTTTTTTACAAATTTTGGTCGAAAAACTTTTTCTCCCCCAAAATTAGACTGATTAATTGGTGACATCAATTAATATAACTGATGATTCTGACCAAATCAAAAGCATGACCTCAATCTAATTCACCATATTTGATTGCACATTTTACCTTTCCTACCCTTTAATAGAGTGAAAAATTCAAACAAATCAAATACATCCTGATTATTCAACATCAACACGTCATGTTACATGATTCCTAGATCAATCTACAATCCAATTCCTCTCAATTTAATTAGTATTTAACACTGTATTTAAGTCATTTACTTGCTTATGATACAACTATGATGCAGTTTCAAACCTTTCTCCTCCCATTGCAACATAATTAATGAAAAGCTAAGGATATAAGGAGATAAAAAATTCAGACACTTTGAAAGATTTATGAAGATTCTAAAAATAATTTCTAAGAAATCAATGTTAACAACCGAGGTGAATCATTGAATGGTTAGGAGTTGCATAAGAAAATAAGGAAATATGGTTTTACATCTAAACATCTAACATGGTAAAAACTATTGATATGCTGGATTACAGAAGCAAATAATTCGGAGAGAACAGAAAAAATATGCAAAAAGTTTGGCAAACATATCAAATGATGTTTTTTCATAAGGGTTTTTTAATAAAAAAAAAAAAAAATGTTGTAGTTTTACACGGGAATTCTTGGAATTCGAGAGAGATGAGTTGACAGGTGCATGTTTCAAATTTACTTTACATCATCATTTAAAAATAAGAAGAAATTAGAGAATGGGAAAAAAATTATTGGCAATTATTTGCTAATAAGTTAGTAGACTATGAAACTATAGGACAAATCTTGCGCCACCAGTTGCGGATAACACAAAATGGCCGCTAATGAAGCATTGCTTTTATGAGATCAAAATTCACTCCTAAGCCCTCAATAAATTTTGGCAATATATATAACTTTGAAACGCTACGATAGCCCGATATACACGACTTATTAACAAAACAAAAGTAGTGGGAAACAAGTTTAAAATTACATGCAGAACTTGGGACGTTTCGACCTGGTTTCCCACTTCATTGTCGACCGAAAAACCAAAAATTTACAAAAATAAAGCTAAAAGAAAGCACAGACCAAAACTTTTTAAAATTATTGTTTTTCGGAGGATAATGATCTGGGAAACCAGGTAAAACGTCCCGAATAGTTTGTTAACTTTAGCCTTTTTTCCCCCTAATTTGGTTTTGTTTTTAGTGTTACGTATGTATATATGTAACTCATATGTATGTTTGGCTGTAAATATGTAAGACATGTAACTTGAGCTGTAGCCAATTATTTACAAATTAAGAAATGATAAAATCAGATCATTTGCAAGATTTCATTCATTGTACAGAGATACAAATACGAGGTCTGTCGGGAAAGTATCCAACCTTGTTGATTATCTCGCCATCAACAGTTGATATGAGGTTGGGGCTTGGGATTATCTTTGCAGGGACTCTCCTGAGTGCAGGTGCACAGCCGGATTATCACACGTTGAATCAGCCATTGGTAATTTGCTGATTAGTGCGTGCTACTCTGCTGTGTTCGTCGCATTTTGTTTTTCCTAAAAAAGAGGAAGTTAAGGAGAGTGGGGTGGGAAGAGTTTGTGAAGGAGATCATCACAGGGGACGTGTCTTGAGTCTACGGGCACGACCCTGAGACAAAAAAAGCAATCGTTAGTTTGGATCGCACCTGGGAGACCTCGTCCGTAGAAAGCTCGAAAGAGTCGCAGCAAAGTGAAGACCATGTTGACTGTCTTCTTTGATCATGAAGGTGTCGTCCATCCTGAATACGCTCCCCAATTCTCTTCTTTCAATAAAGAGAGCTACCGAGCAACTTTATGTAACTTAAGGGGCCTTGGGAAACGTATTCATGATGGACGAGGACGACACCTTCATGAAAGAACAGACCTTTCCAACCTTTCATGAACCTTTCAAAGAAGACAGTCAACATGGTCTTCACTTTGCTGCGACTCTTTCGAGCTTTCTACAGACGAGGTCTCCCAGGTGCGATCCAAACTAACGATTGCTTTTTTTGTCTCAGGGTCGTGCCTGTAGACTCAAGACACGTCCCCTGTGATGATCTCCTTCACAAACTCTTCCCACCCCACTCTCCTTAACTTCCTCTTTTTTAGGAAAAACGAAATGCGACGAACACAGCAGAATAGCACGCACTAATCAGCAAATTACCAATGGCTGATTCAACATGTGATAATCCGGCTGTGCACCTGCACTCAGGAGAGTCCCTGCAAAGATAATCCCAAGCCCCAACCTCTTATCAACTGTTGATGGCGAGATAATCAACAAGGTCGGATACTTTCCGGACAGACCTCGTACACATACCAAATGTTTCGAATGTCACAGCAGTCATCATAAGTGGCTACACAGGAAACTACAAAATCATTCAAAAAGCATACAAGAAAGTTGAAACCAAACGACAAAAACTACATTTTGAAAAAAATAGAGGTAATAAAAACTTTTTAAAAAAATATGAACATATCTTCTACAACACATAGATTCGCAAACTGATTATAACCTCAAGTGCAATTCAAAATAAAACAACCAAGATGACATGCAATAGGTGCCGTTATCTATTTGTCATTAGGAAAATCAATAAGGAGCGGGTCATGGATGCTATTAGTGCCACGTCACGGTCGGTATCAATTGTATCGAACTGGATCCAAACAATCGAACATAACTTTACTATTTAACATCAAACGTCATCATTTCAGAGATAATTCACGCAGTTTGAAAAAAAAGTGGAAAAAATCAGCAGTTACAGTACTTTAAAGTTAAGTGGACATTTTTTTATTGATAAAACGATTTTCAAACACAGCTTCCATACCTCCTACACTTAAACTACTGTTCCATTCTTCTAACAATTTCAGCATATGGAGTATTTTAACTATCTTGCTTGTGTCTAAATTCCCCACAAGTTTTTTCGGATGGAGTTGTACATGTCTGAATTTTTTACTAAATTTCCCCACTAGTTTCTCTAAGTAACCGTTTCGTGGCTTCAATGACTCTTATGTGGATCAGGCAAAGAGATTTTTGAAAGAAAGTATAAAGAGGCTCACTTCACAAGAATGAAAAAACTGCGTTAAAAACACATATGCAATCCGTTCTTTCAAAAATCTCTTTGTCTGACCCACATATGAGCCATTGAAACCATGAGAGGGTCACTTAAAAAGAATAGTGGGAAAATTGAGTAAAAAATTTAGACATGTACAGCTCTATCCAAAAAAACTTGTGGGGAATTTTGACAAAAGCAAGATGACGAACCGGGTCTATGAGGCCCGGCGGCGACTTATTTTTCACGCCGCGGCAGTCGTAATTATCCGAGAAGTCTGTCCTTCACAAATAGCTCTACAAAAACCCTTAAAAACATATTTTCCGAAAAAAAATTTCAAATTTTTTTTTTTTTTTAGACACAGCAACTTTTTTTATGTCCACCCCTAGAATGACTAACCCAGGCCTGCAAGGCACGTATTGAGAATACATGGTTATTCGATAGCTGCGATGCTTTTTTCTCTCTTTTTTGTAGAATTTTATGATTTTCATACTTCGTCCTCTATAATTAAGGTCCTAAATTCTATTTCCGCTCATAAACTGGCCCCCTCCCCCTCCTCTCCCCAAGTCCCTTCAGATTTAGGAGCCTCTCGTTATACACATTTTTATATCTTTTTTGAGATTTTGAGTAAGTTACATTGAAGAAACATTAATACCCCTATAAGCATACTTGACTTTGAGAGGAAGGGGGCAACCTTAGACCCCTTACCCCTTCTACCTCCTTCCGGTAGCTAGAACTTAGAAAAAGTTATTTGCACTTAGAAAGTTATTTTTCAATTTCGTGAAAAGAAAAGAAAAGTTTAATATGTGTTGTTGTACTAATACTACTACTAATAAGTCGCTCTTACAGCGCTTCTGTGCGCTCTGCGACACCCAACTGCCACTGACGGCGATGTTTCCAGAGCTCCTCCGACAGAACGCATCTCCTCATTTCCAGCCTTATTCCCTCAATCCATGATTTGACAGGGCGTCCTCTACGTTGGCGTTCATAGGCGTTATGTATGTATTGTTGTTATTTGTGGAATGCTTTTAAAGTATTTCAAATTATTCGACAAGTTAGAGCAAATTTTGGATATTACTTACAGTGAATTATGAGGTAAACGCAGGACAAAATTTCTTGTGAAGGATATGTAAAGACGTTACCTTTTAGTTATGAGGAAATAATGCATAGTGCTTCCACAGTTCCTGGACAGTATATTACCTCCATGGCCACTTCTCAACTACAACAAATACAGCAAAACCTCAGGAAAACCGTTAGAAACTTCACAAGAAATTTTGTCCTGCGTTTACCTCATAATTCACTGTAAGTAATATCCAAAATTTGCTCTAACTTGTCGAATAATTTGAAATACTTTAAAAGTATTCCACATATAACAACAATACATAACGCCTATGAACACCAACGTAAAGGACGCCCTGTCAAATCATGGATTGAGGGAATAAGGCTGGAAATGAGGAGATGCGTTCTGTCGGAGGAGCTCTGGCAAGATCGCTGTCAGTGGCAGTTGGGTGTCGCAGAGCGAACAGAAGCGCTATAAGAGCGACTTATTAGTAGTAGTATTAGTACAACAACACATATTAAACTTTTCTTTTCTTTTCACGAAATTAAAAAATAACTTTCTATGTGCAAAACTTTGAAAGAAACACATCAGAAAGTACTAATTTTTTAGCTACCGGAAGGAGGTAGAAGGGGTAAGGGGGTTAAGGTTGCCCCCTTCCTCTCAAATTCAAGTATGCTTATAGGGGTATTAATGTTTCTTCAATGTAACTTACTCAAAATCTCAAAAAAGTAATAAAAATGTGTTTATAACGAGAGGCTCCTAGATCTGAAGGGACTGGGGAGAGGAGGGGGAGATTTAGAGGGGGAGGGGGGCAGCTTATGAGCGGAAATAGAATTTAGGACCTTAATTATAGAGGACGAAGTATGAAAATCATAAAATTCTACAAAAAAGAGAGAAAAAAGCATCGCAGCTGTCGAATAACCATGTATTCTCAATACGGGCCTCGCAGACCCAGGTTAGCCCTTCGTATAGGTATAAACAGTTAGTCATCTAAGGGTTAATATGCTCCATATGTTGAAATTTTCAGAAGAATTGAACAGTCGTTTAAATGTAGCAAGTATGGAAACTGTGTTTGAAAATCGTTTTAATAATAAAGAAAAGTCCACTAAACTTTAAAATACTGTACCTGCTGATGATGTGTCAAATTTTGTTTATGAGCTAAATTGTGAAAATCCTGATGGCTCATATGTAAGTCAGACAAAGAGATATTTGAAAGAACGGATCAAGTCACACACTTGCGACAAAAATGAAAAACCTCCTTAAAAACACAAATGGAGGACACAGGTCACTTGTTTGATTAAAAAAATGCAAAAATTTTAGCAAGAGAAAAAAATTCCATAGCTTGATCATTTTTGTGAGCTATTCATCCCAAAAGAGTTTTGGTGCCTTTAAATTAAGAAAAAAAAGACACACAGTGCCTTGGTGTAGTCTACGACCCAATGATTTTCTTTGTAAGCTTTTTGAATGATTTTGTAGTTTCCTGTGTAACCTCTGATGGTGACTGCTGTGACAGTCGAAACATCTGGTATGTGTACTTCCATCTCTGTACGATGAATAAAATCTTGCAAATGATCTGATTTCATCATTTCTTCATTTGAAAATAATTGGCTACAGCTCAAGTAACATATCACACACACACACACACACACACACACACACACACACACACACACACACCCACACACACACACACACCCTCACCCCCACCCTCACACACACACCCTCACACACACACACCCTCGCGCGCGCACACCCTCGCGCGCGCACACCCTCGCGCGCGCACACACAACACACCCTCACACATCCTTACACCCTCGTACACACACATTCTCTACCATGTTATATATGTACAGGGTGTTAAAAAAGTCTCCTCCCCCCATCTAACTTCTTACCTGATTGAGGTAGAGATTTGAAACTTGGAAGAAGTTTCTAGGTCAAAAGGAGCTACTTATTGACCTCCCTAAAATGTTCAGGGGGGCCCCCTTTGGGGGACAACGGACCCCTACTTATTATTTTCAATTCGAATGACCCTTCTTGTGATAAATCGCTCGTAAGAGTATAAAAAAGAAAACTTATTGCACTGACCCGAAGTCAATATCTCAAACCGTTTCAAAAGGGCGGCCGGTTAAAGTTCAAGATGGCCGAAAATTGACACCTAAGTTTTTTGTCGATGGATTTGCCGGATACTCGTAACGTATTTCAACACGAGGAAAATGAATTTGACGGTAGATTTTCGAGGGAACCAAAATTGTCTAAATGGTGGCTGATTGAAGTTCAAAATAGACAATTTTTTTTTTTTTTTTAGAGATCTAATTTCAAATTTGTTAATCTCATGCCAAAATACCCCTGGGCTCCAAGTTTCAGGCAAATCCATACGCAAATAACCGAGATGCCAATTTTCGTCTATTTTAAACTTCAACCAGCCGCCATTCTGACAATTTTGGTTTTTTTGAAAATCTAACGTCAATCTTGCTTTTTTCGTGTTGAAATACCCCCTGATGCCGAGTTTCAGGCAAATCCATTGACAAACAAGCGGTGCCAATTTTCGGCCATCTCCAACTTTAACCGGCCGCCATTTTGAAACGGTTTGATATTGACTTCGGGTTTGCGCGAACAGTTTTCTTTTTTTATGCTCTTTCGAACGATTTATCAAAAATCACGAGAGGGGTCTTCCCATTTGTAAATAAAAAGTTGGAGTCCGTTACCCCCTCCTCTTCCCCTCCGAGGGGGACCCCCTGAAAATTTTAGGGGAGTCAAAAAGTAGCTCCCTTTGACATTGAAACGTCCTCCAAATTTCAAATCTCTACCTCAATTAGGTAAAAAGTTAGATAGAGAAGGGGGGAGAGGGGACTTTCCTAACTCCCTGTATAGTAAAAACAGTGGGTAACAAGGCGAAAATTTATGAAAATATTTGCAGGACGTTTCGGTTGGTGACCCAAGCCATCATCGACGGCTAAAATAAATACAAAATTAAAAATAAGGCTGAAGAAAACACAACTAAAATAAAAACCGTGCGATCAGCCCCAACGAAAATTAGGACTGATGCAGAGAGTATAGAAGGTTAGAGGCCCGACTGGATAGGGAAGAATTGAAACAGAAGTTGGAGCCGTGAGCAAGCAGTTGCGTACGTTGGCGCGAGAGTGCGCGGCGAGCGGAATCCCATACCACTGCGCTGATTGGCCAAGCGAGAGTTGTGGACGGACGGTGTATAAAAAATTGCCTACGTGGAGGTGGTCCGGCAGCAACATACCAGCCGCTAGTCACTGGAAAACAATAGAAAATAGTAGTTGCGTACGTTGCCAGCGAGCGCGCTGCGAGCGCTTCTGTTTCAATTACCTAGCATTGAGTCGGGCCTCTAACCTTCTATACTCTCTGGACTGATGAGATGTAAACAAACTCCCCAACCCTCATCAAGAAACAATGTTGACCAGGGCCAGTCAACTCCCCGTAGTGCCACATCCTGTCACGATAGCAGCACTTATGTCCCAACTTGGAAAAACGAGTGGTAGTGGAAACTAAGTTTGCCTACATCAGATCGAGCAGTACATACTTTTCCCTCATGTTTTAAAATTTCCATCCTTTCTTTTAGCATACGCAGAAAATCCCTTTTTTCATAACATAAGATTTTAACTTCATCGAAATTAAATTCATGGCCCGTCTCCTGTGGATGTTTGTGTAGGGCACTGACTTCTTTGCAGTCATATTCATGACCGTCAAGCCGCTTGCATCTACCTTAGTAGTTTCAGCTTTGAGGTTAGACAAAAGGTACTGCATTGCAGTCATATTCATGACCGTCAAGCCGCTTGTATCTACCTTAGTAGTTTCAGCTTTAAGGTTAGACAAAAGGCACTGCAAAGTGTTATACCTTTTATGAACCACCTGATAACCATAGTTACCATAACCATCTTTCAGGGTTACTGAGAGACTATGATCATCAGGTGGTTCATAAAAGGTATAGCACCTGTGTTATACCTGAGTTGTACCTTTCATGAACCACCTGATAACCATAGTTACCATAACCATCTTTCAGGGTTACTGAGAGATTATAGTCATCAGGTGGCTCATAAAAGGTATAGCACCTGTGTTATACCTGTGTTGTACATTTTATGAACCACCTAATAACCATAGTTACCATAACAATCTTTCAGGGTTACTCAGAGACTATGGCCATCAGGTGGTACATAAAAGGTATAACACTTTGCAGTGCCTTTTGTCTCAGCTTAAAGCTGAAACCACTGAGTTAGATTTACCTGGAGTAGTTGATCATATTCCTTGTAATAACTGTGATTTGGCGTCCAGAGGCCAGACTAAAAATAATTTATCGAGGCAGCTTGACGGTCATGAATATGACTGCAAAGAAGTCAGTGCCCTACACAAACATCCACAGGAGACGGGCCATGAATTTAATTTCGATGAAGTTAAAATCTTATGTTATGAAAAAAGGGATTTTCTGCGTATGCTAAAAGAAAGGATGGAAATTTTAAAACATGAGGGAAAAGTATGTACTGCTCGATCTGATGTAGGCAAACTTAGTTTCCACTACCACTCGTTTTTCCAAGTTGGGACATAAGTGCTGCTATCGTGACAGGATGTGGCACTACGGGGAGTTGACTGGCCCTGGTCAACATTGTTTCTTGATGAGGGTTGGGGAGTTTGTTTACATCTCATCAGTCCTAATTTTCGTTGGGGCTGATCGCACGGTTTTTATTTTAGTTGTGTTTTCTTCAGCCTTATTTTTAATTTTGTATTTATTTTAGCCGTCGATAATGGCTTGGGTCACCAACCGAGACGTCCTGCAAATATTTTCATAAATTTCAGCCCTGTTTCTCACTGTTTTTAGTATCGTATTTCGGGCTACCATAACTTCTCATATATATATATGTATATATAGACATATATACACATACATACACATATATATACACACGCTAAAGAGTTCACGGTTGTAATATTTATAATTAAACACACACATAAATATATATATATAGATCGCTATATTGGTATTTAACATATTTGAAACTTTTTGGCCTTATTTTTTTCTCACAAAATAGTGTGAACTCACTACTATTATACCACCTTCATAAATACATATATATATATATTCGTTCATATATGTACATATTTAAGCACCGCCGAAACCATAAACTTCCAGAACTCGGATTTCAAAATCTCTGCTCGGACACAAAGGTGGGTTGTTGAATGTTGAACAGTGATCTGTTTTGCCAAACCTAATGTTTTCGTCCATCCATATTGCTTGTCCATCCCTGTAGGATCAAAATCAGAGATAGCAACTGGAAATTATTGAAAAAAACTGTCAGGTAGATATAGGGAACAATGAAAGACATCAGTGAGCTGATTTTATCACGTGTATATACAGTAAAAGTTCGATTTACCGGATTCGTGGGGAACCGTCTGGAAATCAGGTAAATCGGAGAATCTGTTGTTTTATGGCAATACCGCGAACTTTGAGGTTCGATTTTTAAAGAAACGAAATTTGCGTCAATTCGGTGAGCATCGCGGGGATAGCTTCAAACAAGGTTGGATATTTCTTTCCAGCGTTTACACGGCGTAATTTGCGGAAAATCTTCAAAATTAAGTCGGATTTCTTTTCTTCTCTCTCTCCTTTTCTTCTTCATTCGCCGTACTTTGTAGAATAGGAATAGTACTTTGTAGGATAGGAAAAAACTCCAAAACCCTCCTTGACAACTGTCTTTCAAATTTTGATATAGGGAATATAAATGTCTTTGACTCCACTCTAAGCGACCATTGTTGTATTGCTTCACAAACAAAGCTAAAAGGTAATGAGACAGAACCCATAATGAAAAGATATTTCTCTGCAAGAAATAACACTATATTTAAAAATGCCATAGGTGACTACATAAAATCGAAAAAAAAATTAACTTTACAAGAACTGCATGAATCTATTGTAGAAAACTACAACAGTATTTTCCCGCTGAAAGTGAAAAAAATGAAAACAGATAATTTTGAGCTACCATCTCCAAAAAAAATTGAACTAGGGGAATTAATCAAAGAAAAAAACAAGAACTGGGAACTCTTCAAGTTCCACAATTTGAGAAAATATAAAAAATTAGTAAACAGAGCAAATAAAAAGATAAAAAAACTCATAAGTAATTGTAGATACTCAAAAAATGTTGAGCGCATAAAGTCAGCCATTGCCAGTAAAAAAATACAGAGGTATGGAAGGTCATCAAAAACGATTTAGAATGTCAAGTCGTTTACGAAAATGTAAGTGACCTCCTGATGGATGGGAAGCTAATTGATGATCCAGTAGAAATTGCGAACAAATTTAATGACAGCTTTGTGAACATCAGGGCAAAATTTCCCAAAACAGGAAGTCCAGCCCTAGCTCGTAATTTAATGAGAGATAAAAATAAAAACAAAAATTCCTTTGATTTTAAATCCGTCACAAAGTACAAAGTTCAAAATATTATCAAACAACTGAACAAAAAAGCGGCAGTTGGTTTGGATGAATTTCCCAACAAATTACTGTTAGATAATTTGGAACTTCTGCTGGATCCAATAGTTCAAGGAGTAAACGAAACAATTTCCACAGAGAATTTCCCGGAATCATTAAAATTAACCAAAATTCTCCCGCTACATAAAAAAGGCTCCAAAAAAGATCTGAAAAATTATCGTCCCATTGCGATACTTCCTTTTTTGTCAAAGATTCTCGAAAAAGTTCTATACAATCAAATCTATGATTATTTTGAAAAAAACAATCTGTTTACTTCATCGCAGTTTGGATTCCGAAAAGGAAAAAATACAGGCTTAGCGGTCATGACCTTCCTAAACCAAATAAGGCAACTAAAAAATGCTTGTTCTTAAGAGTCAATCGTAAGCATACAGTTTGATCTGTCGAAAGCCTTTGACTTAGTTGATCACGATATCTTAATTGAAAAGTTAAAAAAATATGGCTTTTCCACTAAAGCCTGTAAGTTGGTTCGGAGTTTCCTCTCCGGTAGATTTCAAACAACCGAAGTATCGAAAAATCGCCGAAAATATCATTCCAATTTCACACCTAGTACCGCTGGCGTAGCCCAAGGCTCATTGCTCGGTCCACTTTTATTTCTTATATACATAAATGACCTGCCAGATTTCTAGAGGACAATGGAATTGACCTTCAAACAGTAATCTACGCTGATGACATCAATGTGGTAGTTAAAGGGGTAGATATAGAAAATAAAATTAAATGGGTCATCGATAGAGTCAACAAATGGGTAGAGGATAATAATCTAAAATTAAATTTTGCTAAAACCTTTATATTAAACTTCACTAAAAATATATTAGATTTTCAATCGGTCAAAATCGGTGATAAGGAAATTCAGACAGATCAAACAGTGAAATATTTGGGCTTCTTCATCGACCAACAACTAAATTGGCATTCTCACGCAAAACATATTGAGAAAAAAATTGCAAGTAGGGCATTTGCTATTAGGAAACTTAATAGGAAAATAGATAGGGAGTCCCTCATGTTGTACTACCATTCTAACGTGGATTCCATAATTAGCTATGGCATACAATTATGGGGCTATACAACAGGTGCCAGAGATATTCTTTTAACTCAAAAAAAAATATTAAGAATTATTGCAAACAAAAAAAAATTTGACTCTTGTAGAAAACTATTCCCAGAGTTCAATGTGATGACTGTCTTCTCTAGGTATATATATATTCAACAATAAAGGAATCAATTAAATTAGGCTACATCATCAAAGAAAAATTAATTACTAATAATCAAATACAAACCAGAAATATCCTAGCAAAAATTGAAAAAAAACGGGGGGAAAAAGTAGACTGGGATAGCTTAGAAAGCAGAGGTATCAGATATTTTAACAAGCTTCCCAAGCCATTAAAAGAACTTTTCATTAAATCAGAAAATTCAAATCTATTCCTAAATAACATAAAAAATTACTTCATAGAAAACCCTTTTTACGAGTTAAAAGAATATCTCGACGCAAATCTCCCCAATCCCTAAATTGCCTGAATGTAGTCCCCTAAGTCTTAAGTCTTAGTTCTTCATTTACTGTTTTTATTTGTTTGTTAAAATTTTTGTTACATTTATTTGATGTTAAATTTTGTTCCATTATATTATTTGACGAGTGTTAAGCTCATAAATTTGTATGAATTTCACGAGGCTGTTGCATTAATAAATATATTATTATTATTATTATTATTATTATTATTATTATTATTATGAATACACTAATCAGCTGATATCATCGGCTGGACGCAAACACGTGCCGAGATCGTTATTGGCGCGTAATGTAAACGATCGCGGCGCAGCGCCAACAGGTGCGTCGTTAAAGTCTCCAGAGAGCTCTCCGGAGTTACCCGGAGACGTAAACAATCGTTGTCGGACTTCAGAAGAATTACCCGGGGACCTGCTACGTCACGCTACGTAAGTCTCCGAACAGTTCTCCACCTCTCCGATCTCTCGAGGTCGGAGACTACCGGAGAGTAACGTAGAAGTAAGGTTAGCCTTATTTCTCTTAACGACGCGTCTTTTTCGGGTGCCACGCACGGGAGACATGAGGCGACCAAAAGTGAGGCTCTGGTACGCATGCAGTTTGCATGTTTGAATTGAAATTATGCGGAAGATTCGAACAGTAAGAGGAAGCTGTGCTATCCTGTCCTTATTATGATGAAATCAGATTCCGCGAGTTCTACAATGCTTTCTCCTCGCATACAATTTTTAAAGAAAGATTTACATAAGAAAAGTGTTAAAAAATCAGTGTATTATTTTTAAGAAGTTTTATTCTACAATTATTTTACTTAAATTTAATGAATGATGAAAGAATCTCAAAGGATCGAATTATGGCTAATTTTTACCTAACACTCTATTGAGGTCCTTCGTTTACCTTCATCACCACCAAGTAGATGAAAGTTCGACTGTGAACTTAGTTGGCCAATAGACATACAAGCAATAAAGCTCCTTTTTTTGTTTCCTGACTCCAAATGGTAGGAATTCGAGGGCATGGTTAAAGCTATATTTATCCTTCCTCAATTAATGTATGCCTTGGGCACCTTCATTACCACCAAGTAGATGAAAGTTCCATTGTGAACTTATACTTAGTTGTCCCCTAAAAATTCAAACGACGAAACTACTTTTTTTACATCACAACTAAAATAGTAGAATTTCTACGGCATTGTTAGAACTGTATTTATCATTCTTCAATTAATGCAAGGTTGACCGTTTGCATGGAAATGATAGTAGGTACTATAGTTAACTTATCTATTTTTCTGAACTTTAGTTTAAGTTGATGTAGCAAGTTGTTGTCAGCAAGAGCAATTGATATACAGATTTAGTTTAAAATAGTCTATTTTTTATTCTTTCAGTGGAGCATTATTAATATTTAATACAAAATTCTCTGGATTCTCTGGAATACTATGCCACCTCTCATCAAGAATGTTTATGTTAATATTGTTGCTATTATGGTGACGGAAGAGATAATTTTGGCAAAAGTCTGACAAATATCTGGATGCCAAGTCCATAAGAAATTCTCACCAACAGAGGTGCAAATTGTTCTATGCCTCTGAAATTTTCTGCAACGCGCTAGGTTTTGGCAAGAAGGTCAACACAACGCGCTGGTAAAAATTTTATTGAATTAATTGTTACTTTTAGAATGTGTGCCGAAGTCACAGTATTCCACAAGAATTGAAAATATGAAAAATCTAAAAAAAAAAAACAAGTATCTCTCAGCCTCCGCACAATTTGCACCCTTGCTCACAATCTTCAGAGGAGAGCTTGAACATTTTACCCTCCAAACATTGCTCACACTGATTTTGGACTGTTATAAGTACACTAATATGGTGTATTTGAGTGGTACTTACCAAACTTCATTGAGCGAAGTTGTTACTTAAGGGAAATGTATTAACTGCTGCCGAGGATTATTCACAAACTCTGACCTGACAAATATTTCCTCCACGTACTTGAGATACAGTCAGATGTTTAGAATTCTGGACATTCAATTATTGTTCACTTACAAAAAAAATTGACTCGCTAAAACAACCGTTTTATACGTACATAACTTCTCAATCAAACATATCAACAGTTGTGATAAGGTTCTCAACAGCAATATAGCAGCGATAGCTAAGGGATCCCTACCTTACAGCAAAATATGGAGGTTAAAAGATTGAAATTTTAATTAACACGGTACTAATGTTGTCAAGACAAAATTACACTTCACTCACAGTCAAAGAACATTTTGATAACTAAAGGACCTTATTCAAAATCGACCATTTCCAACCTCGGCCAAATCTTTGTAATATTTTCAGGGTTGATAGAGAACCACTTCCCGAGTCCAAATTACTGACTATTTTAGAATTTGGATAATTAGGGGGGAGGGGGAGAGGGTTAAAGTTATAACTTTAAATTGGCATAACTTGTGAACGGTTTGTTGTATAGAGATGTCGTAGAGAGAAAAAATAGTTTTGTAATTTTTCGTGCGTTCCCTTCAACGCTGTGGCTTAGAACGTAAAAAATTGAAATTTCGAGCTATAGCAAAGTGGAAACAATGGATGAAAATTCCTAAATGGACCAATTTCGTGAATACCAGCTGAAATCTGATAATTTTCTCTAAATTTTGAGACCAAGATCATTTCTCTACGACAAACCGTTCACGAGATATGCCAGTTTAAAGTTTAAACTTTAACCCTCTTCCTCTCCCCCACTAATTATCCAAATTCAAAAATCGTCAGTATTTTGGACTCGGGAAGTGGTCCTATATCAACCCTGAAAATATTACAAAGATTTGACCGAGGTTGAAAATGGCCGATTTTGAATAAGGTCCTTTATCAATTAAGGAAGATGCACCAACCAAGGAGCAGGCTCAGAAATTCGGCGATTTTTTCCTCACCGCAAGAGGTGGAACCATCAAAACTATACCACAGACGTTTCATTGAAGAGGTGAATTACTGATTTAGAGAATAATAAGTTATTGGAGCACATTTTTGCAGAGTTTCAAAGGAAAAAATTGGAAAATTTACTGCTTTAAAATTGAATGTAAACAATCCGTCATTTTGTCATAGCTAACCTGACCCCAAAGAAGCTCTAAACATGCGAACTGCGCGTGCACCAGAGCCGCACTTTCGGTCGCCTCATGTCTCCCGTGTGTGGCACCCGTCTTTTGGTCTTTACCTCAGGCAACATGATCAGACTTTGGGCCTGTTGTTCATTTATTGTTCTAATAGTTTTAAAAATTGAGAAATATGGAAGATTTCGTCGACTTAATGTATTCCATATAAAATGTAAACAAATCCGGCAAACGACAACAACGCGGAGAGCTGACGTCAATCATCGGGTAATCCTCTGAGAGCTGCGTAGTTAGACTCTCTAGTCTGCTTTCCGGAGAGTCGTCAGCGGAGAGCTAAGAGGATTACCCGGAGACTTGACGTCACCTATTCGCGTTGTCGTCGTTGTCTGTCAGACTTGTTTACATTTGATGTCAAATACATAAAGTTGACGAAATCTTCCATTTTTCTCAATTTTTAAAACTTGCATAACGATAAAGGAATAGCAGGCCCGAAATCTGATCATAATATTAGCTATGTTTATGCGAGGCTCCAAACTGAGGTTTCACGAAACCCTAGTTTGTAATGCGAGTTTCCTCCGTTGGGTTTATGCGGCGGGCGCTGTAACCCGACTTTCACGGGAAATCAAACTTTCCGATTTTGGCGCTGTTTATGCTTATCATATTTTCGATTGAACTTCAATTTCATGTTAGCCCCTTTTTCACAAGCGATGCTACATTTTTCCACTATGAATTAAATCAAAAATATATTATTACTCTTTTATCCCGTGTTTGTTCCACAATATATAAGCGGAGGCTTCATCTTTACTAGAAAAGCCTTTACTGACATTCTGAGGAATAGTTGGAAAAATGACAGTGGATGTTTTATCATTTTATGTTCTTCTTTAAAAATTGAATAAATAATCTCAACAACCCTCCAAATCATGCTTGAGCATATATTCTGAGTTCAGAAAAGTTGCCATAGGTAATTTTAGTGATAAAATAATGTAAAAAATAATTATGGCAGGCGCAGATATTCATCATGTTGTTGATTGAGCTTCTAATGATCTTACAATAGGTAGGTATTGAAAGTGTAGGAGCGTAATCCAGTAAAGCACCGCACCTTTATTCCATGGTGTCATAAAGATTGTACGTCTGCCATTATTGTAGTGAAAAAAAAAAGAATCAGGAATTCTTATGGGAATTCCTCCTTCAAAGTATAATCAAAATAAGAGGAGATTGACAGGTCAACAATGTATCGTGTCTCACCTGGAAACCGCATTTCAAGTCAAATTTCAACCTCCACTTCCTTTATGCATAATGCGAAAACCTAGTCTTTAGAGTAAAGTAAAGCTTCAAACACAAATTTCGGAAACCTACTTTTCGTTAGTTCCGCATCGTTTATGCTGTAATTTGAACCTTGGTTTCAAACTCAGGTTTCAATTGAAGTTAGGTTTAGAGCCTCCCATAAACATAGCTATTGCCTGAAAAAATACCAGAAAAAGACGCGAAGTGAAGACTACCCTCACTGCTACGTCACTCTCCCGTAGTCTTCGACCTCGATAGATCCGAGAGTTGGAGAGCTGTACGGAGACTGACGTAGCGTGACGTAGCAGGTCTCTGGGTATGCCTCTGAGGTCCAACAACGGTTGTTTACATCTCCGGGTAACTCCGGAGAGTTAAACAATGCATATGTCGACGATCCTCCGGAGAGCAGACTAGAGAGTTTAAAAACGCACCTTACGAGATATAATCGGTCGAGTTACCAATTACGCGATAACAGCATGACATTTTGCAAGAAATTGACCAACTTTTCAGGAAAATCCAGTAATTCGAACTATAGGGTATATTGCACCTATTGTTTTCTTAATTCATTGTCAAGTAATATGCATCATTTTGAGCATAGTGCATTTTTAAACCCCCCTCCCTCCCCCAAACACGCCCAAAAAGCTCTTTGAAGTTCAAACATTTTTGGCGGGAAAATCTAAAACTAAGAATGGCGGGAGAGTATAGCCGTTGTGTGATGTCACAAATTAGGCTCTACAGATGCATTGTTAAACTTAATGACTGAAGTCTGCGGAATGACGTCAGTTCGAAATTTTTAGTTACCTGCTTAGCCTGGCTTAGCAAACTTGTTAGTAAACAAAAACCGCCATCTAGTCAGCAAACTTGGTCAGCAACCTTAGGGGCCTTGCTGAGCGCTGACCAATTTCGCTGACAAGAGTGACGCCAAGCGGGAAAGCTCAAACTATTCCCGGTTTAGAGTTATATAGTGTTACAGTATGGTTGCATATGTGAATTTGTCTACAATTGTGGAAAAATTGCGTTCCACACAAAAATCTTCTCGTCTTGATGCGCAGAATCAGATTTTCGATGGTGTCAAGTTCATAATCCCATTCGGCGCTCATACCAGGAGGCCCTGAATTCACGCTACTTGAGGTACCTCAATTAATTCGTCTGTCATTGGTGAAATTTACGCTCTGATCTATTCACTCAGAGTACGGCGCGAAATTCGCGCTGGATTTTTTTTCACGCCGGCTATTCACTCAGAGTAAATCATTGATTTTTAACAATATAGAATTCGTAAGAAATGGTTTGTCAATAAGCGCAGGATCTTAAAATAATGAACATCCGCACAAGGTATGATCCTCTTCCATCTCTGAATACTGCAATTAAAGTTTTACATATGTATTCCATGTGCAATGTCCGAAAAAATGGCTCGAATCTAGGGAAACGCGAATCTTGATCAACTTTTACCGATGATTTGTGGCAACGTCGCGCCGCAGAGGGAGGCTCTGTAGATAAATACATGTACATAATCACTAGTAATGTGATCATTACGTATAAAAATTCAAGGTTTGCTGAGCTTTGCTGAATGAGCTTGGTGAGGAACAGCCTCACCGATTACTAAAATAGGTACTCGGTTTTTTGTGTTTTCAGGCGATAAAATATGGCAACGTCGGCTTTTTTGGGAAACTTTGAATCCAAAAACTTTTTTAGAGGAAGGATTTGACCACCTACGTACATTGTTTGCCAAAGGCGTTCAATTCTGGTGTAAGATGAGTCGCCCTTTTTAAACCATTTTAAAAAATGATGAAAAACAGGAGAAAAAAAAAAAAAAAAAAAAAAAATTAAAAAATGAGCGCAAAGCTTAATATCCACGAAAATGGGCCAAAGTGACCGACTTACACATCTAATGAACATACTTGAAGGACTTTTTGCTCCTCCGAAGGGATCATTGTGAAACAGCGCGTCAAATGCCGCGACATTTAAGTCGAGCGACGGTCGAGAAGCGTTTTGCCTACAAAATGCTAAAATCGCTGATTTTTGCATTTTGAGAGCTAAGAACGAGGGATTTTTACTTTCTCGCTCCCCTAGGGTAGAGAGGAAGTATTGTCATCCTCCAAGAAAAAAAAAAAAAAAAAAAGTTGAAATTTCATCATTTCTAGACGTTTTAAGGTCCCAGGAGTCAAAATAACCATACTTGAAAAAATGTGTGTCCGTCCGTGTGGCGTCCCCCAAATCTGTGTACAGCGATATCTCAGAATCTATCTGTTCGATTTCATTCAAAATTCTCACAGAACACCATATTTATGGTCTCCTTATGCACGTCCAACGATTTTGGGGTACGCTAAAATTTGGGGGGGCTAGGGTCAAATTGGGTTAAAGGTCCATTTTCAGCAAAATCACACGGAAAGCTCATTTTGAGGGACCGTAAATTTTGAAAAATGCCTTTAATTCTTTAAAAGTGGGCATCAAGCACATCACCTGGGTCATTAATTTAAGTTCCTAAAAGATCTTTGGACTAAACT
Organism: Bemisia tabaci; assembly: GCF_918797505.1. Classification (NCBI taxonomy): domain Eukaryota; kingdom Metazoa; phylum Arthropoda; class Insecta; order Hemiptera; family Aleyrodidae; genus Bemisia; species Bemisia tabaci. The sequence goes on from NC_092793.1 coordinate 39,210,377, forward strand.
CAAAATTCAAGGGATTACGAGGCCCAAAAGTAGGGCACTTTGCTCCGCGACATCACACAAACAACTCATTTTCAAAGACTGTAAATTTGAAAAAAATGCCTTTCATTTCTTCAAAAGTTGGCATAAGAGCACCACCTGGTTCAATAATGTAAGTTCCTATGAGGTCTTTGGACTAAACTAAAAATTGAAGGGTTACGCGTCATATAGCGAGGAGAGCACTTCGGTCACACGGAGAGCTCATGGACTGTAGATTTTGAAAAAATGCCTTTAATTCTTTGAAAGTTGGCTCAAAAGCACCATCTGAGTCATTAATTTAAGTTCCTAAAGGATTCTTGGACTAATCTCATAATTGCAGAGGGGCCGATAGGAAACGCTCAATTCTCTGATAAGTGAGTCGGAACGCTTCTAGATAATAGCAGCAAACGCTTTGAGTCAGGTGAAACCTAGGAATTCAAATGCATTATATAATGCATCATATACTATTTCCAAAATTACTCCGTAGGTATACACCAAGCAAAATTAGACAACTAATTAGGTACGTACTTACAATATATAGTTACTATGAGTTATCAAGCTGACGCAAGAACTGACACTTACATCTTTATTAAATACTAATATGTTTGTTGTTAATGAATTTAGAATCCCGGCAGATTCCATCTTTCGCGGTTCCTTTTTACGAGGTACTAAGCACAAATATAATATAATAATACGGCACAAATATGACTGATTTAATGCTTGTTACTTAATAAAGGAGGTTATAAATTGTTAGAACCCGAGGACGTTTGTCAACAGCAGCAAGGAGATGGCGCTCTCAGCGCTCTCTATTGTTTTCGCGTTGAATTACAGGGATACGCGGTAAGGAGATGGCGCTCCTGGCGGGCGTGTGGTGAACCTTCCAGCAGGTAGATTCGCCCGCCAAATTTAAAATTTGGGAGATGCTAAGCGAAAACCGTTTAGTTTTAAGACTATTTGAACATCGAATGGTCATTCTACCCATTCAAGTAGATATTTGATGGCTTTTGACCGTGCTTAAGGAGAGATTATAATATAAAATCGTATCTGAAGTATGATGTCAATGAATCTAATGGATCCTAATGAATCGTAGAAAAGCTAAGATTTTTACGGATCGCCATCTTTGACAGGAGACTTTGTTAATCAATTACATATTTAATTGAAGATGCCTCATAAAATCAAAAAGTCGAGTCTGAATATATGAATTCATCACATATCGCGAAGACATTTACAATAAAGTTCAGTGGTTTGAATAAAAATTTCATAACTATTATCCTGTGATCAAAATTCCAATCAAACTTTATGATTTTGTAAAATTGGCAGTATTTTTCTAAATATTCCAGTAAAAGTGTCTATGCCGGCGCGAAGCGCCGGCTCGAGCGAGAAAGTCCCGTGCGGTCCCCGCACCAATCCGCTAAGCGGATAGGGGGGCGAAGCCCCCCAAATGCCGGCGCGTAGCGCCGGTACGCGGCGCGAAGCGCCGCGCATAAATTGGCCGGTGGCCAATTTTTTATCTTCGTGGGTCCAAACTGTTATTTTTCTCTTAAAATATAGTTTCAGAAGTCTCATTATCCGCATTTGCGACTTTCTAGCTCGATTGCATTTACCGAAAAAAAATCTGCAAAATCGTCAATATGAGAATTCGGTAAAACCACGTAAGTGCCTTGCGGGACCACTTAACCTTTAGCTACGACCCTGAGATTTTTTTGTGATTTTTTTCTAACCACGAGACAACTTTTTGGCAAGTATCTCTGTTGGATTTCGCAAATTTTTTTTAAGGTCCAAAATGGGACACCCTAGGGGGGGGGGGGGTCAACAAATTTTAAATTTTCTTGAAAAGCCGACCAAGGTGTCATTTCATACGTGATTTTAGTCGCAGGATCCGAATTTCACATTTATAAAATCCTCCGACGCAGGAACCGCAATTCCAAGATGGCGGCCAAAATGGGCCTCCCCGTGAGAAAATGGCCGTAGATGGCTCTATATACTGTATGGCGTATCCGCTAATGGGTTTTCTGGGAAGAGAATAACGAATATGAGGTCAGAAATTGTTCTAGACCCGTCGAGAGGGCTTAGGGTTCCCCCCAAAATGGCCGCCGGGGGGTCGAAATATTTTGAATCACCCCGAATAGGGTGTCTTTTCATGGGTAATTTTGGTCGTAGAACTCGAATTTTACATTGAGACTGTCATCAGCCTAAGGGGGGGGAATCCAATATGGCGGCTAAAATGGGCTTTATAGTGGGAAAATGACGATAGATAGCTTCATACCCCCATAAAATAGATGCCAATAGGTTTTCAAGGTAGGTTTCAAAAATGAATCAAATTGACAAAGTTTAAAGAAATTCGTCAAATTGGGGGCGAAAAACGTCGTTTTTGCATCAAGCTCTTTTTTCCTGAGTTTTGTGTCAACATAAGCTTCCATTTAAACCTAAGTCCAATGGTCGAACCCACTGCCTAAAAAGTGGCGAAAATAAGCGCCTTTTATGAGGGGCTCTTTGTGGGAGAGTCTTAAAATTTAGGCAAAGAAGAATTAAAGTATTAGTAATTAATAGATACAGCTGACAGGAAATCCACTGGAAGGTTAGCACTTGCAGTTTCCAGTGGAATCTTTAATGATTCTAGAGAGAGGTTGTTTTCACTGATGGCTTAAACTTGCAATTAAAACTTTATTTTAGACTCTCGATTTTTGAAATTCTCAATTTATACTATGGAAGCATTTTGTTATTTTTTAACTATTAATGATATTTTATAAAAATTGAACATTTAATGGCCAAAACATGAGTATAGTAATTGACAAGCACCTCTGCTCTGTTTGACACCAGGTTTGGGATTATGTTTCTTCCTTTTTTGTTTTTCTTCTTCTTTCAAGCAAGGAGAAAATCATATATTGACGACTACAGTCCCAACCTAGACTCAGGACAAGCAGCAAAAGATCCCAGTCTTCACCATACACAAGCGGCCAATAAAAAGGGACCATGATTGGTGACCTTGTTAACCAAGTTGTTGGATTGGTTGGTGCCATGACTTGATGGAAGATTAGGAAGAGATAAACCAAACCAAGAGATAGTATGTTGGAATTTTTTGGCCAACGGTCGTTAAAAATTACCATAAAGCAGTTTGTGTAATCCAAAAGATACCTAAATGTTCTTTACACACACCAAATAATTTTTTATTATTTTGTACACTTCTGGCAGTGATAATTTGCTCAATACATAATTATCTTAAACATGGTTTACCGTACCATTGAATAATCACATTTTTTATTCCCCCTTTTCTTTAAATTTTTTTTTATCATTGTAAAACCTAGCTCTTTGTGGTCACATTTTGATTGCAAACGCGAATCAGGAGCACGGCCTGCTCCTCCCCATCTTTACTTAGGTTCATAGTACATCTAGGCTTTACCTCAGAGCCTGAAATTCAAAGATCACCATTTGCAACAGTAAGACATGAAAAACGCTGAAGGAGCATGACTTTCCAAGCATGCGGTTTTACTGGAAAACCCTAATGGGTCTCTTTTAAAAAAGGATTTTAGACTGTTTGGGGCAAAATTAGAAAGAAAAAAAGAAAGTTTGCAGGACCTGTTTGTTGACTTTGTTTCTATTCAATGGTATAAGTGAGAGTTTGATCGGGATAGTAAAATTATACGTACCCTCCACCAACTGTTATCATCTTCTGATCAGCTGCCATGAATAATTCGTTTGAATGATTCACACTATCCCCTTCCATTCCTACCCAAGGATACTTTGCACGTTCTGGGTACAAACTAAATAAGAATGTTTCCCCAGTGCCAAAATAGGTGATTCTGTTACCTCGTTCATCTTTTTGATTCCTTTCCAACCATCTTGAAGAACAGTATGCACCAAAAACCTGAAAAGTATCAAATTTGACTCATGGTAGCCACTAGGAAAATAATTTGTGTCCACATCCCTGCCCATTGTGGTTCTTAGGTAACAAAACAAATCTTCTTCTGCAGCTGAAATCATTACCTTGTTTTTTGTAAAGTTCTTGTGTAAAATCTGGAAACCGGAGAGCCAGTCTCCTTAGATTGTAATAAAAGTACTTCAACATTTTTCTGACTTTCCAAGGTTTTTAAATATGAAAGAACTACTCATCGAATTCTAACAAATTCGGCACCAGCTAAATTTCGATAATATTAGATACGATGTGCCGTATGACACCCTAGGCACAATGAGCTTTTAAAATCAAACTTTCTATGTGCCAAGCTCACGGAAAGTAAATCTGAATTTTTCAGCGTTTTCGCATTATCCAGAAGAATTTTGCAAGATCTGACTAATGATTAAGGAAAGCTTTCGTTTCCTCATTGGCAGGACAGATAAGACAGACCAAAATCATCTAATTTCTTTGAATGATGACAATGCTTAGCGTGCGTCTATACACACAGTGTCAGACTCACACTTTCACAAAAAAATTCGTGAAAAAATGCCCGGAAAACTCACTTTTCAGCCCCAATTTTCATGACATTGCCACATAGAAAGTTCGATTTTAATAATTTATCCAATTCAGGAGGTTGTAAGGAACATCATCACATGAAATAATATCGAAATTCAGCTGTGGCGGCAAGCCATCCGTTCCGCCAATCAGTACCAATCATTGGGTACAGCTCGCAAAGGTCGCGGCTATATGTATGAGCCGCGAGCTTATCACCTATGCTCAATCTGCACACGTCCGTCACCTGGCACTCATCTCGCACAGCAACCCGCGGACCTGGCCGGCTTGCCCTTTCCAACGGCCCACCGTTCGCTGAGCACCTCTCATGGCTTAGACCATGCAAGTTCTAGGTATTCTGTATGTGGTCCTTTCTTGATTTTGTTCTGACTTTCCAAAGGATTTTAGCATGAAACTGCTTCTGATTGGGAATTTTGAAATTTTAATACCTTACATAGACAGAGAGCAAAATTCAACGGGAAAGACATTGGGCATGAACATTGGTTCATGCCCAATTTCAAAATCCACATTCCACATACACATAGGCGGTTCTAGACCTTCATGCTTGGGGGTGCCCAGAGGTGGAAAATGTCGGAGACCGGTTCCGAAGGGGACGGTCGCTCAGGGGAGGCCCAAGTTTCGGCCCTCAAGTTTTATCCCTTCCCTACCCTCCTTTCTCTTTTTTCCTCCTTCCTCTCTACTTAAATACCTATAAATTCAATGTAGAAAATTTGTAGCAAAACTTTCCATCAAAACTACAATCTTACCATTAAAAAAACAGTAGAATCTTTGTAAAACACGGCTATCAATATTAATTCTGTTGAAAACATTTTCAATTGATCGCTGGGATTTTTACTCAGTGTGAGCGAATATATAGAGTCTATAAAAGCAGTAATTTCACGGTTCCGATAACCGTACTTAATTTTTGCTTGGGGGTGCCCTGCACCCACTGGCACCCACGTAGAACCGCCTATGCACATACATGAGGAGATATTTGCCAAAATAGGAATTCTTCATTATTAATTCAATGTAAATGTTGTAATCCTCAACTCTCAATTTTAAACCTCGAAGATTCTGATAAATGTGAATGTGGCCTGCTAGGCGACCTAAACCATATTCTCTTTCAATGTGAAAAACTAAAAGACAGAGATAAAATGATTCAAGACTTAAGAAAGCTAAAATATTCTCCCCCCCCCCCCCCCTACAATATAACTTCAATAATGCATAAACCCTCCCAAAGAAAATATAAAATCATAAATAACCTAATTACCAATAACATATACCTTTTAAGGCCCTAATTCAAAACTACTAAAATTTCCACTTGCCCGATACAATTGTCCATACAACCCTTCCATGCCCTACCAAACAATTCGTCCTGATTGTTCACTTGGTACGTTTTCCATGGCTCAGTCAATCATCTTCTTATGAGTCACTATGTCGAGCCTCTTGGCGTGAAGCTGGTGAAGGGGTCTCTCACTTTTACGATCTCCCCACCAAACTCCCTAAAAATCCTAAAAATGTCCAATATTACAATCCTACTCTTTCAAATCCTACTCAGCTCGAAATAACCCCATTTGTCTATAGATGGCTGTAGATTCCTAAAAAATTTGAACAAAGGAATAGAAGCCACAAAACTCCCAAAAAAAAAAAAAAAAAAAAAAAAAAAAAAAAAAAAAAAAATTAGTCATTGCTGAAATACTGATTTCGATAGCATGGAGAGGGGTATCACAATTTCAGAGCAAACATTGAATATGGAAAGATGAAAATTCCTGACCTTGATTGTTCATCAAAATTTTAAATTGAATAATCATATGTGATTCTACAACGAATTGAATGATCATGTGTGATTCATTTCTACACCGTTCAAGCCTCTGAAAAAATTGTGGAGGGGCGGGGGACGCTATGACAGTCAAAGAAGCACATATGATACAACAAAAGAGCATTTTCCATACTTCAGAATATATGAAAATAATTTAATGCTGATTTGCTCAAATTTGTATTGTTTTTTTCAAATACCACAAACTGGAATAGAAATGTGTTCAAAAACAAAACAAATTTTTCCGAATGGTTTTGATATTATTTAGCATTAGGAACTTTGCTCCCTGGAGAAAAGACACTGGTCGAAGAGGTGAGATAATGACTGAAAAGAGAAGAATACTAGATGGGAAAACAAAAATAACCCTCAATGAATAAGCTTTTTTTCAAATTGAGATGTTTGGAAACTTCAAAGGAAGTGCCCTAATTGGTACATTATCCCGATATATTCCTTGCATTCTTCAGTACACACATTCAAAATGCTATTAATCAAATCGGAGTAAAAACTTTAAGAGTCATCATGAGGAAAGCAACACATGCAGGTATTTTGGGCAAATCAGCAGACATATGGAGGTTCTAATCACTACTAGCGCAGGCTGCTGCGGTGCAAGTAGTCCGCACGGAAACTTTAGAATGGCCCTGTTTCAACCAGAATGTCTTTGGTGTCGATTTCTTAATCAGAGTGCCATTGCACCAGGGTTGAAAATGGGAGCATATAATGGGACTGTTGTACAGGGTGATCCAGACCACCCGTCCACTATCTTTTTCTCGAAAACGGCGGAGAATTGAGCTTCGGGACCAAAACTTTCATGGGTAAATCGACCCCAAAGAATCGAATGAAAATATTTTCAGCCCCCCAAAATGGCCCCTTGGGGAGTTTTTGGGGGGGGGGAGCCCCCCCCGTTTCTCGCAATTTTCAAATAGAAAGGGTATGTTTTGACTTTTGATTCGGAATCTACGGTAAAAAATAAGAACATTTTGTTCTTTGCACTTTTTCCCTAAACCCCCATTTTTTGGAGTTATGGGGCATTTTTGGGGCAATTTTCAATTCGACGCTGTAAGTGGCCAAATCATCCAAAGGACGACGGACCGGTCTTATGGGAAAAGTGGGCCCGGTTAAATCGGCTGGCGTTTTGATATGTTGTAGGTCTTAACCTACTGATCAAAAGTGTCAATGGGCATTTCTCCCTATCTCGAAGTTTTACCCCCCATTTTGGGGGTCAAAGTTGCCAATTCGGCGTATAATTGGCAGTTTTGACACCCGGGTTTATTGGTCGCCCATGAGATTCTTTGATGGTTTCTTGAGTCTTGTGTATCCTCTGAATAGGCTAGAGACCATCCGAACTCAAAAACTGACAATTTCGCCTCATGGGTAAGGGGGGGGGGGGGGGTGTTCACGCCACCGATTTCAGAGTCGGCGAGCCGCATTAAACCGATTCTTTCGCCATGTTTTGGAGAATTTTTTATGCAAATGATTGCGACTGCATCTTAAAAGGTCGACTAAGATGCAGCTCAGAATATACCCCCGGGCGGGAGGGGGGGGGGGGGGTGCGACCGAACTCGAGCAGCGTAACTGGCTTGCGCGGGTCGGATCAAACCGATCCTTCTATTATGTTTTGGAGAACTTTTTTGCAAGTGACTCAGGCTGCTTCTTGAAAGGTGTACTAAGATGCAGCTCAAAATATACCTTCCCCCCCAGGGGGGGGGGGGGGGGGAGGCGAAAACTGGGCTCTCGCGAGTTGCATCAAACCGATGATTTTGTCATGTTTTGGAGTTTTTTTTCCATCCCAATGAAACAGACTGCATTTCGGAAGGTCGACTGAGATGGAGCACGAGATGAAGCTCAAAATATACCTCCCCCCCCCCCCGAGGGGGGGGGGAGGCGAAAACTGGGCCGAAAAGCCGACCGAACTCGGGCAGCGAAAGTTGCCCGAGTTTGATTGTTGATCGGTTGATGAGTTGATAGGTTGACCGATGATTTTGTCATGTTTTGGAGTTTTTTTTTTTTTTTTTATCCCAATGAAACAGACTGCATTTCGGAAGGTCGACTGAGATGGAGCACGGAATATGCTGTATGAGAAAGGAGGCTTCTCAATCCGCACCCTCCCTCGCAATAGGATCTCTCAGCATAGGTCAGTGTGGCACTGACACTAGTAGAGTGACACTTTTGAATGTGGCTAGGACGATTAAAACTTCATACCGTTTAACGCATCATTCAATTTTCAGCATATCCTGATGCATTTCAGAATTTCGACGAGGGGAGGGGTTATTTGCTTTTGAAAAGAAAAAAAATTAAAAAGAAGAAGTACATGACCTTGTTTTTTTCTTAGATTTTCTGATTACGTAAAAAAATCTCAGCGAGCTCGCCTCACTTTCTGCACTGAGAGCTTCCAGGATTTGATCCATTACTTATGGAGCTCCAGTAGAAAGAATGAAAAACCCAGAACTCGTCAAATACCTTCAGAACTGATTGCATTGCATATATTGCCTTTTTGCGAATGCTTTGCTTTCTTCCTTGCCTTTCTTGACATTCTACAAAACTGTTTAATGCTCGATAATAATGTGCGATTTCATTTCAAAAATCACCTAGATGATATATTTCTGAAATCAACCGACGTTATATACGTCTCAGCCGTACGAATCATCTGCACCATTAGCTTTCGCTTATAGAAATATTGGGCTCAGTCGGAAATGCGTGTCAGCTAAAACGACCCTCGGAATTATGTATGAGTGATGGTGGTGGTAAAAAATGCCACTATACTAGTGTCAGTGCCACACTGACCTATGCTGAGAGATCCTATTGCGAGGGAGGGTGCGGATTGAGAAACCTCCTTTCTCATACAGCATATTCCGTGCTCCATCTCAGTCGACCTTCCGAAATGCAGTCTGTTTCATTGGGATGGAAAAAAAAACTCCAAAACATGACAAAATCATCGGTTTGATGCAACTCGCGAGAGCCAGTTACGCTGCTCGAGTTCGGTCGCACCCCCCCCCCCCCTCCCGCCCGGGGGTATATTCTGAGCTGCATCTTAGTCGACCTTTTAAGATGCAGTCGCAATCATTTGCATAAAAAATTCTCCAAAACATGGCGAAAGAATCGGTTTAATGCGGCTCGCCGACTCTGAAATCGGTGGCGTGAACACCCCCCCCCCCCTTACCCATGAGGCGAAATTGTCAGTTTTTGAGTTCGGATGGTCTCTAGCCTATTCAGAGGATACACAAGACTCAAGAAACCATCAAAGAATCTCATGGGCGACCAATAAACCCGGGTGTCAAAACTGCCAATTATACGCCGAATTGGCAACTTTGACCCCCAAAATGGGGGGTAAAACTTCGAGATAGGGAGAAATGCCCATTGACACTTTTGATCAGTAGGTTAAGACCTACAACATATCAAAACGCCAGCCGATTTAACCGGGCCCACTTTTCCCATAAGACCGGTCCGTCGTCCTTTCAAAATCTAAAAATCTCCTAAAAGGAGAGGTCAATACCTTTTTATTGATGTGCCACATGACCCCTGTTGCTCCAAAATTTTGGGGGCCACGACCCCCCAAAAATTTTGGGGCTTTGGAGGGCCATGAGTCGAAAATGTCGAAAGGCAAGGGTATGTTTTGACTTCAGATTTGGATTCTACGCGAAAAGTTACGCAGAATTGATATAGCGCATGGCCTGTTTGCTCCAAATTACTGAAGAACCCCATTTCCCCATAAGAAGCCGTGTATTTTTGGACAAAATAAGGGGTAAAAAAAAATTTGAGCAAACAGGCCATGCGCCATATTAATTCTGCGTAACTTTTCGCGTAGAATCCAAATCTGAAGTCAAAACATACCCTTTCTATTTGAAAATTGCGAGAAACGGGAGGGCTCCCCCCCAAAACCCCCCCAAGGGGCCATTTTGGGAGGCTGAAAATATTTTCATTCGATTCTTTGGGGTCGATTTACCCTATGAAAGTTTTGGTCCCGAAGCTCAATTCTCCGCCGTTTTCGAGAAAAAGATAGTGGACGGGTGGTCTGGATCACTCTGTATGTAAGAGATACAGCCAAGTGATTAGGTAGACTTGCCATTGGTAAAAACACACAAAAATCACGGTGGGCTCATCTGATAAGTCTGCAATCTACTATTCAGCATGCAATCTTCGAGGTTCGGGACATTCTTTTTTAAATTTCCTTTGTCCGCTGACAGCGTTTCTAAGTAGCCAGCAACCAGGTTTGCTCAAATAAACCGCAAGAAAACCTAACCTTACAAGCTTTTTCTTGAGTACAATTTCAAGCATTTGTTTCCTCATTTCTTTGTGTTCCAAAAACAAAAACTCTAATTCAATAGAGATCATAGATAAAGAAAGTTCATGACAGTTGGCAGGATTGTTATTTTATTTAGGTTGGATTTTCTTACGTACCTCCAGAAAAACCAGATTATCAGCTACTTTGACAAACTGCCAACAGACATGAGAAATTTGAAAGACCCTAGTAGCACATCTTGTAATATAATTCGTTAAAAAACAAATTAAAATTGATAAATTTTACGAGTACGAAAGATGTACATTAGAGAACTCGTAAAATATCAGAGTCTGAGAACTTAACGAAAAAAATTTGTGATCAAAGACACAAAAAAAAATTGGGGGATTGAACTGAAATCTTTACGTAAAAATTTCTTTACGTATGGAAAATCAGGAAAAAAATTCATGAAAAAAAATTAAATAAGTAAAAAATCATAGATATTGTACGTTAAAAAAAAGGCCAGAAATAAATTCAACGCGACAAATGTTTTACGTTTTGAAAGTACGATTTTTACGTTCAAAACTGTCGTCACTGAATTTTTTTCTGACTTTTTGACTTTTTGATAATTTTTCCTCAAAGAGATATGCTGTTTGGAGCAACACTAGTTGGCTAAATACCCATTATTGTAAAGTAGTTCCTAGTTCTTAGTTATAATAAATAGAGTTAATACCTTGTAGTTCTCTATATAATCAATAAAGAAAGAAAGAAAAAAAAAAGTTGGCTAAAAAACTCCAACATCCCGTCTTACAACCCGTGCGTTCACCGCAATCGGTTTTGTGTAAAACCGCCTTGCCAGGCATATGCGGAGCTGTTTGGATAATCGCTCACCAGATGGCACAAGTTTACTTGCCGCCGCGTCCGCTTGCCTAAGTCTCGGGCTAGTTTTCACGACCTCTCGAGCTTGGTAGCAGGATATTCAGGAGGCTGCACTGCACTGAGGATTGGCCCAACAAGGCCGAAACGCGTCTGCAGTTGCCTTCCCGAATGGACGTAACTAGTGTTGCTCCAAACAGCACATCTCTTTGAGGGAAAATTGTGCTTGTGTGTGAGCTTTTTCTCTCTCTAATGATATGTCAGCTTTAAGCTGAACTTTTTACGCACATTGGCTAAAAAACTCCAACATCCCGTCTTACGACTCATGCATTCACCGCAATCAGTTTTGTGTAAATACGCCTTTGTGCTACTAGGGGAGCAACCTATAAACTACACAGATTTCATACTCATTTCATACTACAAATTTCATACTTTCAGATTAATAAATAGTCATTTTCAGACTATTTTGATGTTCCTAACTTGAATTTGGTGATATTTTACTTGAGGTAGGTCTTATCACTTGGCTGTATCTCTTACACGCATCAGACTGGTTAACTTGTTCTTAATGTGTTGAAAAAAAAGGATTATGAGGAAGAGCCGCTTGATAGTTGTGAAGTTAAGTAGCTCCAGAAGCAAGATTAATTAACAACAATAAGTTTAAATAGGTAGAAAAGATCTTGAAATATGATACACTTGAATTTTTGAACACTGCAACGTTAGTCTTCCATATTTATTTGATGTACAAGGTTTGAAAAAGATAACGCACATCAAGAGAAATTAGGATTTCTTTCAACTTTTTCTTGTGATACTGTAGCAATGCTGCAGTAGGAAGTTTTATTAAAGAAGTAACGAATATAATTGTCAGTAACAGGTCCATGAGTAATAAAAAATAATAATTTTCACATTTTTCTGGGACTAACTCAATGTGAAAAGTCCCTTTAATACAAAGAAACTTGATTTTTTTTTGAACGAAGACAATAAAATATGGCAAAGCTTGATTTGGGGTAGGGGGGGGGGGGGCTTTAAATCAAGCAAAGTATTTAGAAGGAAACGATCAATACCTGTATACACATCCTACCAAAAAATTAAATTCTGAAGGCAATGATTCATACTTTGAAAGTCAGTTTTAGTGCTGGTGAAATTCATTAATTCGAATATGTTTTGTCACCAATAAGCACGAGATTTGATATATACTATAGCTGGCAAAAGCGACTGTCTTGCATAACAAGTGAGCAAACTGGAAAGACTTTTTTTTTTTTCTGCTGACCGCAGTGTGAGATGCAAGTGCATTATTCGCCATTATTGACGATAGACCCAAGACTAGGCTACCATGACACCTCAGAGGCTCCATTGCACCAGTTGAAGGGTCAGAAAGTTACGTTATGCAGAAAGATAGGGAAAAGAGAGAGTGAATAAAGAGGGAGCTGTAGAGGGATAAGGGGCTTTGGGGCTATACAGTATAGTAGAGTAATTAGTGAGGTGTAAATTACCACCACATTGCGCCACAAGAGCAACCTGTGCATTTAAGAGGCATAAAATAATAAACTGGAGCCTAAAATGTACTACTTAAAACTTGAAAAATTAAAATAATGATGTTTTACGTCATCACTGTCAAGAATGAGGTAGGAGCAGTTGATTGAGTGAAATATGAAAAATGTAATGTTAGCTACTTACTTCATTATTACAAGTTTTTATAAGAAGAAGAGTGGGTTCATGCTGCTCAACCCTGACATAGAACGTGGTGAGACTGCAGCCATGTTCCTCTGTTGTGTAAAGAAGGATTGGTTGATACATGGTGATTCGCACAGGCAGCCAAGACCAGAGAGTAAATAGCTGGTGGCATAAAACATAAAACAGATAATCTAAGAAGATGACAATCGGATGTATTGCACCCTACCTGCTTTGAGACACTAGATGAATTTACTGCTTCGATAAAGACGTATGAATAAATGAAAATACACTTAAAAAAAAAAATAATAATAAATAATACCACTCATAGGAAGGAAAAAAAATATTCAGAAAGAAATGATGTTACTGAAAGAAACAAGGTACAATTTATCTCTACCGATGAAAACTTGTCTTCAAATTTTCAGCACTGGACATAAAAGTTATAGTAGGTATATTATAACCGTAGTACATAGACATAAAATCTTCTGAGGGTATGATACAAATACAGAGAAAATTGAAAATCTCTGCAATCTGTGGACTTCTGTCATTAAAAGCATTAACACAGTCAAAATATGTACGAGTATTAATAAGATGCTAAAAATTGAACAGCAAAGCATGCTCAAAATAAACATGGGCTTCAAATGTGGTGGCTTATGGCGACCCGAGTCATTTCATCACATGGGTCAGTTATATTTTCAGTTCAAACTAGATGAGATTGCTGGCATATCTAGTCAATAAGAAAGGATCCCGCAAACCTCTTACGGGAATGTATGCCATGATCGCTTTTAAATTTCTTTAATGCATCAAACTCATCTATAGATACTGATCAAAAGTCATCTTTGCACCAACTTTCTACGAGCTACCGTTTTTGCACAATCCATCCAGAAGTTTTCATGATTCCTTGAATAAAGAGAGGCAGTGTGGCGATGAAGAGTTAACAAAGTCCCTCTTTCTTTCAAAACTCGAGAACATTCCCGATAAAACAAGGAAAAACTCAGCCGGTGAGAGATAAAGGGGAGAGTGGAGGAGAGAGGGCAACTGATTTGGATGGTCTGGCGAAAAGGCGTGCGGAATCCGAGGTAAGACTGTCGCTCCGGTTTTCCTGATTTCCTTATTCACACACCACCAACCGTACTCAATTACTGAGATGAGGGATCTCTTTGACTTTTAATTGCCGCGCTGCCTCCTTTCCTTCGATGAATTATTGAAACTTCAGGGTGGATTGTGCGAAAACGGTAGCTTGTAGAAAGTTTGCGCAATCATGACTTTTGATCAGTATCCATAGACAAGTTTAGTTACACGCGTTTCAATGGGAGCGGCAACTAAGGAGCGGAGCGACGCCGCAGAGTCCGCGGCGTCACGGCGCTCCGATCTGTCGAGAACAGATCGGAGCGGAATCCCTCGGAGATTCCGCCTCGTCCGCCGAGGTTTTCGATGATTTTTCATGTCTATGTGCCGAAACGTGGATCGCGGTGGAGAAACCAATGGAAAATTGCGGGCCATCGTGACTTATTGGATTCATGAAAGAAAAATTTTTTTAGCACGATATCAACGCATGGCAATCCTACCTCGTGCCAGGTGCAAATAATACCACACAAATAGGTAAAAGAAACATGACACCTTTTTTCCAGGAAATGAATCTATAAAAACAAAACGGAATAACTATTTTATGGCTTTTTGGCATCTGAACAATTTATTTATACGTTGCTATATATCTAAAGAGAAACCTGATCGACCAATCTTTTTTTGAACATCATGGCTGAAAGTAAAAAAATGGGTGTCTTTGCTTGCAATGTTGCAACTCTCTGCTCAAGCTTTATTCGTTAATTTGAAACTATTGATAGGGAGCTTATCTTGAACTTTTTGTAAACATTTTATTGCTGTATGTTGGAGTTTTTTGCCAACGTGCGTTAAAAATTGTTTTGCTCATTCAAAAATACTTTTAGAAATTTTACAAAGGGATATTTTGACTGGTATTCTCGTAAAAAATATTGGAGCTTTTGAAACGTGGTGAATGTTCATTGTAGCAAGGCACAACACACCTACACTCGTGAGTTATCATCGGATACTGATGACGAGACTGCCGAGAGCAATGGGAACATTGAAAATCGATCATGGCATATACCCCCCTAAGAAGTTAGCAGGGTCCTATCTAAAACTTTGGCAGAACCAAGATGCAATTCAGAAGGCATGAATGTACTTTAAGGCTGTCTCGCTCTGTTTAGGAGGGACCGATCATCCTTTGCTTCATAAATATTTTTTCGAAGAGCAAATTTGTGTTTTTCTTTTACATTCGAAGGGAGCTTCCTTCTAGAAAACTTCTTCCAATTGCAAGGTGATATAGCCGACTTTTCTATTATCTGCCTGTCAAAAGTGGCTCAAAATTGGACTTCAGGACTACGGGCTTTTTTGGGTCTATTCAATTCCAAAGAATTGAACAAAATTGTTTTCAGCTCCCCAAAATAACCTTTTGGGAACATGCGAGAAACAATGAAACAACCCCTGTCCCTCAAATTTACTAAAGGAAAGAATGTACCTATGTTGGCTTCAGATTCGAATTCGGCGACGAAAAATGAAACATTTCTTGTTCCAGGAATTTTTGGCTTCAACCAACTTCATTTCCCTGTTCGGCCTTAGGTGAAAGTTGAGAAATCGCTTTTTACGATCTCATGTTGTGGACTGCAATTAATTTGACTTCAAAAACCTGTGCGCATCTTGAAAACACATACGGCTTTTTTGTCCTTCTTTTTTTTAAAATGCTTATACGCGAAAAAAACTACACAGGATTCACAAATACTAAAATGAATGCCCCCAAATTCTAATTTCCTTGAAATTTAGGTTTCTCATTGGATTGAAATAAGAAAGAATTCTGTTTGACTCGTAAGAAAACGGGTCATGCAAAATAGGCATTCTATCAAGGTTTTTGCGTGGATTCCGATTCGGACACTATAACATACCCTACCGGATGAACGGCTGTTGCATTTTTTTTGGGGTTCATACTCATACACTTAAGTGCTTTTCCTTTTCCTTGTTGACCCGACCTTGGAATTGGTTCTCATTTGACGACAGTAGCTATCTCAAGCATTTAGCTCTTCTTTGAGTCACAATAAAAAACTTGCTAGTGTGTGCCACGCGTCAACTAAGAAACGAAACAAAAATCATAAAATACAGCATCTTAAGCGAATTTAAAAACGAACTAAAGAATACCGAAACTGTCAGTAAAAATGACTGAACAAAAGATATTTTTAAATGATCTTTGAGGTCAGCGCTGTACGAGCCAATTAGTGGTATAGATTCACGTGTAAAAATGGCTGATACAGAGCAACTTTAAAAATGAATAAAAAACACGAATTCGGCAGATTGAAACCCTGAACGATGATGTCTAAACGTTCCTATTGACACTCACAATCAGAAAGTTTCAAAGGATTTAAGAGTAATAAATTTAAATGACTGTTCAATCAAAATTGATATTCTCCAATAAGAAAAGCGTTGAGTCCGACATTTCTGGTTTTCGGGCCAGTAATGTTGACATCACAATCCAAGGGACAGGGGCAACCCTGAGCGGGGAAATCTGCACAATGACGGACCTATATGGATAGGTCTTGGCCTAACTCAAGTCACCCACGCCCACGCCCTTGGCCGGACACGGGAGGTATGTGCATAAAAGAGGGTTATTCATATAGGTGAAAAATGTACCCAGCCCGGAATGTGCGAAACTTTGTGGGCTGATAGTACTAGTTGAGAAAGGCTTATCCCTAGCTCCGTTTTTGCAGGAACCCCAGGGAAACAGCGTTGCCATTTTTTAAAGTCGTAACCTTCAAACATCCATAACTTTCGCAGAAATGCAGTTACAGAGCTCGTATTTATACCAAAAGATGCAAAAAATTACGTTCTATCGACATATGCCAAAGAAATTTTAATTTGACTCCATTGTTGCCACGTTATGGCCATTTTTGTAATTTTCGTAATTATTTAAAATCACGTTACCGCCTAAAAAAGTGTTTGCGGTTGATGGGGATTGAATAAAAACCTGTCGGAATTATTGTTCGTTCGATTCCGCATCCATCGATATATTATACTTTTCTGAGAGACTTAGGGAACACGAGTTATAGCGATTTAAAAATTCGGCAACACGCCCGATACCCCGATATTGACGCTCGTTTCGGTACGTTTCGCAACTCCGTGTTAAAGCAAAACGCCTAGACCAAACAAAATTCGAAAAGTCAGTTCATGTTTTGCGCTTTTTTGAAACTTTCACGTAATTTTAGGAATTCAAGTAGCGGCGGTGTTGCCGGTTTTCAATGAAAACCACCGCTGCGATCACAATTTAAAGTAGTACTCATTTAATCTTATCCAGCTACATTTGTTAACCTAAACTGACCATTTGCGACATGGTGTTGACAACATTGCCTAATTTCCGTCGGAATTCGCGTTGAGGCGGAGTTGCCAGTTTTCATGGAAACCGCCACCGCAATCACAAAAAAAGTATTACTTATTTAGTCACGTTCAGCCTTATTCTGTAGTTAGAATTGTTTATTTATTGAATCGATGGTTTCCTCTATCTCCCTGCAACGGCAGTGGTGACCGACAGTAACGAGATATCGAAATTTAAAGCTACCGAATCACTCAAGCGGTCCGATGAGTAGTTTTGGTGAGGGGCCTAGATCCATTGCTCTTGATCTCTATACAATATCGATATCTCGTTACTGTCGGTCACCACTGCCGTTGCAGGGAGATAGAGGAACCCATCGATTCGATAAATAAACAATTCCAACTACAGAATAAGGTTGAACGTGACTAAATAAGTAATACATTTTTTTTTGTGATTGCGGTGGCGGTTTCCATGAAAACTGGCAACTCCGCCTTAACGCGAATTCCGACGGAAATTAGGCAATGTTGTCAACACCATGTCGCAAATGGTCAGTTTAGGTTAACAAATGTAGCTGGATAAGATTAAATGAGTACTACTTTAAATTGTGATCGCAGCGGTGGTTTTCATTGAAAACCGGCAACACCGCCGCTACTTGAATTCCTAAAATTACGTGAAAGTTTCAAAAAAGCGCAAAACATGAACTGACTTTTCGAATTTTGTTTGGTCTAGGCGTTTTGCTTTAACACGGAGTTGCGAAACGTACCGAAACGAGCGTCAATATCGGGGTATCGGGCGTGTTGCCGAATTTTTAAATCGCTATAACTCGTGTTCCCTAAGTCTCTCAGAAAAGTATAATATATCGATGGATGCGGAATCGAACGAACAATAATTCCGACAGGTTTTTATTCAATCCCCATCAACCGCAAACACTTTTTTAGGCGGTAACGTGATTTTAAATAATTACGAAAATTACAAAAATGGCCATAACGTGGCAACAATGGAGTCAAATTAAAATTTCTTTGGCATATGTCGATAGAACGTAATTTTTTGCATCTTTTGGTATAAATACGAGCTCTGTAACTGCATTTCTGCGAAAGTTATGGATGTTTGAAGGTTACGACTTTAAAAAATGGCAACGCTGTTTCCCTGGGGTTCCTGCAAAAACGGAGCTAGGGATAAGCCTTTCTCAACTAGTACTATCAGCCCACAAAGTTTCGTACATTCCGGTCTGGGTACATTTTTCGCCTATATGAATAACCCTCTTTCCAGGTGCAGTACGACGGTGGCCGGGTGGCGCGCCTACTGTATTGCTTAAGGAGCTAGGGAACTCGGATGATGTAAACAGACTTATCCGCAGGAATGTATGAAGCGTGGTTCTTATCAGCTCTTATGGGGTAATTTTCATATTTTGTTTTCGTATTAGGTGAATTGTAATATTTCCTCAACTGTAGTAAGTTAGTTGATTAAATACGACAATCAGCAACTAGGCTATTTACATTATTGAACTAGCTAAGTACATGTTTACAGTTAGGTACTTTTTAGGGTCTTCAGATAAATTTCGAAGGGGGAAAAATGATACATGCCGTTTTACAAATAGGTATTATGCAAACCGAATTTTTGGAGTGGAGATTCCCCATGGTTGGACCCCAAAAATTCAGTCATCATTGCTGATCAAGGCATTCAGCTATGAACGCATGTTACTTCATATGTTGCCATCTTAACGAAATTCATTGTCAAAACTAAGTACTGTAAAGGATCTGAAGATAAGTTCAAAAGAGAGCATCGTCTTGTACAGCCCCATGATGAGAAATGTTGAACCGATCAGCGCAAAGCTTCAACTTTTTCTAAGAGAAACTGTATAATATAATACTTCACATATCGGCTGTGAAATCGGTTTGCAACCGGGTATCTCATTTGCCTAGAATAAAAATCCCTGCTCCAACTTTATTTTCTTTACAAAGGAAAAAATTGACATAATTCCTTGAAGTTTTCACGGTTTTTTCTACGAACAGAAAAGAAAAATCAAGGCAGCTTTTATTAAGAATTGCTGTTGAGTAGTTTTCCATTTCAAAAATAAAGTCTAACAGGAAATCTACAACGTTGCAAACCGAGATACATGGTTGCGGGCTTGCACCATCCGTTTGGTTCATCCGATAGCCATTAAATTTCCTCTCATTTACCAAAGGTTCTCATTATCAAGTTTGCTACAGGTCAAAAAAGTCTGGAAATTTTCTCTAATATATGAAAAATAGGTACTGCAAGATTCACTCATGATACTCAGTTAAACAGGTTGTTTCAAAAAGAGCATAATGCAGAAATGTTGCCAGGTGAGGCCTAGGAATAAAACTTTCAAAGGTTCTCTTTGGACTTAAACGTGGAAAAAGATGTCTGGAAAATATGACCTCTTAAACTTTTGATTTTTTAAATGACTTCGATGTAGGAAATTTCGACCTTGAAATTGCAGTGCATATTTCACTTTTGAAAACACTAAGTTTTAAACTATCTGATCCGATTCAGTGGAATATAACCTTGGTATTCAGATCAAACATTCTTCTATTTTTAGATTGTGATGGCCATTTTGGATTCTTAAATGTTAGTCCCGACTAATCCCTACCAAACAACTTGTCCTGATTGTTCACTTGGTATGTTCTCCATGGCTCAGTCAATTATTTTCTTACTAGTCGCTATGTTGAGCCTCTTAGCGTGAAGCTGGTGTAGGGGACTCTTACCTTACTATATACCCACCCAACTCTCTAAAAACCTTAAAAAAATCTTATTATACACTCTTATTCTTTAAACCCCTTGTACCATTGATATAACCCCCTCTGTCTATAGATGGCTGTAGATTCCTATCTTAACAATATAAAGGAATAGAAGCCAAAAAAAAACTCCAAAAAAAAATGTTAGTCCATCCTCAGATCTGTTTTGATTTGCACATGCGAACGCATCATAATTTAAAATACAATAAAACTGTGTGAAATTGAGATGAGCAGAACGCAGTTACCATGTAGCATTTGGTTCGTAAATAGACCGAGAGGTTGCTGTCGTTTTGGCGTCTCAGAAATGTACAATTACACAGCTGATGTCGGTTATTTTGATTCAAGTAGCCCTCTTTCCCCTTCATTTATATCGGCTTAATTACCTTGATCTCCACTTTCTCCTTGATACTGTTAAAAAAAAAGGCATCGTTTGGCCCACAGTCCGGATGGGAGAGTTTCAGGAAACTCTCGTCTAAGGACTAAAATGCGCACATTACCTTTGTATGGGACTTTAAAGGCACCAAACACAGGAGCTGTTAAGAACCACGCTTCGTATATTCCCACGAAAAATCTGTTTACATCATCCGAGTGCCTCCTCAAGCAAAAGAGTAGGCGCGCTACCGTCGTTCTGCACCCAGAAATCTGATGCGCATAGCTAGGCCGATATTTTAACGAGTTTCTTGAATCTTTCTTTATTTATACAGTTAAACGAAAACCGTTCTGTCGATCCAACTGTTGTGACTCACGTTTGGACCTAAAGACTAGAAGAAGGCTTGGTTTTTCTTGCAACGAACTTTCTCCAGGAGGAACCTATTGTAGTTGGAAATTGGACATTCTCAAACATTTCAGAACAAGACGTTGGACGAGTTCGTTTTGGATTGTCCCAATAGACGAATTCCCGTTTCGCATGATAAACGTCTACAACCGAAAGCCTTTCTTTTTAGAACTTGGACAATTCAAGCTCTACCACTTGGACTGCAGGCCGAACAATGCCTTTTTTCTAAAAGTATATAAGAGAAAGTGGAGATCAAGGGAATTGTGCCGATATAAAGGAAGGGAGAAGAGGGTTACTTGATCAGAATAACCTATATCAGCTATGTAATTGTGAATTTCTGAAACAGTGAATAACCCCGACACAGCGGTTTTTTTTATAAAAATACTGCAATGAGCAAAAGTTTCGTACTGATATCAGTTTGAAACAACCGAGGAGTTCGTTTCTGAAGGCATTCCTTCAGATTGCAACCTTCACTTCCTGAAAATTAACGTTTTTCCCCCCTCCTCCACTTGCACAGAAGGAAAATTTAAAGGCGCACCTCGGTCAAACTTTCAGGATGCATGTCGCCTTCATTGCCCTGAAAAATTATCTGAAAGTTAATGAAAGTATCCATCGGATGCATCTCACTTAGGTAGATTTTAATGCTAACGTTCCAAGTCGCCTGTACATGCCTCTGCTCCTCCCACACATGAGATATTATGGTTCAGTTTTTTGGATTGGATACTTTGCAGTCTTCTTCAGGAAAGAAAAATTTTCTCAACAATCATTAAAGAACTTGAAAGAGCGACAACTGAACTTGTGATATCAGAATCATCAATTATAAGAAGATGACCACCTCAAATGGAGAATGTCACCTCCAAATACCCTTCTAGATGAAATTTTGAAGAGCTGAATAAACTTCTATTGAATTCATTGGAATCAAAATGGGGTTGGGAAGACTTGTTTCAAACATCTTTGAGCCGTTTCAAAGGTACACATGGCCAACAGATGGTCTTGATACACTATAACCATGAGGCTTCAAACATAACTAAATGGCTGTTTACTACTGGTATATTAAGGTCATGAAAAACAATCATTAATAAGATCATTTATAAGTTCGATAGATAGCATAGACATATTAATGAAGACTCCCAAAAATTGATTACGTCTTTAAAAGTCCACTGTAACCAACATGAGTAACTAGTGTAAACAATTTTGAGAGGCCCTGAGGTAAAATGCATTTTTTAAAAAATGCACATAGAATAAACTGGGATTTAGAATTATATCACCGCAGGTCATCACTTTTAGTTAAAAGTCAATTCAAAAGTCATCTAGAGAGAAAGGTCTCCTATATATTTCCTTGCGAACTGCTGATGCTGGGAAAAACTGATAAAGTGTGTTGTTGGATTCAGTTTACTTTTAGCCTTGACATAAACCTTGGTTTTTAAAAATCAGACAACGGGAAGCTGTAACCGAGGTGCTCTACTGGATTGCTCAGGAAAGCAAGTTTGCCGCCCCACCGTCATCACTCTCCATGCCGGATCTGAGTGAAAAAGTGTGAAAACCTTCCGAGTTTTAGCATGCTTGAAAAACTTTAATGTAATACCGCTCTTCAAACTGCGCAGAGCCAAGTTAAACTACCGGGACTACACATTCATGCTCTACGCTTTCAAATCTACAAGGATTAGGACCGAGTGAAATCTGTTTTTGCGCATATACTTGTTAGTTCCATGAAAATTTGTCGCCATTACTGGGATTCAAAACCGGGTCCTAGAGTCAAACGTGTTGACCACAAGGTCAACCTGGCCGGTCAAATAATAGCTCAAATATTATAAGCTCAAGAGATAATAATACAGCTCAAACCCTTTTAAATTTGCTTGATAGCATAGTCGCCGTTGAGGACAAACACTTTAGAGACCTTGGCATGAGCTTGCAAATCCTTTCATCAAAGAACTCCGTAGGTTGGTAATTGAACCTATTATTTATCATAAAGTTTTACATCTTCTTATGGGAGTTCATCCCTGGTAAATAAATTGATACAGAAAAAGTAAACTGTATTGAATTCTCCCTTGCAATAAACTTTCACCACCATCAAAATATTCAGAGGTTTTCTACACTTTTTCAAAGCAGTTTTGAGGTACTTAGTTAGGGCGGTGAGAGCGATAACGGCAGCGCGGACATTTGATGAAAATTGTGTTCTCATCGTCTACTTTTAAAAAATAGGCGCGGAAATTAAGCTAGAGTATGCTAAATCCAACAAGTAGGATTGGTTTTTTTCTGAAGGGAGACCTTACTTCCTGAATAATTTCCGTCAAATGCCCAATAACGATCTAAGAAAAGCTGCCTACACGGAGGAGGCCTTTGGAGCAATTCTTGTCTGAAAACTTAGCAGCAATACTGTAAAGATCGTTCTCTCAAAACTATGAATTTATATCCTGAAAAATTCAACAATTTTACATCTCCAGTGCGCTTCCCTTGAAAATATTTTTGGGAGGAAAAAATTAGAATTCATTCACAGAGGGCACAGGTACAGCAATATGAATATGCGTCTGTCCGCTGTTTTGGTTCTGCCATGAGTTAGGAAATGCCTTGTTAATTCTCGATAATTGAAAAAAAAAGGAGAAAAAAAAACAGAACGGATTGGAGTTCATTCTCATGAGAAGTCAATGGCGATAATTATTTAGTTCTAAACAATCATCAGTCTTACTTTAAAAAGAAATAGAATATAAATGCAACAAGACAAATGGCCAATAATTTTCCCCTGCACAATGCATCTGAGAAAATCCAAATCAATTTAAGGGCAACCATTGGTTAAACTCATCTAATAGGTTGCTACATGACTAAGTTCCGGCAAAATTTGCGTGATGACTTACTTTTCGTAAGTTTTCACCACATTATGAGGAAAATAAGCATGCAATGGCAAAAAATATGACAAGAAAACAGAATAAAGATTTAAAGAAGACTGGCAGGCTAAACGGAATTTAGAAGTGGATACACTCCTAAAATGGGAAAAGATATTCACAAGACGTCCTTGGCTGATAGACTTCCTGTGTCTGTATACATACAGGGTGTCTCAAAAGTCCGTACCCCCCCCCCCCCTTCTAAAATTTCCTCTAATTGAACTATTGAGACGAAACTTGGGAAATATTCCTCGGTCATAGAGTGCTTTTTGGCACACCCAAAATTAGGGGGGGTGGACCCTAACTTTTTTTTCAAATGGCAAGAACCTCCCTCCCCCTTGTAATACCTTGTTAGAAAGAGGATACAAAAATAAATTTTTTCGCACAATCCACAAATCGCCATTTTTATTTTCTCTCAAGATGGCGGCCGAAAATGGCGGGGAATTGCCATCTTTTTGTTGATGTTTTTCAAAAAGGCGAAAAACTGGCATCTGGGACGTTTTCCAATTGATTTGCATCAAAATTGGTATCCAGGTATATTTGGAGATGGAAAAAACAAATCTGGTCTTGTTTTTCAAATTCATCAAAGCCTCTTCAAAATGGCGGCTTAAAGTGGCGGAAAATTGCATTATAGCTTTTTTTCGATAATTTTATCTGAAACTCAGTGTCCGGGGGTTTTTCAGACAAAAAAGACAAATTTTATACTGCCCACGGTCTTATCAAACTTCGTGTACCAAAATGGAAACTACAAATGCCATTTGCTGGTTTTTTAAGAGCAGCACGGTGAATATTAGGTTGACCTCCATTTTTATTTCCATCCCAAAGAAAGCAGAGACAAGTAGAGACCGCGCACGTCCTGTCATGCCTGTTCATTTGGGTTAGGGCTTTTAATTTCGGGGATACAATGGGGACAAAAGCCATCAAATTTTTGCTTTCGCATGATGTTGACTGGTCCATACCGAATCTAAGTAGCGTAGGCTTCGAATCTTCGCCTGCTCTCGTGAAGATGAAGATGTGGAGCATTGTGAACATGTGAGATACTGTAAATAATCTGTCACATTTCTCTCTTAAAAGGTGCTGTTTAAACTAAATTTAGTTTCTTGATTTCCGAATGATCAAAGAATCTTGAGGGGTCGAAGCGTGACAAATTTTGACCTCAACTTGTAGGAGAGCACCCTAATGAGATCCTCTTTCCCTTGATTGAGTTACATACCTTTCCAATATTACGGCAGTATTAGTAGCATCCAGTGTCACAATTTAAATGTATTCGATGTATTTCCTCATCGAAATGAGAGAAGAAAAAATATTTTCTTTCATCTTCACCAAATAAATAAGAGTTTTACTAGGAACTGAGCTGGCAAATGTCAGCAGTAAAGCTACTTTATTTGTTAACAATAAATTAATTGTGGTGGGACCGTGAATTTTTTAAAATCGTAATGATATTTTCTCAAACTGAATAGGCACATTCCAAAGCACATTTTGTTGGTCTCGATAATTTTCATTAATAGTGGCTTCCATCGTTCTGTTAGTGCTTGCCTATTTTTGTTATGTTTATGTTTAGAAGGTATATCCCTGTCTTTCTGGCGCTTGGATGGTCCTTGTCTATGAGCCGAACAGGTTTTCATGTGTTTTTCCCTGTTCAGTTATGATGAACTATACCCTGAGGATAGATACAGATTTTTTTTGAAGACTTTGGCTGTTTATAGTAAAAAAATATTCAGTCATCATTTTGCGTAAATTGGAGTCCAGTTTATCTGTATACAGGGTGTAACAAAAGTCCGTCCCACCCCTGCTAACTTTTGAACGAATTAAGCTAGAGAAATGAAACTTTGGGAATGTTCCTATCTCAAAGGGGACTATCTTCTGGGGGAGTCAAAATTATGGTCCCCCCCTCAGGGAGGGACGGGGGCCCCCCAACTTTTTCAAACAGCAACCCCTATCTTGTGATACCTCATTCGAAAGAACATAAGAAACTAAGAATTTTGGCGCAAATCGCAGATCAATATCTTAATTTTTGACCGAGTTAAGATAGGTCAAACGTCAAATTTCACCTATTTTCAAAAACTCATAACTCCGGTTCAAATTATCGTAAAGAAAAAAATAAAACGGAAGAATTTACCAAGTTTTGTTCGCTTTTAAGTAAAAATTGCAGAAATCACTTTGAACTAACAGTAAGCCCTGACATCTAGTGCCTTATATCAGGTATAGGTAAGCTTAAGCTTATGGTAAATAATAAAAAGACATTCGGTCTTTATAATATTTCTATTCCATATTTATCTTATTATAATTACTGTGTATATATAGTGTCCCACTGTATTATACTTTTCCTCCTACCCCTATCTAGGGGACATAACATTTTAATAGCACTAGTATTAAGTCTTAGCCTTAAGTTTAGTTATAATCATATTGTAAATATTCCAATTGCTGTATAAGTAGGTGAATAATTAAAAAAAAAAAAAAAAAAAAAAAAAAAATAATATTCGAACTAATTTTAAGGGGGGGGGGGTTCGGACCCCAAAACACGTCAATTCAAAAGTCATTCAATTTTCCCGCGAAATTAGTCAATTTCCCAGAGATTTGCCACCATATTATCTCAGTAAAGTTAAAATCAGTTCAACATTACGTTGGCAAGTCCCCAAATTTCGGGAAAAGTTTAAAAAAAACGAAATTCAAGGTGATTAAATTTGACCGTTTAAATTTCGTTTTATTTAACTTTTCCTGAAATTTGGGGACTTGCCAACGTAATGTTGAACTGATTTTGACCTTACTGAGATAATGTGGAGGCAAATCTCGGGGAAATCGGCTTATTTCGCGGGAAAATTTAATGACCTTCGAATTGACGTGTTTTGGGGTCCGAACCCCCCCTTAAAATTAGTTCGAAGCGATTTCTGCAATTTTAACTTTTAAGCGAACAAAATTTGTTAAATTTTTCCGTTTTATTTTTTTCTTTACGAAAATTTGGACCGGAGTTATGAGTTTTTGAAAATAGGTGAAATTTGACGTTTGACCTATCTTAACTCGGTCAAAAATTAAGATATTGATCTGCGATTTGCGCCAAAATTCTTAGTTTTTTATGTTCTTTCGAATGAGGTATCACAAGATAGGGGTTGCTGTTTGAAAAAGTTGGGGGGCCCCCGTCCCTCCCTGAGGGGGGGACCATAATATTGACTCCCCCAGAAGATAGTCCCCTTTGAGATAGGAACATTCCCAAAGTTTCATTTCCCTAGCTTAATTCGTTCAAAAGTTAGCAGGGGTGGGACGGACTTTTGTTACACCCTGTATACAGATAAACTGGACTCCAATTTACGCATAATGATGACTGAATATTTTTTTACTATAAACAGCCAAAGTCTTCAAAAAAAATCTGTATCTATCCTCAGGGTATAGTTCATCATAACTGAACAGGGAAAAACACATGAAAACCTGTTCGGCTCATAGACAAGGACCATCCAAGCGACAGAAAGACAGGGATATACCTACTAAACATAAACATAACAAAAATAGGCAAGCACTAACAGAACGACGGAGCCACTATTAATGAAAATTATCGAGACCAACAAAATGTGCTTTGGAATGTGCCTATTCAGTTTGAGAAAATATCATTACAATTTTAAAAAATTCACAGTCCCACCAAATTTATAAACTCGCCGTTTCATTTTTTTCTTTCATCAATGCCTTGGAAGTCCTGAGATCAAATTCATGATCCTTATCCTTCATATGTTGTTTAAAGGCGATTACCTCTTATTTATGGAATTTATGCCCGTCAAGTCTTTTATGCAAATATTTCGAAGACGGCCCTCAATAAACACCTCAGTAATCTTTATAGCGATTTTTATCCACAACTACCGACAATTTTTATTTTGAACTTTATGATATGTATGAGCAAAAGTACGTCGCTGGCAGTCGGTTCTAAGTGTACCTACTCAGTTTTTTACTGCGTATCGGCAATCTTCAGATTCATTGCACAAATTTTCTAATTGTACTGACGAGAAACCCAGCTGAGAAGAGTTCGGCACACACGAAGAAATTGGGTCTGCTAACAATCACACAACACGACACAAACACTACACGACCTCACACTACTGTCCTCTTCCAACACAACACGATTTGTAAAAAACCACACCTCAACATATTATCCTTTTTGAAACAGACAGAAATCTACTTTTACTGGGTAGCGCCACTTTGCGGTCAGATGATTACCTAAGCCCTGAAATTTTGGAAAGGCAAATATGACACAAGAAAACATCGCGCTAGAGAGTGGTCCAAATCCAATTTGGAGGAAATTTTATTAATTTGAAATCCCCTTCCTGCCACCTTTTACCGGGACTGTAAGAGGGTATAATTTCTATGGTAGCTTTTTCAAAGACTATTAATCCTGACAGGAGAACAATTACATGGTTCCAAAGGTAAAATCTTCAACATTGCAAATTACTATCGCTATATGATCACAAACAATGAACGATTTACTGTCATCTCTTTTCACTTTGTTAAGTAATCTCCACAGTGAATTATAAAAAAATTTTGTATGCTATGCATGCCGACTACATTTTAAAGAAATAAAATGAATCTCTAAAGACATATATCAAAATGGAGGGGAATATTTCATAAAACAGTTCATACAGCACAAAACACGGTATTGCAAAACGGCGAAATCACACACTGAATGATCATTTCCCTTGAGAATAAATATATTGTAGGTATAAGGGGCTTATTATTATGATTCAAGAACCTGTGTCACACTATCAAAATACTCCATCAAAATGTCGAGGTCAAGTGCTGTGATTTTTCCAAGTCATCGAATAAGCCAATCACAACACCTGACCTCGACATTTTGATGGAGTATATTGATAGTGTGACACAGGCGAATGAACAATATTGTTGAAAATTAAATGTTCTTTCAAGGATGAATAATTATCAAAGAATCTTTATTGGAGCAGCAATGATGTAAATGTTAGAGGGAAATCAAGAAGCCTGATTCTGCAACAAATTGTAAGTGGTGCCATCGGATTGGAGCGTTACTAATGTTGTTTGGTGTTCAGCCTGTAAACTGTAGGAGACAACTGTAATCTTGTTGATAAATGATAACCCTGTGAGTGGCTATTCAAATTATCCAACTTTCGAGGTGATACACCTGACTAGATTGGGATATATTGATCGCTTATCTGGTTCAAATAAGTTACAGAATCAGGTTAAAGTTTCTCTTTTAAGTATGACAAAGTTTAGAAACATTTCCTTTTTCCTCACCCCACTCTCACACATCTTCACGCAAACAATGAGAAATTAATTTAAAGAAATATACTGACTTGCATCCGAGTACATAATGGCTGGGTGTTGAGATACATCAGCAAAGAATACATGCAGAAAATGCAGAAATATTGGTGAATAAAATTGCTGAGAATGAGAGCGCAGACAAAAGACACAAAATGAATTAAAAATAATAAAATGAACATGAAAGTAATGATCAGCTTAAAGACTTGAAAAAATAAATAAATAAATAAGCAATAAGATGCATTTTTTTAATAAAACTTTCAAGAAGCTGAGGGAAGATTTTACTTCCAAATAAAATTCTCCTGGAGACATGCAAAAGATGAAATATCTACTGATAATTTGGACGTATTTATGGTAAATGGAAATATGTGCAAGTGGAAAGATGGGGTGTGCTCGTTAGTTGAGGGCCATAAGAATGAATGGGAAATATAAAGCGCCAGTGATGTCAGCAGCAACAAACGAGACCCGGCAACACGAGGAGTTTCGGCGCAGGACTCCTTTACTCATGAGCCCTGTTCACAAGGCTCTTGTCACATGCCCACGGCTCACGAGTAAGCGCTCTGGTCCTTTTGATTTAATGCCAAATCCCGCTTTTCCATTTCCTAAAAAGGAACTATACCCACTTTCACATTGTTTCTTATCCAGCTTCCAAAAGCACACCCTTCTCACTTGCACATAGTTCCTTTTAGCAAAATACGTCCAATTGACACTAAAAACTAGGTGTAATAGGCATTTCTTTGACTTGGTTGTAAGGATTTTTGAATAATTATGAAAGCGGCATTTACAGATGTTGATACTGAAGATTTTGGAATTGACTAAGATCAGAGCATGAATATTTAATACAATACTGATCAATTTAAAAAAAAAAAAAAACTGCCGGAAAGACAGAGAAAAGCCCTGTTACAAGATCAAAATAAAAAACCATACTTGGGTTTAATGATTATTGAACCAATAGTTTTGACAAAGGGACTAATTATAAATGTAACTGATTCACCTATTAAATTAGTCGGGCTCATCAATGTCATTATCTTTAGTACCCTTCCTTCAGTTGTCACAAGTACTTTATTTCTATGGCAGTTAAAGTGGCCATCTTTGGAATTCCACAGAACTGTTAAAGGTTCTTATTTTGCACTATCTTTTCTTAACTTGATATGAATAAGAAAGGGCATAGTAGTTAATAAATTAAAAACTACAAAGAAAAAAAAGAAAAAAAAAGAAAAAAAAGATTGAAGGAAAGGATATAAAAAACACGATTTTGCCTTGGGGGTTTTTCTAGGAACATTGTCTATTTATAGATTTTTGACAGTAAAAAAAAAGATATTGCAGATAACAGGCTTAGAATATTTTAACCGTTAAATGGTAAACACAAGCAGCTCAAATCCATCCGACAAGTTAACCTCGATGAGCATAATCCAACGCTATGAATGTAACAACCCCAACACACACACACACTAAAAACATTAAATCCAACAAACCCGCCAGCACATAAAACACAGCCATCACAACAAATACGACAGACCTAATAACACAGCTGGCACAACAAACACACCAAGCACACCAAATACATTTTGCGCATTACGCACAACTAACAGATCAAACATAACTTACACACCCAACGCAACAAACACAAAATACAAACTTAAAAAGAAAACCAAATACGATCATCACACAACTAGGATACTGACACAACTAGCACACTGAATCATTTATCTCTATCCATCTAACTTATGTTATGGAATGCTTTTAAGTTCTTGGTGACTGACATTGAAAATTTTATCATGACTTGGTTTTAGATTAGCCAGCTGAGTTCTCTAGTACTATGACTTGAATAATGTTTGCGACAACTTCAAGATCATTCATAATGGAATTGAAGAGTAAATTTTCAAGGAAAAGAATATCAGTAAGTGGT
The DNA here is from genome assembly GCF_918797505.1 of Bemisia tabaci. Classification (NCBI taxonomy): domain Eukaryota; kingdom Metazoa; phylum Arthropoda; class Insecta; order Hemiptera; family Aleyrodidae; genus Bemisia; species Bemisia tabaci. The sequence continues at coordinate 39,241,371 of NC_092793.1, forward strand.
TTGGCCAAGTACCTGCTTGACTTGTCTGAATCCATATTCAATTTATGTTCCATTTTTGCTTACTGAGACTCAGAAGTGAAATTGACAGTAGCGCAAACATTTTCACCTGGAGCCCTCGCTTCTGCTCTAAATTGAAAATACACATAGAACGTAAATGAAAACTGACAGTGCACAAAATGGAATACACTTGAACTTTTCCTTGTGTTAGTGGTTTCGAAGAAAGACTGAGATGTTACTTACTTTCTCTCATACCTCTTTTTAACTCATCCTCATTTTTGTTTGATCGAAAGGGTCCAGTATTTACAGTCTTAATCACATGTCTGAAAAGAGCCGTCAAATCATAATTTCTGCATGCCCTCAGTAAATATTATTACAAAAAGTTTCATCATGAACATTTAGAATAAGACAAATAAAACACTGACTATTACGGGGGTGTGAGGACAACCAATCTACAGTGGTAGAAAAACAAGGGAGGAACTTACATCCTGTTGATCAACAATGAGGGACGCAACATTATTGACAGGGTAGCTGCCCATTGATGAAGTACGAGGACTTGGCGATCGCTCACCCTGCCAGCAGCAATAGCAACAAAACACAACCCTTTTATCCCACAATACACAAAAATTGGATTCTACATGATTTGATTGCTTACTTTAGTTAAAAATATGCACTTTAGCTAGGGAATGTATCATTTATCAACTGCTGAATGACACTATCTGGTGTACCTGGTGAAGGTATCTAATCAATATTAGATCACGTTAAATATGATAAAGATTAACGAAAAAAGGACGTTGAAAATTGGGATTTTTTCATAGAAGGATGCTTTGGACTATGTCCTTCAAAAGCTGAAATAGTACTTTCAATGGTACATCTTCAAGGTTAGTTTAAATTGTTGATTTTAGAGGAAATGGTAGAATTTCTTGATCCAAAAAAATACTCTCGTTTTTGTAAAATTAAATTAAACTTTTGAATCAGAAGTTTTAATTACTGTTAAAACACTCTTTGCTGAAGGTTTCTGTTAATAGATGAAAAAAATGAAAATGAGAGTTGTAGATTTTAGAGCCAATTTAAAACCAGACAAGATCTCACCCAAATGATAAATTTTACAGGTTTAAAAATTTAGTAGTTTCCAAGGTGAGGAGGTGGAACTAAACTTCAAAGTCACGTTTTCACTTATGAATTGTATTTTTACAAGGGACACTTTTAACAGAAGAGATCACTGACAAAGTCCTATCACAAGTCTTCTGATTGCACATAGAAATTAGGAAAATTTTAGACTGAATGTGCGCGGTTGTATCCTTGCAGAAATTGTATAAGTCTATTTTGCAACCTTGGAATGCAGTTATGTTTGTCTCCTTAGAACATGACAAATTCTTCACCTCTTGAAAAGCACATACATAGGCATAAAGTAAGCATCAGAGACAAAACATCAAAAAAATTCGGTTCATACGTGAACAAATCTTCAGGTAAGTAACATCGCATAAAAGTTACATAACACTCGATTATAAAATGTAAACCTGACAGCAAAATTTTTTGGTATTAAAAGTATTATTTGTAGACTAATAGAGAAGAAAATCAGAACGGTTCATTAAACGTTCTTAATATCTACAAACAGAAAATAATGACACATGTTATCGATTTTTTGACAAGAGAAAGCGATGTACTTTCATTAGACAAATGTACATGAAAAATAAGCATCAAACATTACCTCTTTAAAAAATGAGAGCCTAGGGTAAAATGGAAGGAAAGTCCTGACACGACCAAAAATAGCACAAAGAACAATTGACACGGAATTATAGATCAAATATGAAATATAGGAAACAAAAAAAATTACTTCTGAGGATTTACAGATCCAAGTCGTCCATTAAGGTCCTCAGTGTGCCCAGAAATCATCTCTTAGAAAATCTAGTACCGCCCTAGGGTGTACCTTATTTTTGAGTTTTGCGAAAATCAAGTTGGTCAACCCCTAAAAAGTTTCTATGTAGTCTCTAAATTGACCCCCTAAAAGGAAAAAAATTTAAAAAAATTTTAACCCGTGCCTCAAAGGGCCTAAAGGGCCTAAACCCAAAATTCAACAATTTTGGAAAGCGACATATCAATTCTGAAGGAAAATTGCAAGTTACGGCCCTTTGGTCGGAAATTTCGTCCGTTTTGGCGTATCTTGAAGCGTAAGGTCACAAACGGCCCAATAACGACGTGAGGCTATGGACCCGCGGGGCGCGCCGCGGCCGGCCGGCCGCTGAGCGCGCGCGCAGGGCAGGGTTGCGCATCGCCGCATTACACCGGCGTAGAGGAACGAACGGTGGGGTGGGAGGGGGATATCCGGTGGAAAAGCATCCACATTTTCAATAGATAATGAAAATGCATTATACTTTTTCAATATAGATGAGGAAATATATGAGCCATACAAGGAAGTGATGAAAAGAGTGACAAATACATAAGTAGTTTGTACGATTAGGAGCGTAAGTGGGGAAAATTTCCCGTAACTACAGAACAGCCCTGAAAATCTCCGGGAAATAAAAACTGCTATTGTCAACATACTTGTTGATCATCAAAACAGAAAATTGTCACCCACCGAAGGTACCGGAAACCACTGGTATTTGACTACCTAATTAAAAATATATGTGCGATGTTGTCGAATAGTAAGCCCTTTACGCGATCAAATGCGACTAGTGTAACCTTAATTGGAAAAGTTGAAGAAAAATTTGATGAAAGAAAATTGCCCTAAATTCGGGAAGTGCTCTAGTGTTTTTCTACTATGTGAAGTGTTTGCACATGAATGTCAATAGCAGTGCGTGGAAAGACTCTGATCCGGTAATTCCAATATGGAATGAAAAATGTAGAATCCCTGTGATACATAGTGTCCATGTTTTTAAAAATTTTTACATTTTTAAGAGGAGTTTAGGCGCGTATCAAAAAATGCTGGCCGTCGATCGCTGGTTCAAGAGAATTTGGAGACTGATTTTACGGCAAAAATCGACATTTTATTCGACACTGCTTTATGCAATGCTCTAGATATCATGGCAAATGAAGAGGATAAAGCATTTTTAATTCTTCAGCGAAAACCTGGACGAGAATGCATAATATCCATACAGTGAAGGATGCTACTCTTCCAGCAGAGGGAAGGAGAGACGAGAAAAAAGCTTGCGCCCAGAAGCTCGCTTATGAATCCCGCCAAACGGAAGAAAGTAAGTTTTTTCATTTCATGTGGAATCATTGGTGGTTGGATGTATCAATGAGACTCTGTTCACCCTCCTTTTCATTGGTGCATTTGACGCGGCATCAATTAGAAAGTTTTATTGAAGAGGTTCAACCTGGCTTCGCCAACTTACAGCTGATGTTGATTGCCTGGCCTCGCCAGGATAAATGACACATTAGCCATCTATTCTCAAATCTTCTCCAGTAGCCGAGTGGTCAAGGGCTTCGCCTACGGAATCGGTGAGCGGGGTTCAGATCTCTGTAAAGACCATATTTTTTCGATTAGCTAATATTACATTTTTTATTACAGCAAGTAATTGTGGGGGGGGGGGGGGTGATGGTGGTGGGATTGCAGTACCAGAAAATGTAAGTGGGTAAGCTAGATTGAACCACTCGAATAAAACTCTCTCACTGATGTCACGTCAAATGCACTAATGAAAAGGAGGGTAAACATGGACACTATTAGGGATACTACATTTTTCATTCCATATTGGAATTACCGGATCAGAGTCTTTCCACGCACTGCTATTGACATTCATGTGCAAACACTTCACATAGTAGAAAAACACTAGAGCACTTCCCGAATTTAGGGCAATTTTCTTTCATCAAATTTTTCTTCAACTTTTCCAATTAAAGTTACACTAGTCGCATTTGATCGCGTAAAGGGCTTACTATTCGACAACATCGCACATATATTTTTAATTAGGTAGTCAAATACCAGTGGTTTCCGGTACCTTCGGTGGGTGACAATTTTCTGTTTTGATGATCAACAAGTATGTTGACAATAGCAGTTTTTATTTCCCGGAGATTTTCAGGGCTGTTCTGTAGTTACGGGAAATTTTCCCCACTTACGCTCCTAATCGTACAAACTACTTATGTATTTGTCACTCTTTTCATCACTTCCTTGTATGGCTCATATATTTCCTCATCTATATTGAAAAAGTATAATGCATTTTCATTATCTATTGAAAATGTGGATGCTTTTCCACCGGATATCCCCCTCCCACCCCACCGTTCGTTCCTCTACGCCGGTGTAATGCGGCGATGCGCAACCCTGCCCTGCGCGCGCGCTCAGCGGCCGGCCGGCCGCGGCGCGCCCCGCGGGTCCATAGCCTCACGTCGTTATTGGGCCGTTTGTGACCTTACGCTTCAAGATACGCCAAAACGGACGAAATTTCCGACCAAAGGGCCGTAACTTGCAATTTTCCTTCAGAATTGATATGTCGCTTTCCAAAATTGTTGAATTTTGGGTTTAGGCCCTTTAGGCCCTTTGAGGCACGGGTTAAAATTTTTTTAAATTTTTTTCCTTTTAGGGGGTCAATTTAGAGACTACATAGAAACTTTTTAGGGGTTGACCAACTTGATTTTCGCAAAACTCAAAAATAAGGTACACCCTAACCGCCCCCCCCCCCCCACTCTCCGCCTTATTCGGTAGGGACCTTTATGAATGACTAGGCAAATAAAACCTTAAATATATGGTTTTTTCACATTTATCCTGTAATGTCTGAACTAGGATAAAAATAACAAAAAATGTTGAAGTCTTTGTACCTAGTCACTTCAATTATCTAGATTAGAGATTCAATTCCGAGAGAAAATCTTCATGAACCAAAATTACTTGAAGGAAATCAGTTTCTCACTCGCATAGGAATGAGCTTGCAGCGAGAATGATAGACCATGACACACATAACAAAAAACCAAAATAAATACACAAAAAATACTTAAAAAATTCTGCATTGCAAGAGCAAGGACATTTAAATTAATGTTGGAGTATATGAAGAATGTCAGCATGATGCGCCCGCTCAGTGTCAGATAGAATCTTAATCACCAATGTGGTATCAATGGATAAAACATTGTGTTAAAGCAAATTGTATCAGCTGATAGCCTCTAACCTAAGTTTCAGTGAGAAAAATCATAGTTTTATCAGTTAGTCATTTTTATTTTTTATCTAAATAAAATATTCATAGTATTCTTTGTTGAAGTACATAAAGAGAATTTATCAGTTTTGGGGGATTTTTTGTTCTTTCCTTCCCCTCCCCCCCCCCACGACTCCTGTTTTGACCGTGCTATGTGCGTCAGTCTAAGTTCATCGTGATATGTAAAGTTCATGAGTAAAGCTATCTCAGGGACGGAGAGACTCATCTCCACTATTAAATGCGACTTTTCATTTCATCCAGGTCTCCAATTCTAATAGATTCTGAGACTAACACGTCTCTGAGTGGTAATTTTCCCGGGTACGGCGCGGCGTGCCGTGGCCTACGCCGACCGCGTGTGTAGCGTGTGTGAAAAACGGTGTCCGGATCCGAATGAAGAAGTGATCCGAGGAATATTTCGTAGTGGGAATTGTGCACGAAGAAGTGTGTCTATGCAATTTCAACTTGACTTACTCCCCGTGAATTTTGGAACCTCAATTTGACCAAGAACTGAAGGCCTATTCGCATTGGCATAACCTCAATCCCAAGAATCTCACCGATTTTACTTGCAAGTAGACAGTTCTGTAGGGTGTACCTTACTTTTTAAGTTCTACGAAAATCAAGTTGCTCAACCCCTAAAAAGTTTCTATGTAGTCTTTACATGAGCCACCTAGGAGGAAAACCATTTAAAAAAATATTAACCCGTGCCTTAAAGGGCCTAAAGCGCCTAAATCCAAAATTCAAAAATCTTGGCAGCCAACGTATCAATTCTGAGGGAAAATTGCATGTTACGGATCACTGGGCGAAAATTTCGTCGATTTTGGCGTACCTTGAAGCATGAGGTCATAAACAGCCCAATGACGACGTGAGGCTACGGGCCGGCGGGGCGCGCCGCGGCCGGCCGGCCGCGGGCCGCTGAGCGCGCACGCAGGATTGCGCATCGCAGCATTGCACCGGCATAGAGGAACGGACGGCGGGGTGGGAAGGGATATCCGGTGGAAAAGCATGCACATTTTCTATCCATAATAAAATGCATTATACTTTCTTAACAAAGATGAGGAAATATGAGCCATACAAGGAAGTGATGAACAGGAGTGACAAATAGCTTGTACGATTAGGAGCGTAGGTAGGGAAAAGAGCTTGATGCAAAAACGGCTTTTTTTGCGGCCCCCCCCCCTCTGAAATTTCTTCAGACTTTGTCTATTGATTACTCATACTTGAACGCTTCTTTTCCCAAATTTTCAGGACCCCAACAAATGGTGAGGGGGCACTAGGGGGAGACCGAAGGAAAAATCTGCAAACCTCGATATCTCTCGAACGAAGAAAGATATCGAGGTCCGGTTTGGCTGAAAAATCGTTCAAAACGGCATACTTTATGATTCTAAAGGTCAAAATCCCCAAATCACATTTTTAAGTTAACATATGTGCTTTTATCCAATTTTTGGGTCTAGAAAATTTCTTTTAAAGAAAGAACTTAGAAAGATCTAAATTTTTTATTTGAACCAAAACCAGTTCTTTAAATTGTTCGTCTTTTTCGCATCCAACGAGCGGTCTATTAAACTAAAGAACCAAACAGTTCCGGAGTTAAAATTAACTTTTTTAAATTTTCAGCCCCACACAGGCCCAGGCCCACTGAGCGACCGGTCGGTGCTCGGTGGGCCTCTAACATAGCGCTATGGAGCTGAAAATTTTAAAAAGTTAATTTTTTGGAAATATCTGCGATTTCTGAGCTCATCGACCCTCGAGAGTCCCTAAAAATGCATTTTGCACGATTTGAACATTCAAACTGATTTAATAACAGTCAAATCTGGCTTTTGAGCGCGCGAAAATAGGTCGGCACGCGTTGAACGGAAACATCAAACTCTCATAACTCCGGAACTGTTTGGTTCACCACTTTAATGGACCGCTCGTCAGATGCGGAAAAAGACAAACAATTTAAAGAACTGGTTTTGGTTCAAATAAAAATTGATAACTTTGTAAGTTCTTTGTTTAAAAGAAATGTTCTAGACCCAAAAACTGGAAAAAAGCACATATGTTAACTTAAAAATGTGATTTGGGGATTTTGACCTTAAGAATCATAAAATATGCCGTTTTGAACGATTTTCTGTCCAAACCGGACCTCAATATCTTTCTTCGTTTGAGAGATATCGAGGTTTGCAGATTTTGCCTTTAGTTCCCCCTAGCCCCCCCCCCCCCCACCAAAATTGTTTGGGGTTCTGAAAATTTGGAAAAGAAGCACTGGAAAGTATGAGTAATCAATAGACAAAGTTTGAAGAAATTTCAGGAGGGGGGGGGGGGGTGGCGCGAAAAAAGCCGTTTTTGCATCAAGCTCTTTGCCTTAACAACACAACAGCCCTGAAAATCTCTGAGAAATAAAAGCTGCTATTGTCATCATACCTGTTGATCATCAAAACAGAAAATTCTCACCCACTAGAAGTGCCAGAAACCACTGGTTTTGACTAATTAAAAAGATATGTGCGATGTTGTCGAATAGTGAGCCCTTTCTGCGATCAAATGCTGTTAGTGTACCTTTAATTGGAAAAGTTGAAGAAAAATTTAATAAGAGAAAAATGCCTCAAATTCGGAGAGTGCTCCAAGTATTTTTCTATCATATGAACTGTTTGCACATGAATTTCAATGGCAGTGCATAGAAAACCTCTGACCTGATAATTCCAAAATGGAATGAATAATGTAGAATCCGTGTGTTACATATCTGGTTTACCCACTTACATTTTAAGGTACTGCAATCCCACGTGCCCCCAACCCCCCCCCCCCCTCCCCACCCGCAATTACTTGCTACAATAAAAGGTGCAATATCAGCTGATCGAAAAAAATATGGGTTAAGTCGAATTTTTGAACCCCGCTTTCAGGCGCCGTAGGCGAAGCCCTTGACCACTCGGCTACTGGGAAAGTTATGAGAATGGCCGGCTAATGGGACATTTATCCCCGTGGGAGGGTCAGGCAATCATATAGATAAGTGGGCGGAGCCAGATTGAGCCTCTCGAATAAAACTTTCTAATTGATGCCACGTCAAATGCACTTGGAGGGTGAACAGAGTCCTATTGATACAAGCAACCTTCAGTGATTTCATGTGAAATGAAAGAACTTACTTTCTACCGTTTGGCGAGACTCATAAGCGAGCTTGAATTTTTCCTGTCTGGAAACTCTCCTGGGCGCAAGCTTTTAGGTAGATTTTGAAGAAGTGTCTACCTATTGCAGACGGTACGACCTCGTAATTTTCGGGAATTTTTGCTCAAAGAGCGTCGATCCTGAAGCCCTGAGTTGAAAAATGAAGATCATAAAAAAGGAATATATATACAGGGTGATCCAAAAGTCCCTTCCACCCCCTCTAACTTTTAACCTAATTGAGGTAAAGATTTGAAACTTGGGGGATATTCAAAGGTCCAAGGGAGCTACTTTTTGGCCCCCCTAAAATTTTCAGGGGGCCTTCCTTGAGGGGCAACGGCCCCCAACTTTCAAATTTCAAATGGGAAGACCCCCTTTGTGATAGCTCCTTCGAAAGAGCATTAAAAAAAAGAAAACTCTTCGCGCAAACCCGAAGTCAATATCTCAAACCGTTTCAAAATGGCGGCCGGTTAAAGTTCAAAATGGCCGAAAATTCACACCGGTTATTTGTCGATGGATTTGCGCGAAAATCGGTATGTAGGGGTATTTTCACACGAGAAAAAAGAATTTGACGTTAGATTTTCAAAAAATCCAAAATTTCCAAAATGGCCGCCGGTTGATGTTTAAAATGGCCGAAAATTTTCACCTCGGTTTTTTCCTGATGGATTTGCCTAAAACTTGGAATTTGAGAGTATTTTGGCAGAAGATAAACAAATTTGAACTTAGATTTCTAAAAAAATCAATTTTTGGTCATTTTGAACTTTAACCGGCGGCCGTTTTGGAAATTTTGGATTTTTTGAAAATCTAACGTCAAATTCGTTTTTCTCGTGTGAAAGTACCTCTACATATCGATTTTCGCGCAAATCCATCGACAAATAACCGGTGTAAATTTTCGGCCATTGTGAACTTTAACCGGCCGCCATTTTGAAACGGTTTGAGATATTGACTTCAGGTTTGCGCGAAAAGTTTTTTTTTTCTTATGCTCTTTCGAACGAGCTATCCGAAGGGGGTCTTCCCATTTGAAATTTAAAAGTTGGGGCCGTTGCCCCCAAAAGGGGGGCCCCCTGAAAATTTTAGGGGGGCCAAAAAGTAACTCCCTTTGACCTAGGAATATCCCCCAAGTTTCAAATCTTTATCTCAATTAGGTAAAAAGTTAGAGGGGGTGGAAGGGACTTTTGGATCACCCTATATAAATAACTGGGATCTAACAAGCCTTTGCGACAGTTTTTTCCGGAACTATCGATACGATCAAAACGAATCGAAGCATGGTTCTTCACTGCTACTAGGTCTACATCAAGTTTCATTTTTAGTGAAAATCGGCCCATCCCTTAGTTCAGTAACGTCAAGGTTACTGGGGGATGATTTTTCGAACTCGTCCGATCTTAGTCGGTGATACCTCAAAAAACTCGTCTCGTCGTGGCCTTCAAAACAAAATATATTCACCTTTACTCTAAAACCACCCCTAATCCAGAAAATCTCAAGTCCAAAGGGGGATGATTTTTCGAACTCATCCGTTCTTAGTCGGCAATACCTCATAAAACTCATAATAGTGTAGAATTATTTTAAAAACATGGACACTATGTATCACAGGGATTCTACATTATTCATTCCATATTGGAATTACCAGGTAGGAGATTTTTCACGCACTGCCATTGACATTCGTATGCAAACAGTTCACATAATAGAAAAACACTTGGAGCACTTCCCACATTTGAGGCAATTTTCTTTTATCAAATTTTTCTTCAACTTTTCCAATTAAAGGGTATCATGTGCTATAATCGAGACATTATTGATCATCATGGTTCAACAGACTAGTACATCCGAGTTGGTCAACGGGACAAGGCTCAAATGAAAGCTTATGGCAAGGTTAACTTCCAGGCAAAGTTTCAACTTGAAGTGACACCTCGGTTAGGCTTACAGGTAAGTAATGAACAGAGTGACAAATAGTCTGTACTATTAGGAACGTAAGTGGGAAAAATTTGCCTTACCTACAGAACAGCCCTGAAAATTTCTGGGAAATAAAAGGTGCTATTGTTAACATACCTGTTGATCATCAAAACAGAAAATTCTCGCCCACCGGAAGTACCGGAAACCACTGGTATTTGACTAATTAAAAAGATATGTGCGCTGTTGTCGAATAGTGAGCCCTTTACGCGATCAAATGGGGTTAGTGTAAAAGGTATCCCTGGGTAAGGGCACCAAAATGCCTCTCCTCACGGATTTTGAATTTAATGGTCTAAACCCTTTCAGGAGGTCCTAAAAACATGGTTTTGGGCAATTTTACCCTCCTGACCCCCAACCACCCCCCCTCCAGCCCCGAAAAACCCATTTTTCGGGGAATTTTGGGGTATTTTCACGTTTTATTTCATATCTCCCGCAATTTTCGAAAAAAATGCACCAAAATTTCACCAATTACACATCAGACCAGCCAGATTCTTGGGTAAAAAAATCAAATTTATCGTACCTTATTTAGACCCCTAAAAAAATTCGTAAAAATCGTCAATTTCCAATTTTTTTCAGATTTTAGCGGTTTTAAAAAAAATGAGGACACATACATTTTTTGTTTTTGCCTTGAAATGTAGGTAATATACCCAGTTGTTACCAAAAAAATTTCAAGCCTTCACGCGTGGTGCGTCCCACCGAAAAAATGGCACTTTTGGCAACGGTTAACTAGCACGCTATCAAGATAGTAACACTAAAATATCTAATTTTTGGTTAATACACGGTTTAGAGTAATTTACGAGGAAAATAATGAAATTTACATCGCTTAGCTTAAAATGCTCTTTTATCCCCATCAAAGAGGCCACGTCGAGCGATTTTGCCGATTTTCCCTTACAATCTCCCCGCACGGCGTGTCTTTTTTCCACCTTTAAATTGTTGCTATGGTTTTGAAATTTTCTGAAATGTCACATACTTTATAGTCAATTACTAGAAAAATAACAAAATTTATCTCGCTACGTTTAAAATGCTCCCTTTTCCTATTCAAACTGGCCACATCATGCGATTTCGTCTATAATTGTTCATAACATTCTCTCGGCACGGTTAGCCTGAACGAAATTTTTTGAAGAGTCAAAAGCAAAAATTCTTCAGATTCTAGAAGTAGAGTGTCTGCCGAGTCATTTAAACCAAAAATAATCAATTCTGTTCAGCTGCTGTAAAACAAGTCGATTTCAAGGTAATTCGGGGCTAACATGCAAATGAACGATTTAAGGGGAAAATCGGCAAAATCGCTCGACGTGGCTTCTTTGATGGGGATAAAAGAGCATTTTAAGGTAAGCGATGTAACTTTCATTATTTTTTTCGTAAATTACTCTAAACCGTGTATAACCTCTAGAAATTTCAAAGCCGTAGGAACATTTCAAAGGGAGGAAAAAAATTCGCGAAATGACGAAAAAACGCGTCTTCGCACGCCACGCTCGGAACTTTAGGCTTTTTGAGGCGCGTTTTAAAACATTTTTTTTCTCCATTTTTATTTTTTCCCCGTTATTTTCTCATCAAATGAAACCATTTGCAGGGTTCCGCACTTTAAACTCCGTAAATTCAAAAATAAGGGCCACCCTACGCGAGTAACCTCTTCTGAGGTAGCGATGTTGACCATTTTGGCGCCAAAAACCATTACTTTACGTGGGGCGCAAGGACTCGATCGACTTGAAACCTTTTCTGACGATACTGGGGCATGCTTCTTGAAACATTGAAACCAAAAATTAGAGATTTTAGTGTTACAATCTTGATAGCGTGCGAGTAAACCGTTGCCAAAAGAGCCATTTTTTCGGTGGGACGCACCACGCGTGAAGGCTTGAAATTTTTTTGGTAACAACTGGGTATATTACCTACATTTCAAGGCAAAAACAAAAAATGTATGTGTCCTCATTTTTTTTAAAACCGCTAAAATCTGAAAAAAATTGGAAATTGACGATTTTTACGAATTTTTTTAGGGGTCTAAATAAGGTACGATAAATTTGATTTTTTTACCCAAGAATCTGGCTGGTCTGATGTGTAATTGGTGAAATTTTGGTGCATTTTTTTCGAAAATTGCGGGAGATATGAAATAAAACGTGAAAATACCCCAAAATTCCCCGAAAAATGGGTTTTTCGGGGCTGGAGGGGGGGTGGTTGGGGGTCAGGAGGGTAAAATTGCCCAAAACCATGTTTTTAGGACCTCCTGAAAGGGTTTAGACCATTAAATTCAAAATCCGTGAGGAGAGGCATTTTGGTGCCCTTACCCAGGGATACCTTTTACACTAACCCCATTTGATCGCGTAAAGGGCTCACTATTCGACAACAGCGCACATATCTTTTTAATTAGTCAAATACCAGTGGTTTCCGGTACTTCCGGTGGGCGAGAATTTTCTGTTTTGATGATCAACAGGTATGTTAACAATAGCACCTTTTATTTCCCAGAAATTTTCAGGGCTGTTCTGTAGGTAAGGCAAATTTTTCCCACTTACGTTCCTAATAGTACAGACTATTTGTCACTCTGTTCATTACTTACCTGTAAGCCTAACCGAGGTGTCACTTCAAGTTGAAACTTTGCCTGGAAGTTAACCTTGCCATAAGCTTTCATTTGAGCCTTGTCCCGTTGACCAACTCGGATGTACTAGTCTGTTGAACCATGATGATCAATAATGTCTCGATTATAGCACATGAAAATGGAAAATTGGCAACGCTGTACTGCCTAAACGAGGGGTCACTTCAAGCTGAAACTTTTCATGGAAGTTTGGCTTACCGTAAGCTTTCATTTAAGCCTTGTCTCGTTGACCAACTCGGGTGTTCTAGTCTGATGAACCATGATGATGCAGAATTCCTCGATATTAGGACATGAAAATGGAAAATTGGCAACGCTGTACAGCCTGTACGAGGGGTCACTTCACGTTGAAACTTTGCATGGAAGTTTGCCTTACTGGAAGCTTCTATTTGAGCCTTGTCCGGTTGATCAACTCGGGTATCCAAAAAGGGGCTAAAAAACACCCCTTTTTGGCGAGACTCTTTACGTTTTAAAATAATTCTTCTACCTGACTGAGTTAACTGTCGAATTTGTCTCCTCCCAAATACTGTCCTTCAGAGTCTACGGAGTGATCCCAACGTTTTCTCCACTTGTGAAACGCCTCTTGAAAGTCGGTTTCGGTCAACAAATTAAACAACTTCTGCAATTCGCGTTGGATCCCTTTGTGTTCAAACGCCGGCCTTTCATGCGAGCGTTTGTAAATTCCCCCATCATCCCACCCCTTCTCCTTCAACTATCCACCCTTCTTCATATTCCTACCAAAACCCCTCCAATAATCCCCCCCCACACCCAATCTCCCATCCCCTCACACACCCAAAATCTTCCATTACTCTTCCCCCTGCCTTTACACCCCCCCATCTTAACACATACCCCCCCCCTCCTACTCCCTTATTACATACCCCAAACCCACCACCCCAACACAAACCCACCCCCCCCACAAACCCACACCCACCCCAAAACCCAACCCCACCCCCCCCACCAACACCAACCCCACCCACACCCCCACACCCCCCCCCCACCCCCCACCACACCCCCCACCCCCACCACCCCCCCCCCACACCCCACCCCCCCCCCCCCCCCCCCCCCCCCCCCCCCCCCCCCCCCCCCCCCCCCCCCCCCCCCCCCCCACCCCCACAAAACCCCCCCCCCAAAAAAAAATATATAATATTACTATTATATTTTTTCCCATGACGTCTTTAGCTTTCCGAAACGACTAAGATCAACTTGATACAATCATTTTTTAAGAAATAGCGGGAATATTACGGGAACTTTATGACCACACCTTGTAGAACATGTCAGTGATATTTTTCTTGATGACATTATCGGTAAAGACAATACCAAGTCCATGTGGGAAGCGCTCTAAGAGAGATTGCGCTGCCTATGATATCTATCTGAGAACACCGTTCTTGAAAGATATGGTTAAAACTGAAAAGAAATACGTGAATCAATTATGACGTACATGAGTACTATTCAGAACTACTAGAGGATAAAGAAGAAGGATGGCCTCGAATTTACTGACCGAGCGGTCGTTGCTTTTTACCTCATAAGCCTCCCGCGAAGCAAGCACCCCGAGTTTGTTAGGAGTGTCTATAGCTCTGATGAGGAAAGTCTATCGATAAAATTTGCCCACTCGATTACTTTTAGAAGAGAAGTGGATGAAAAGTGAAGAGACTGATACACCAACCGGGCTAAAGGCATTAAACGTTAGACGCAACCACCCATTTAAGAAGTCCAGAGCCAAAAATTCCAAAGAAGAGGAATCCCATTCAAAGAAGTACGTCTGTTTTCCGTGTGCCAAACCTGGTCACATATTCCGAAACTGTCCACAAAATAAGAAAAAAAAAGAGAAAAAAAAAGAGAAAAAAAAAAAAAGTCAATCAAAGTCAAAAGTCAAAAGTCAAAGTCATCTCAAGAAAAAAAAAGTTCAGCGTCTATTGTGCCGCAAGGGTATAAGGCTCTTTGTACCCTGAGAACTCAACAATCTGGTGATGGTGGTGTCTGGCTACTGGATTCTGCTGCATCCGATCACATGACCCTTCGAAGGGACCTGTTCACCTCCTACGAGCCATTCCAGAGCAAGATAACCGTGGGCAATGGAATCCCGTTAGCTTTCCAAGGAAGGGAACTGTACTTCTACACTTGTTCAGTGAGAGTGGCGGCTATGATATAAGCTTTAGCGACGTTCTATACAATCCAGAACTCCAAGACGACTTGATTTCAGAAGGAAAATTAGACGAAAAATAGATGTCTATTTTTAAAAAGCAAGGCATTAGCAAGGTTCTTGATGGAGAGGCAGTATTTTTTACAACTCGCCGCACTGACGCGCTTCACTAAGTAACCACCAGGCATGGCCACTCGTTTGTGGACATCGAGACAGAATGTGAGAGTTTCACAGGAAACCAAGCTTACCGCGTCACTTCGAATAGGTGGCATAACTGTTTAGGGCACCTCTACAAAGAAGCCATCTCAAAGATTCAGCCCTTGAAACCCTCATCCAAGGCAGAAGTAGCGATATCTCTACTCAACATACATCCAAGGAAAGTTTCACCGCAACCCTTTTCCCAAGAATGAAGATAACAAGGTCGACAGTGTTCTCCAGAGGGTCTATTCTGAGGTTGTTGGGCCAATGGCTTGTCAATCAATGAGTGGATCTAAGTATTTTGTAACGTTCACTGACAATTTCTCTGACTATGTCACTGATGTCTCAATAAAGAAGAAGAGCAACATGTTTGTTGAATGTCTTAAGTACCAGCAGAAGGTCGATGCTATGCAAGGTGTGAAAATCAAGGAGTTCCAGTCAGACCAAGAAGGTGTGTATGAGAGTGCTCAGTTCAAGCTTCATTTTGAGAGGAACGGTATTCTCTCAAAAAATTGTGTTGCTTGCACCCCCCAACAGAATGATAGTTGAGGTGATACTTTTTGAGGTGACAAACAGAATTTCAGCACCCGGGAAGCAGTCATGTTGGGTTATCTGGAAGAAAGGAAAGCCTACCGCATTTTGGATTTGACGCAGAAGAAGTTTGTTGTCAGCCGTGATGTCAACTTTGAAGAAGGAGTCTTCCTGTATAAACGAGCGCCAAGGGATTCCACCGAAAAAGCCAACCTTCTAGTAGAGAGGAGAAAGAGAACGATATAGAGACTGCAAACGGCGAATCCGCACTTTACACTCCCCCACCACCACCACCACCAATGGGTGAAAACCAAGAAGTAGCCATCCCTCCAGAGCCTCCAGTGATAGAAGCACCTGTCGCCATAGGAGAGCACGTTGCAGAAGATCACGACGATCTGATCGTATACGCGTTGCCAAGCAGCCATGTTCCTGTTCTTCCAGCGCCCTAGAGGAACGATCAAGCCCCTCAATCACTCCGAAGTTCTCGGTGGCCCTGACTCAAAGTACTGGCAAGAGGCAATCGAGGAGGAGCTACAGAACATCGAGGAACAGAGTGTTTGGACTGTTGTCAAGGACCTCCGCAAGTAAGAATTTTAGGTTTTAAGTGGGTGTCTGACACAAAAACCGATGCATGTGACGGAGTTATGAAGTACAAAGCGAGATTGGTTGCTGAGGGTTTTGGGCAAAAGTGTGGTGTTTGGATT
Source organism: Bemisia tabaci (assembly GCF_918797505.1). Lineage (NCBI taxonomy): Eukaryota > Metazoa > Arthropoda > Insecta > Hemiptera > Aleyrodidae > Bemisia > Bemisia tabaci. The sequence continues at coordinate 39,257,703 of NC_092793.1, forward strand.
ATTTTGATGTTTCTAACCCTGTCGTAGAAAAGAAGTCGATTAGGGCAATAACCTGTATTGCTGCTCTTAACCACTGAGAATTGCATCATGTTGATGTTGTAAGTGCATGTCTTCATAGTAATTTAGAAGAAGGGATTTATTTAGAACGATCCGAAGATTCTGGCATTGACTGAGAGGCATTTGTCTGCCTATTGAAGAAAAGTGTTAACTGCCCTAAAAAAGCAGGTAAAAACTGGTATACTTTCTTGAAAGAGAAACTCGAGAGTCCAGGTTTTCAGCACTGCATCAGTGACCCTTGAATTTTTGTACGAAATAACCTCATTACAGGAGTTTATGTTGATGATTTCTTGTTAGCAGGTCTTCATAAAGCAGTAAAAAGTTTTTTAGTTGAGTTGCAAAACATTGTAAAAATGGAAGACCCCGGTCCAATGGGCTGTTCCTTATCAATTCAGTTCTCCCGAAGCAACGATGAGATCTGTTTAAGTCAGGAAAAGTATGTAAATTCATTGCTGGATGAATTTCCAATGAAAAATTGTAAAGGGGTGACACGCCCTTGAATGACATGACCCCCCAAATGAGTCGACAAAAATCCTGGCGTGGAAATGACTAGTATTTTATGAAAGCATGGGATATTTACAAGAGTTAAGTTAAGCCTGCCTACAATTGCAATAGTTGAAAAGTCGTTCTGAGGTGTCTACAAAGTGTTGAAAGCTTGCTCGCTTTTTATTGTTTTTTTCTCTCTATTTTTCAAAACTGAGTGATGTAGACATTTTCTGAGACTCTCTCAAGTAATGTAATGAAAAACAAAGCTCCTAAGAAAAATTCCTTGCATAAAATCAAAGGTCTTGAAGGATAGGTGAGTTATTGAGTTCTTGCGCACATAACATAGCAAAAAACTTACATGCCTGCAAAATCTACATGTTTTGGTTAAAATATGAACGGATCAATTTTACAAAACACCAAACTGAGAAAATCATAAAAACGATCTTACGTTCTTGTCCAATTTCACTCCTCTTTTCCTCCCACACTTGAAAAAGAGAAAAAGAAAAGCGCTTTCAATGAGGGCATCACCAACTCAAAAATTATAATCCCTGCAGAGACATTCGATATCCTGTGTATTGCCAACATTGCAACTGACCAACCTTACTCTATTGATTATTTCATGTGAAAATAATAATTCAAAGAACATGATTAAATACACCATTTTAATTTTCTGGAATATAGCAGTTGCAACATTTTTCTTTAACATTGCCGTTGCAATTAATCTTCAGAGGCATTGAATAACTAAGCAACAACTCTGAGAAGCTCTTGAGTTTGTAACTAGAGTCAAAATATAAGGCCGAGGACTCACAAATTCTAAAAGGAGAAATTCAGCAGAATCGGTCTGTCGAACACAAGAGACAAATCCAAGAAAATAGACTTTACGTAAAATTGCCTGTAAATCGCGACGAACACATTCAGAAGTCTGAAATCCGCTCCTTAGCACAGAGTCTGTGCAGCTTGTAACAAGCTTTTCCAAGGTTCTTGCGTCTACGGACAATTTTTCTCAGTTGCTTCCGACCAGGTTTGAACAGACGGAGGAGTAGGAGAGTATAACCTGAAGAAACAAACAATTTCGCTAACTTTTTCTAGGACTTAAATTTAATCGTTTTCCTCCGTTTTCTTTGTTTCACAAAAACAAAAGCTTTGAATCAATTGAAATCTTACGTAGGGACAGTCTTTAACAGTTTACAAAATTGTTCATTTAAGTTAGGTTCTTTTTAGTCTCTCTACCAGCAAACTTGACTGCCGGCCGGCAGCTACTGAGAAAAACTGACCGCACACGCGATTAATTTGAAAAAGCGTGCCATAACCTATATAAACTGCGCGCTGATATGGGGATCTTAGACTTCTTTTAAGTACCCGATGTGATCTTCGAGCCATTTGACCAGAAGAAAGTTTTTGCACTTGGCTGTATCTTTTGCAAGCAATAGACCCATTGGAACCCTAACTTGTAAAGTTATGACCCCTTGTTTATACTTTTGGGACAGCCGTAAGGGTTAAAGAACCTTTAAATTTAGCTCATTCGAATCAAATGCCTGAGGTACAGTCTTATTTTGGAGACTTCATAAATAAAACAATCAAGAGCATTTTGTGTGAAGAATCGCCAAGCTGCCTTTTAGGTTATACAAAAAAAAACCCAATTTTTGAATTCTGCAACCTAGGCACAGATTATGTAGTGGTTGTCTTTAAACAGAAATTGACGAAAGAAAATGAGTATTGATTTCCTCAAAAATTAAGAATATCCCAGCAAAATATGATCAGAGCAAAATATTATCAAAGTTGTGTGTCACTGGTGTGTGGCCTCTATCGAAAAGTTGAATCATGCTAGATTAATCCCAAAAAACAGGGTGACTGCTGGGTGACGACTTATGACAAACTCCATAAAACAAGGACATATTGAAATAAACTCGCACAATCGACTAAGGTTTGGCGAAATTTTCGGATTGGGTGAGACCCTCTGATATCAGAAATGTTTTTTGTTTAGAAATCCCGATTGCCATTAAAGTTTTTATGATTGAAAGAGGACAATATTGACAAGTTGGCACAAGAGGACTGAGGATCTTCGACAAGAAAAAGGATGACTTTCTCTGAATGAAATTAGAAAGGATTTTTGGGTAAAATTAGCGTTTGTTCCTCTCAAAAACTATTGAAGCCGAAGAAAAAGAAATTAAGAATAAAAAACAGCATCATAAACAACAATATCAACACCTACAACATCTCAAGTTTTCACCATACTACCATTATCGTAAAAGAGTGATAATGATTGCAACATTTAGATGTTGCAGAGGGTTTGTAAGATGGAAAATCCTCTCTCGAGGGTCCAAAGATCCACTATTTTCAAAAATAATAACCGTAACGGTAAAATAATAAGTGTGCAGAAGTTGTGCATTGGTACCAGTTTGCAGCTCATAACAAGGGTCTTATTAACAAAATCATTTCAGAGGGTGTATTATTTTTTTTGCTCCAAAATTACTTTTTCAATGATGGGATACTGGGCTCTCATCCCAATACAGAAGCTGTAAGGCTGCTAGATTGGCTGAGGGAGACCAGACGTCTTAAGAGAAGAAAGCCTCATAAGCTTGCCACTTGAGACTCTGAGAAAGTGAACTGATATTCCGGCCTTTTCAAAGCTCTATTGCCCTTTTTCTACTCTGATATGAGAATATCTCAATTTCAAAAACAAAATTAGCTGGAAATGTAGATAATTAGTTTTAAGTTATTCATAGTTACAGTGTTTAGCACTTTAGCGACTTCCTCTTTCTTCCCATCTTTTTTCTTCCTTCCTCCCTTTCTGCTTCATAAGTTAGGTGTCAAGTCCACAATTCAATCTTCAATTTTGTACAAAAAGCGAAATCTTAATAAGCAACAATAAATGAAGAAAAAGGATTAAGAATTTGTGGACAAAAATTTGTCCATTTTGTAAACTCTTGACATGGAGAGTATTTAAAGAAAAATTTAACCCCAGTCCTCTTGTCACAGGTCTAGGAGGCCCAATTGCAAGTTCTATCTTCTCACTCATTATTCACAGGAATAATCTTAAAATTAGCAGACAGCTGTGTTCTTCAAATACAGGCCGAAAATCCAACTTGGAAGGTTCGTAAAAAAAACTTTTGAGGACTAGGGCTAACAGAGCAAAGAAAAACAGACTAGCTAGGATGAGCAGCAGTAAAAGGAAACACCAATTCTGTATGGTATTTAAGAGGATTATGTCTTGTGCAACTTCGGTTTAAAGCTGTCATTCAAAACTATTAAATGTAAAATGGAGTCATCGATGAGCCAAAATTTAGCCGTGGGTACTGGCTAACGCCAAGGTATTTTTTAGGAGACTTAGTTGAAAAGCAAATGAATGAAGATCGAGTTAAAGCTGTTAAAAGAGTCACGATCAATGAAAAACGGCACAATTTGACTAAATCTCCAACATACCAAAGGACTTAAAGTACCAGGACACGTTTGTAGCCGCATCTTAAGACTTCTTGGCGATGGCCCCTATAAGAAAATTTAAACCATCACCAACATTTATCACCCAACATAAATACATGAAGCAAAATAAATTACGACTGGCTTTTTAGGTGCGCTCTGTTCATCATGGGCTCTTGCTGGTGGAACAGAATAATCAAGGAAGCGACTGAGCAGAAAAAAATATATTGCGCAAAATCATACTGCCCTAATGGGTGCAAGTTAGTGCTCTGGAAGATCCACTTCCATTTTACTTCCCCATTAACTCTTATTTATCTTGGAAGATTATGCCATAAGCACTACTTTGAATGGCAGTATTCTGTTATTTATTATTCACTTTGACTTTGTATCAATTATAAAGATACATCAGAAAAATCTCACATTTTTAAGGATTCTGGGTTTCCATTATTCCTTCATTGACTGTTTCCCTGACTTTCCCTTACTTTTTTTGCTTTTCCTTGACACCAACATTTTCGAATTTTTTTACTTCCTCTAACTTTTGAACAAAACTTCTACTTTGATTTTTCCCCGCAAAATTGCACTGACTTTTCCTAGACACCGCTCACAAACTACCTTAATTGGCTCATTGAATTCCCTGCCTTTCCCTGATATTTCTCGGTTGCTCTATATTCCCCAACCCTTCAGTCTTCCAAACCGCCTGACACTCCGAGATTTTCTTAGCTCAACTTCTAAGGCTAAAAGAAGTGCTGGAACAACCTTCATCTTCAGCAGAAACATTAGTGAAAGTATTAAATTTGAAACGAATGCAAAAGGGGACAAAAGTTAGAAATTAAACATTAAATGAACACGTCCAATTATAAATTACCTCCTTGATCGTTAATGTGTGTGACAGCATTTGAATGTTTACTTGAGACTGACTTGTGGGGAGATTTTCACTGGATCTTGACCGTAATAGCTGCCTTGAACCTGTGATGACTGCTCGGCTCTTTAGTGTCATTTCGGTTTTTACAAATACCCTTTGAATGTACGCAGAACTCAATGCTCGAATCCCAAAGGCAGCTCTCAAGACCTTCCGAGGACTCACCTGCGCAATGAAAATAAAATAGTAATTTTCCGTTAGTAAGTTCTTTGAGAAAGACTCAAAGATGACAGAGAAAAAGCAAAATCAAGTAAAATTTGGTGTCCCGATGACCACATCAAAGGCTGCCTGTAAATGCCATCAACGATTTCTGCAATGACACCCTGATGGGTCAGTCCATTTAAGATTTTATTTTGCTGTTACCGCTACTTTTTTCACAAAACCAAACCAGTGGCATGGTGTTTTGTACATCATTCCTCATGAAAATTTTTCGCTGAATCCGAATCCGTGCTTAAATTGCAGGAATTTTCTTTTTTTATAGCTCAAATTTGATCTGAAATGCTGAATTTGTCATTACCGTAGCCTGTTACCGGTCGAAAGTCTCAACTTTATCGCTGAATTCAAGCAAATATATACAAAGTCACGGGCTTCTGAAATCAAATATGGCTTCAGCATACTTTGAATTGATAATTCTTTCTTTTTAGAGCTACATTTTCCTCTAAGTTTTCGAAAAAATTGGCATCTTGTGCTTGTTACTGGATTTGGTGTCATTACCGTAACCCCTTGTTCTGGAGCAAACTTCGGCTGCTAGGCGACAGCACCAGCTCGAACTTACATTCGTTGATGTTTGTGTTGGAAGTAGGACCCATGGTGAGTAGCTCTCTATTTTTTACTCCATCATAAAGTAACATTCGTTCAATTTACAGTGATGAATTGAGTTTTGTCCAACTCTCAGCTGCCATTATCGTTACCATATAAAAATCCACCAAGGATTGAAGATATCATCAAACCTACTTCATTTATGAACGCATGGCATTAAACCAACCTCAAATATTAAATCTCACCTTCCTACAACAAGCCCATGTCTCCCTTTGGCGCGAAATTTGAATGTTTCTCATTACCGTAACCATCATTACCGTAACCGTAACTATCATTACCGTAACTTCCACCCAGACCGTCTAGGGTGTACGGTAATGATGCAAGAGTTTCGGTTATGACCAACTATCTTTTTTAATGAATCTATAGCGGCCTTTTTTAGTTTTTTAGGAATAATTTCAGTTGCTTGAGATTACCTTGAAATATATCACTGTCTTTTCCTTGTCCACAGACGTTTTAATTGAAGAAAAATGTCAACCCCATACGAGAAATGGTTTCAGAACTTACAAAAAAAACTGAAAGTCAAGAAAATGGCCCATCAGATACCACCAGCAATACCGTCGCGTCCTGCCCAGAAAGTACATCAATACGATCCGAGATAGTCTTATACTATTTATTGCTAGTTTTGCTAGTTAAAAGTTCTATTTTCTCTTGACTAATAATTATGATTATTTTGTTTGAAGATCTCACTAGAGATATTTTTGTTCACGTTACCTACATTTCTTCTCAAAGAAATTTTCTCTTTTGCATATAGGTGGTTAAATAAAGTCCTATTTTTCCTCTATTATAATTATTTTGTTTAGTGATCTCATTAGAGATACACATTTAATGTGAAATTGGTTGATGTCTACCATTTCTTTGACGATTTATTTACTTCAAATGATTTGGTTTGGTCATTTTTTCGAATTTTTGTACTGCTTTAATACAATGTGTCTTTAGAAATCAGTGCTTTTTTCCTTCAGCCTTGAGATCCTACCCCATAAGGCCGTCATGCATAACAATAAATCATTACCGTATACTTACAGTCATTACCGCTACTATTTATCATTACCGTAACCGGCTTATTTTTCTTGAAAAAAAATTGGAAAAAAAGCTGTAAATTTACAATTTAGGGGGAAATTACAAAATATAAGTTTAGCTCTTTATAGAAAAGTCTTTACATGCAATCTCATCCTTTTCTCTCAAATGTAGGGCAATTTAGAACCCCAAAAAAACAAAAAATTCCGAATTTGACATCGAAATTTGTTTAAATAAAAGTTTTAATCATAACTTATCCAAATATTTGTATTTATTTTGAACTATCAGACTTTAAAGTAAACAAAAAAAATAAAAAAGATCAGTTTCCACTTCTTTTGCGTGTGCTGGACTAACAAAATAAATAGGTTACGGTAATGATGAGTTTTTTCAAAAACTCTTAAAAATCACAAGAAATAAAAAAAATGGTGCCAAAAAGAGCTATGCCACTGTCCAATAATTATTCTGAGGGGTTCAAAGGTCCCAAAAAATATCATATACAAGTCACTTACTGACTTCCAACTGCTGTGAAAGTCTGATTCTGAAAATGAAATCTTAAATGGACTGACCCTGACGGACTAAAAAACTCAAAAAAGGCCCTTGTATAGTAGCCAAAAATACTCTAAAATACAAAAAGTCAGAAACATCCCAAAATAGCCAGAAGTGGATGAAGGTCATGTCATTTTCAAGGTATTTAAGTCATCTTTATAGTGCGTTCGCTTAGCCAAAAAATGCACGATGATATGCGGTTTCCGGCTACCAACGTGATTTTAGTCTTGAAATGACCGCCAGGCCCTCCTGATTCAGAGACCACTGACAGCTACCCGCGCTGCCCCTGAATACCCCCTTTTGGACCACCATCTAGGAAAATGGCTGCCAAAATCGGGGTTTTTCAAAATATCTCGAAAACGGCGACAGATATCAAAACATTTTCTGTCAAAAAAGTTGTAGTGAAAAAAGCGGTGTGAATGAAATGCTCATACATAGATAATATTAGAGGGGGAGAGGGAAGTCCGCTGCGTACTCCTCATAAGCCATGGGCAAGCAAGGAGTAACCCTCCCCTGCGTACGAATTCTGAAGATGAAGATTTTCTTGAAGCTCTTGACTAGTTAAATGAATTGTTTTGTTTACCCGAATTCTATCGTGGTGGAGGGAAAACCCCCTAACCCCTTCAGAATTGCTCAAACTGCCGACTTTTCCGCGAATTTCCCCATTTTTTCTCGAAAAGGTTTGATTTTTGAACATAACTCCCAATAACCAATCTGAAAGCTCGTGCGTTTCGGAAGAGGTGTGAAAAGATGTGAGTGACTGTGGCCATGGACCGCGGTAACCCCAAAATGGGGAGCCTTAAAGTATCAAAATATCTAAACTTCCCGCGGTTTGACGAATCCACGCACCCGAGCTGGCTGAATAACGCCTCGTTACGTTGGCCAGTCACTCTTGAGATCCTGACAGGTATGCCAACATCTGTCAGTAATGGTGCGTCTGGGACGGTTTGTCGCCAGGTGGAGGCGTTTGCTCGGCATGGATCCGTCCAGGGCGCACCACACGCCAGTAATGGTAGCCTTGATGCTCAATTTCCTGACAGCATGGGTTTTTTGGGTGGTATGTTCACCGACGCTTTTGATACCCGCGAGAGGAACGGTGAGGGCCTGCCTCATCTGGTCGGGATGTCTCGTCGGGAGAATCACTAGTCCTTATGACGGGGGGAGGGGGGAGAGGTTTCGGGTCGGGGTCTGAACTTATTCGCGCGCTGCTGAGCATTGAGCTAGCCTCAATCTCCTGGGTGCGGGTGACCCTCTCGATCCCCCTGTCAGTTGATTACGACTGTCGAATTGTTGCCAGAACTCGGTTTTCTCCCCGCTTTCAAAGAAAAAAAAAACTTCCCGCGCAAATGACCGTTTCACCGCGATTTCTCGCCAATAACGCGGAGAAGGTTGGAGAGACTTAAAATAGTCCTGAGGGTAAAGAAAGGGCTCAAATATACGGCTGTTCTCAAGGGAAAATTAGACTATTCCGGGAAAATGGAGGGATGCTGAAATAAAACCTTGCTTAGGGGGCTTATCCTGCTCCCCAGTGTGAAAAAATAATAATTATAAGTGTACCACATTTTTTTTTTTTCTTGGAAGAGGTAACACTTCCAGTATAAGTGTCACTGGCAGACCAGATGCCAAAGACAGAAATACACACTATCTTGCTTGAGTGAAAAGTAAATTTTGTTTTAAAGTAAAATTTACGAAAAAAGTTTAAAGTAAAATAAAAAAATTAATCGATAGTAAGAAACGACCTGAAAATACTTGACGTGCTTATGACGACGGACTATTGCATTGAATGAAGCAGGCAACTCTCTATTCCAGGGTCTCGAATATGTGTAACTTAAACTTTTGGAACTATCCCCGTTACTGACATTATAAGGGGCTTGATGCAAACAATGTTCAGGTTCCGCAATCGCTTCAGTTCCGCAGCTAAGGGCATGTATTTTGCCATCTTTTCTTCATACTTCAGCTGCAAGTTATGATTATTAGGGATGTCGTGGTTTGTTTAATAAATACCGAGTTAAAGTTGATCATGATTATGAAATTTATTCGGGAAATACATCTTTATCGGAGATGGCTTGGCATGCTAGACTCAACTGACTAACTGCGCACTGATGTCCGTTGGATGCGGCTCTAAAACGCTGCGTTTGCATTGCAGCACATAGGTGCGCGATTGGCGAGAATTAATTGCATTATTACTTCCGTCAAGGGATGCTAATATCGATGATGTAAGCGGTACGATCTAGTTTATCAACAAGCACTATGCCCGGCCTGTCAGCCATTATGGTTTTATCGGTTAAGATCGGGTTGTCCCAATAGAGCCGGAAGCATTGATTTTCCAGGACTGTGGCAGGGCGATATTTGTTGTAAGGTTCCGCAATATCACATAGTTCTCGATCCTTGGCCAGCGCTAGATGTATAATTTTAGCCATGTTGTTATGCCGCTCGGTATACTCCTTCCCTGCAAGCAATGCGCAACTAGATGTAATGTGATCTATTATCTCTGATGCAGTGCTGACACTTCCTACACTTATCCCTCTCGATCTTCTCTTTCAGTGTATACCTCTTGTAATTCCTGGTACTGATCACTTGGTCTTGTATTGCGAGGACAAATCCTTCCGTTTCTGGATACAGCTGCCCTTTTGATTGCCACAAGAAAGACATTCCTTCATCAACATGATCCTGCGCAACTGAATTATAAAAGCATCCGTGCAGCGGCTTGGAGGTCCAGGCTTCTAATTGGTCAGCAACTGGGTCTGTGGGTTGTTCTTCATTCAGACCGTGACAAGCGAGGCGCAAAGGCGAGTAGGTTTTGTCTAAGGCATTTACTGCAGCGCGCAAAGAGCTGTCGTTTCTACTGAGGAAGTAATTTCGCAGGCTATGGACTTGATTGTGGCAGACCGTCTTCACATCAAGGATGCCTCTTCCTCCCTGCTTGCGGGGGATGTGTATTCTCTCCTTCGTGGCTCTTGGGTGATGCTTATTCCACTCGTTCAGCAAAGTTCTGACTTTTTTATTAAGCCCTTTAAGCTCCGTGTCAGACGACGGGCCAATGCCAAACGAGTAGGCTTACGCAGGAATGGCCAAGGTGTTGATTGCCTTGGTCATATGTGTCGAGTTTAAAGACGTCTTAAATATCGAACTCAGCCAATCAACGAAGGTGTTAACCAGGTGCTCTTAAACTCTCACCTTCTGGATGGAAGAATTCTGCCACATTCCTAGGTATTTATAAGCATATTCTATTGTCAAGCTGTTGATGACGTCACCGTCATTGGTCACAAAACCATCCTCCCGCATTATGACCATTTTTTTTGAACCATTTTCTATACGAAGCTTCGCAAATAAAAATGGAAAAAGGGTCGTCATCTTCCCGTAATCTGATGGAAGTTGAACAGATTTGGAGAGAAATGATTGAAATGTGTTGACTGCTGATCCACATTTCTTTTTTTATTTTTATTTTTGTTCATTACGGTTTGTAATGACTATCTATATGTGTACCCCATGAACACAGGAAAACTCAGGTCACTCGAAATTCAGGAAACTGCTTTTCAATGCCACCGTTTTATGTGCAAAGATCCGTTGGCAAACATTCATGAAAATACAGTTTGAAACTAGTGTCTGAAGTGAAAAAATACGGAATTTTTTCGAAGATTTGGTATCTCTTTAAAGTTGGGGAGAAGTCAATTATGCCGAGTCAGTATTCTTTCTTCCACCTCTTTATTGTTGCTCTTCTTTTTGGAGCAGAATAATTAGCATTATCTACAGATCTTTTCGCGTCTTCTCAGAAGTATAATTATTTTTTCAATCGTCAGAGTAGCAACAGTAATGCCAGCGAAAGCTTCCAATGTCCTAATCAAGGAAACATTTTCCTTTTCATTTTCATGTTGAAAATTTGATGAGACTGACATCTAATTTTCTGAATTAAGTACTCGCTCACTTTATGCGTCGAGAAGAATATGAAGTCTTATTACAGCAATGCAACTCTCCAACAAAAATCTAGATGGATCCAGAACGTAGCGAAATTGTATTTCCCCTAAATAACAGTAGATTCTGTGAATAGAATTATATATTAGCGTCACCACACTATTCTGATACTGTGAGTAATAACGCTTTCGCAAATAACAGCAAATGCCACAAACCTTGTATCTCGATTGCAACGCATCAATGGAAAAATAAGAAAAGAAGATATTCCATAGCTTAAGAAGAAACTTAAACTTAAACGAATCTTAACGAAACTTAAAAAGAAGAAAAAGATAAAAAGGAAGACAAAAGAAGGAGAAGAGGAGGAAAAAGAGAAAGAGAGGGGAAGAGAAAGAAAAAAGGGTGCACGAGGAGAAGAGGGAAATTGTAACAAGAATAAAAAGCGAAAGTAGTAGCAGTAGAATATATAGGTGGTTAAAATGCAGAAATGCATGAATGCGGCGTTGCAAACTTCCTATCAATCAAACTTCATTTTCTTACATGAAAAACCACTAAACGTCATTTCTCGAAAACTTCGGTGATTAATCTTCTATGTGTGAAAAATATTATGAGAACATGTCAAACCATGATGTTGGTTCAGTCTTCTTTTAGGAGAAAAAATAAAAGCAGAGGTTTTTAAAAACTGAAGTTGAGATATGCATTTTTGCAGTTTTGATATCGATATGGAGGATAATCATAGGACGATCGGGAGAGAAGAGATGCAAAAAAAAGGATTAAGAAAAAGAGAACTGGAGGAAAAGAAGGCTCTCTTCGATTTATCTTTGCCCTTCATTTTCACTTTTTCCTTTCTATTTCCCTATTCACAATTCTCCTTTGTCTTATTTTTCTTTCATTCTCCTAAAAATTCTTTTAACTATTATTCTTTGTCCCTCCTATTTTTTTTTCTTCTTATTTTTCACTTTCTCCTGCATTCTTCCCTTTCTTCAAGTGTTGTGAACTTAAATCTCTCACATAATGTGAGGATTCCAAACCACTCGTCACTCGGCTGCCAAAAGAGCGTAATTACGCTGTACGATGAGCCCAGGAAAGCACTGAGCTTTAGGAAGGACACGGTCCATTGCGAAGTGTAGTTACGACCATTTGTCAGGAGGGCGACAAACTGTATATGTGTCTTTACAGTGAACCATGAGAAAAAAGGGAAAAATTGCGGAGACGAGGCTAAAAATTGACTAGAACAAATGCATAAGGTTTCGACGCCCAACTATGTCATTTTCAGCTGCTGGAAAAAAATAATTAAAACTAAAATAAAAAAAAAGTTAAAAGACAATTACTTGGTGATATGATATGATTAAGAATTTGATTGAATCATATCATATCACCATGCAATTGTCTTTTAACGTTTTTTTAAACTTAAGTCATAATTCTTTTTTTCTTTTGAGTGTTGAAAATGACATTGTACAGCTTCGAAACGTAATGCATTTGTTTTTGTTAATTTTTGGCCTTGTTTCTGCAGTTTTTCCTTTGTTTCTCGATGTTCACTGTTCCCTTCTTTTTGGCTGCTCCTCTATTGTCTGTCTCGATTTTTGTCTTCATGGAGAAAAATGTATGGCTTATAGACCAATTAGTAGTGCATATGGAACACCACTAATAGTAGTGAAGGCAACATACAGGGTTATCCAAAAGTCACTGACCACCCCTGTAACTTTTTTCCAAATTGAGATAGAAGTTTGCAACTTTGGGAATGTTCCTCGGTCTAAGACAGCAACTTTTTGGTCCCCCCAAAATTTTGGGGGGCGGGGGCTAACTTTCTTTTTTTCAAATGGCAACCCCCCTTTGTGATACCTCATTCGAAAGATAATAAAAAAAGAAAATTTTTGGCGCAAACCGCAGGTCAAAATGTTCATTTTTGACAAAATGGCGGCCGGTCAAAGTTTAAAATGGCGGAAATTTGGCATCTCCGTTGTTTATCGACGGATTGGTGTGAAACTCGGAATCCTAGGGTTTTTTGAGATGAGAAAAACGATTCTGGCATTGGTTTTCCAGAAAAGTCAGTCCTTTTCAAAATGGTGGCGATCAAAATGGCGGCCTAGAGCGGGAAGTGGATATTTAGGCTGCATATCGTTGGATTTGCATGAAACTTGGTTTCTGGGGGTATTTCGGCACGAGAAGAACGAATCTTTCATTGGATATCTGAAACTTTGACAAGTTCCAAAATGGCGGCGGAAAAATTGCGGGAAATCAGTTTTACGGCTCTTTACCGATGGATTAGCATGAAATTATTTGATATTTCAAGAATCTAACGAAAGATTCCTTTTAATCCAGCCAAAAACCGCCAGGATATCGAATTTCATGCAAATCCATCGGCAAACAGCCGTAAAACTGATTTCCCGCCATTTTTCCGCCGCCATTTTGGAATTTGTCAAAATTTCAGATATCCAATGAAAGATTCGTTCTTCTCGTGCCGAAACACCCCCAGAAACCAAGATTCCTGCAAATCCAACGATATGCAGCCTAAATATCCACTTCCCGCTCTAGGCCGCCATTTTGACCGCCGCCATTTTGAAAAGGACTGACTTTTCTGGAAAACCAATGCCAGAATCGTTTTCCTCATCTCAAAAAACCCTGGAATTCCGAGTTTCACACCAATCCGTCAATAAACAACGGAGATGCCAAATTTCCGACATTTTGAACTTTGACCGGCCGCCATTTTGTCAAAAATGAACATTTTGACCTGCGGTTTGCGCCAAAATTTTTTTTTTTTTTTATTATCTTTCGAATGAGGTATCACAAAGGGGGGGGTTGCCATTTGAAAAAAAGAAAGTTAGCCCCCGCCCCCCTTAAGGGGGGCAGCCCCCCAAAATTTTGGGGGGACCAAAAAGTTGCTACCTTAGACCGAGGAACATTCCAAAGCTTCAAATTTCTATCTCAATTTGGAAAAAAGTTACAGGGGTAGTCAGTGACTTTTGGATAACCCTGTATAATATAGTACAAGGTACATATAGGGTAGGTGCTGCTATAGCCTCTGTTAATCATGATGAAAATGGAATCAGTGCTCTTTTAGAAAATATGATAATTATTATCAAATTAATTCATGTTAATCTAGAAGTTAAATATTCTATCGATAAAAATATCCATGAAGTTGAGTTTATCAAAATTATTATTGCTATCAACAAGTAATGTCTCCAATTCGGTTCAAGTATATACCTTCGTTATGGCATATATACCATACTATGGTGCGAGTTACCAAAGTATGGTTCACAAACTTAAAATCATTAGTTCATATACAACTATTAATGGTGTTCCATATGAACCACTAATTGGATCAAAAGCCATAGCTTTTTCTCAGTGTAATACAAAACTACCAATGTAGATATGACTGGTTGACATGATGTTATCCATTTGAAACATGGCAATCAAGATACGCTTTTCCCGATTTTGACCATGAAAATATCGATTTCCTTTTTGTCGAGTGGTGGCATCTATCTCGCTGCCACCCTATCTATTCGTAGTTCTTTGGCTCTAAATTATTTTGATAAACAACCCGTGAGAGCGGGAGGGGTTTCTTCTCCGGGCGGAAACATGAGATACCTGGAAATGGGACCAACGAGAGATAAGGAGGCGCCAACTAGGACCGCGGACCCTTCGAGAGACTCGCGAATGACAAATTGGAGCAGAAGCGTGTCCTCAGGGATTCGGCCGCCGCACGGTGGATCGAGTCAATGAAACAGGTCAGTCATGGGCGATTCGGGCGAATCGCATTTTTTAAGGGTCAAAAGTGTTCCTCAAGAGTTATATTTTAAGGATCTGACATTGATTTGGAACAAAACATGTTCATTTTTGTGACAGAAGGCATCAAAGAGGGGCTTTGCGTAACTTTTTATTTTAGCGACAAATCGTCCGAGTCTTTCTATTCCATTTAACTTTCTTCTGTTTAAATTAATGCTAATTTCATTGACATATTCTTGTTCTTCAGAGTCTGGAGAACACATTGCACTAGTAATTTTTTGTATTTGGCCCATTTTTTCAATGATTATGTTTGCGCTAATGTGCTCATTTCAAAAAGCGAAAAAAAAAAGTTTAGGTAAACTTTTAACTACCCATCCGCCACCATCCGCCAGAAAAATTCGTATAGGCATGTTCGTAGGAGTCCTGAGAATACGATCCCGCAAAATTTGGGTGCCACTTTGCGCCACTTTGGCCGTGACGTCACTTTTTCTGTTGCATTCCGAGATTGCGCGCGAGCTTTATCTCGAAAACCAAGCGACCAGTGAACTCTCGTAACTGGTAAATGACCCAGGTAGGTATGATTCCTGTTCATCGGAAACTGAAAAACAAGTTTCACCATCAAGACGTGCTCTTTGGCCCGTTTTTCGTATTTTCATTATTTCCTAAACTACATATCTATAGGAGAACTAAAAAAAAAAAATCGGGCATATTTTCACTCGGACATCCCTTCATATCCCTTATAGAAAGCTTTTTTGGGACGTATGCGTAGATAGCTTGAGGAAACTTTTACCCCCCCCCCCCTTTACTTGCCTGGCCCCTGACTATGATGCCATTTTATCTGTTGGCCTCCACGATCGTGCGCGACCGGTCACTGGTGAACTCTGATAACTGATGCTTCTTTCAAATACGTACATATTTTTTAATTTTTCACCTATTTCGATGTAAACAAAGTGCAGTTAGTGCGAAACTAATTACACTGCGAGTACGTTTTAACGTTACAAGTCCGGGAAATTGTGGAATTTTTGCGGTTTTTTGCGTTGCTTGTTTTTTAAGTTTGATGCGGTTTGAGAGCGGAAGACAAGGATGAGAGTGATGGGGAACTGAATATGAAGAAGAAGAATAAGGAGAAGCAGATGACAGATGACTGTTACATGCATGTTAAAATTATTTTTCTTTTCTTTTTTTTCTAGCCATCTAGTGTTTTTTCTACTCTAAGTCCCTGTTCCGTCCTTTGAATGTAAATATGAAATTAAAGTAAAAGTGATCTTGAATATTTTCAAAGAATTCATAAATGTATTTCATTTGTTTTCTCACCGATCTTTATGCATAAGAATGATATCTTATGACAAAGTTTCGAAATTAACTTTGCAGTGAAAGGAATGATTTATCTGATGCAGCAGCTCATAACTGGAGAGTTTTTTTTGCGTATTTGTGACACTTATTAGTAAGTTTTCATAATTTTATATTTTTATCCTCTTCTATCATGAAAAATTAAAAACTCCGTCCTACGAAGTAAAACACAGACGCCTAAACTTTGCACCTGTATAGTTTTCCCGACAAAATGCACAAATACGGGTCTTCAGGTACGTTGTTCACCAAAAATAACATCAAAAATGAATTCTACGCGAAAAATTACATGAGATTGATGGTACATAATCGATCAAATGACCAGGAATATTCGTTATCCTCGTAACATTGGGAGCGCAACGCTCCATGACCGACCTCTCCCATTGACTCGATCCACCCTGCGCCAGGAACCAGGAAGCATGCACTGCCGTCCTCTACAAGAACCCTGTAAAAGCATTCCGGTCCGCATGTTGCCTCATTTCTTCTCATCAAGTATTTGAATCAGTGCTCCCATTTTATTTTACCTAAAATTCTGGGGTTTCCAGAATTCATTCCGATTTCCGGAATTTCCGAGAAAAATTCCGAGTCTTCGAAAGTTCCGAGAAAAAATTCCGAAATACGCCCTTATTTGGCAGAATAACTTTTCCGCACTAAGTACATTTGTGGTAATTTTTCCGATTATCGTTGCCGCACAAAATCATTTTCGCACAAAACAGATCTCAAACATCTGGCAACATCAATAATTTTTTCAATCTTTGTTCACTCATTTCTCTTAAATTTGCCTCATATTTTTCTCGACGTTGCCACATACTACAGAAAATTATTAGTGCAAAAATGATTTTGTGCCGCAACGATAATCCAAAAAATTACCACAAATGTTCTTTGTGCGGAAAAGCGCTTATATTTTATTTTGTGAAGTAGAACAAATCAATATTATTCTTTTAAGTTTTCCCAGAGATTTCTTTGGACAGGGAAGAAAAATCACAGAAGTTTTCAAAAATTGAAGTTGAGTAATTTTCCATTTAAAAAATAAAGTATGGCAGGAGGTCGGAAACATCGCAAACCGAGTTACGTGGTCTCGTATTTTCACCATCAATATTGATTCAATAATTTACTAATTTACTAAGGTATGGATGCGATCAACAGGAATCAATCCAAAAATGAAAAAGTGAATTGATTGACAAATTATTATTAGAAAACCAGTGTTGATTCGATCACCAAATTGATCGAAAAGCTAAAACGTGAACCGATCGACGTGATCCTGTCGACGCCGCGCCAATTCGATCGACAAACCTTCGAATTGATCGAATATTATTAATCCGGTGTCGATCGGTTCCGATTTTATTTTTCGATGGATTCATATAGATTGAATCTCCACTTTGACCGGTCTTTCGCTATCAAAATTTAATAGACACCCTGTAATGACAAAGGAGGTCGAAAACTTTGCTAAAAGTAAGCTCATTCCACCTTCATGTAATAAAAAATTCTACTTCGTTCCTAAGTTATGCATTCTTTGTTGTGCGGCGCCCGCAATCGCATCGGAAACGTCAAATATATTTGAATTCGGCCAATTTTTCGTGTGTGAAATTTTTTATGCACCCTGTTATGACACCAGCGACTCTTTCGAGTGCCAAGCAAACATAGGTTGTACTTCAGAACGGAACGGCGATTTTCCAAAGACCCTTACATTTTTTATTGTTGTCGCCAGACGTCCTAGAGTGAGGCGAAAACTTCAAAAATACCTAAATTTATCAGTTTCTTTCTTTCAACATTAGCTTCTTACATAGTTTCGGACCTCCACTGTCAGCACAGAATGTCTGCAAAAATAATTCAGAAAAAAAATTGGCCGAATACAGGTATGTTTGACGATTCTGATGCGATTGCGGGCGCCGCACAAGGAAGAATGCATAATATAGGAGCGAAGTACATTAAGATGGAATGAACTTACTTTCAGCAAAGTTTTGGACCTCCACTGTCATTACAGGGTGTCTACTGAATTTTGATAGCGAAAGACCGGTCAAAGTGGAAGTATTTTTCACGCTTTTTGTGTATCTGAAGACACCGTGCGACAAACAATCAAACATTTATGGATCTTTTGAAATTTGCCCTTCCATACTGGTGGTACAGACTTGCTTTTCACAAAGGAGGAGTAACGTTTTGGGCCTTTTCCGGCCCCACCTGGATTTTGCTAAATGTTTCATATTTTCAAAGTACTAGTCTTAGGTAGACTCTGTGCCAAATATTAGACCGAACGGAGCCCATGCAAGGGCGCAGCAGCGCCTCAAACCCAAAATCCTGGAATCGAAAAACAATTATTTTCGTCGACTTTTTCGACTGTTATCACTCTTCCAGCACATGATTCTTATGTATTTTTTTGCGTACTTTTCGTTTCTGGCCTTTTTAAAGGCCTCCGATAAATTTTAAGGGGCCTTATGGCCCATTGTTGCCATTTTTGGCCCATTTTTAGGGGTTTTTTCCATTTAACACATTCAAAACTCAATTTAATCCAAAAACTGTGTACATTTTTGAAAAGTACGTAAAGAAATGAATAAAAAATGTTCAGTAAAATTTTTTCCTATGTTGCCAAATTTCCGAGAAAATTCGTCCCAAAGTGTCAAAAACGGCAAAAAATCGATAAATCGCCGCGTCTAAGGTTCAAGAAAGTGGAGTACATTTTTCATACTGTACCAGATAACAGCTCTTATCCATCCATACAACAAACTAAAATATCATGGTTGTACCTGGATTCCCACAATGTGAAAATTGACCGAGATGTCGATTTTAGCGGCCTTTTTATACTTGAAGGCAGCTCTTTTGAATGTATTTCGACCTTAGTCACCCTCTATGGGTGTGTACTATATGTATTTTTCTACGTACTTTTCATATCTGGCCATAAAAATGGCTTCCTGTGAATTTTAAAAGGCCTAACGGTCCATTGTTGCCAATTTTCACCAATTTTTAGGGGTTTTTTTCAAGTTTACGTGTGTGAAACTTAATTTAATCTAGAGACCGTGTACAATTTCAGAGAGAACGTAAAAAAATACATAGGAATGTGATTTGTACCTTTTCCCTACGTTGCCAAATTTGCGAGAAAAATCGTCCTGAAGCGTCAAAAATGCCAAAAATTGGATTAATCATCACGTCGGAGGTTCCAGGAAGTGAATTATGACATTCATGTGGATCGTGAGACACTTTCTCCACGCATTTTCTGTTCTTCGGTATATTTGGCCTGTAGCAAGCATCTAGAGAACCAAGGATTATCTCGAGGTTACAGGAATAAAGAGGTGAACTGGAGTGAAGGATAAAGTAAAAGCACCTTGAGGGCCCGTTTTGTCACGTTCATCTACGCCATTACATGTTCCTTGAGATGCATTGCAATTTTCCATTTTCGATACGTTAATTGTAGTGAAAAAAAACTTGAAATTCACTTCCTGGAACCTCCGACGTGATGATTAATCCAATTTTTGGCATTTTTGACGCTTCAGGACGATTTTTCTCGCAAATTTGGCAACGTAGGGAAAAGGTACAAATCACATTCCTATGTATTTTTTTACGTTCTCTCTGAAATTGTACACGGTCTCTAGATTAAATTAAGTTTCACACACGTAAACTTGAAAAAACCCCTAAAAATTGGTGAAAATTGGCAACAATGGACCGTTAGGCCTTTTAAAATTCACAGGAAGCCATTTTTATGGCCAGATATGAAAAGTACGTAGAAAAATACATATAGTACACACCCATAGAGGGTGACTAAGGTCGAAATACATTCAAAAGAGCTGCCTTCAAGTATAAAAAGGCCGCTAAAATCGACATCTCGGTCAATTTTCACATTGTGGGAATCCAGGTACAACCATGATATTTTAGTTTGTTGTATGGATGGATAAGAGCTGTTATCTGGTACAGTATGAAAAATGTACTCCACTTTCTTGAACCTTAGACGCGGCGATTTATCGATTTTTTGCCGTTTTTGACACTTTGGGACGAATTTTCTCGGAAATTTGGCAACATAGGAAAAAATTTTACTGAACATTTTTTATTCATTTCTTTACGTACTTTTCAAAAATGTACACAGTTTTTGGATTAAATTGAGTTTTGAATGTGTTAAATGGAAAAAACCCCTAAAAATGGGCCAAAAATGGCAACAATGGGCCATAAGGCCCCTTAAAATTTATCGGAGGCCTTTAAAAAGGCCAGAAACGAAAAGTACGCAAAAAAATACATAAGAATCATGTGCTGGAAGAGTGATAACAGTCGAAAAAGTCGACGAAAATAATTGTTTTTCGATTCCAGGATTTTGGGTTTGAGGCGCTGCTGCGCCCTTGCATGGGCTCCGTTCGGTCTAATATTTGGCACAGAGTCTACCTAAGACTAGTACTTTGAAAATATGAAACATTTAGCAAAATCCAGGTGGGGCCGGAAAAGGCCCAAAACGTTACTCCTCCTTTTCGAACTTCCAGTGTCATTACAGGGTGTCTAATAAATTTCGCCATTGAAGAAACGGCCGAAGAATGGTATTTTTGACGTTTTCGAAGTGATTGCAGGCACTGCACAACGAGGAATGTAAGACATAGGAACCAAGTAGATTTTTTTATTCCTTACGGAGGGTATGAATTTACTTTGCACAAATTTTCGGACCTCCGCTGCCACTACAAGGTGTTCAAAAAAATTCTCCAAAACCGGCCAATTTGAGGTATTTTTGACGTTTTCGCTGCCATTTCGGGTATCGAAGGACGAAGAATAAAAGATGTAGGAACCAAGTAAAATTTTTAATGTCATACAGTCGGTATGAACTTACTTGTCACAAATTTTTGGACCTTCATTGTCATTACAGGGTATCCAATAAATTTTCAAACGCGAAAAAAAAAGGTCAAAAATGAGCTATTTTTGGCGGGTTTTCCACCACTGTGGGCATAGCTTGGCAGAAAATAAAAGACCTAGGAGTTTCCTGACATTTGTCCTTCCATACTGATGGTAGGGGCTTGCTTTCCACAAATTTTCGGATTTTTACTACCATTACAGGTTGCTCAAAAAGTTCATTATACGTTAAAAAACGGCGAAATTCCGATTTTTAGCGCTGCCGAGCAGAGAGTTTGGGCATTACCAAGCGTGGTGAGAGTGACCTAGGAGAAAAACAAAAAACTTTCCTCAATCTGCGAGGTATGTGCTAGGTTTGTATCAATTTTTGGACATATAGTGTCAAATTCGTGTTGCTGGCAAAAATATCAAAAATATACAGTGAAACTGCCAAAAAAAACCGGAAAAATCTCAATGTTTAGGCTCTGAGCGCGCGCTGCGCCGGGTTAAACATTTTTTTCCTCAAAATCTTCTTGGCTACCGCGTTTTTTTATCACATAGAACCATTTAAGACCGTACAACATTTGGTTTTGTCGATTTAAAAAAATAAGTCTCACCCTAACGGCCCTATGTTTCTCAGTGCTCAGAGGGTTGAGCAGGGTGTGGCTTTCGTCAGCCTTATCACGGACGCGTGGAGCCAAGATGCACCCAACCTATTCGCGAAGAATTACCTCAATTTACCGACCTGGGAATCGTGCAGATGGGTGATATCTATCAGACCCCAGCCACCTAATTGCCGCGGTAAACTAATCCTTTCTACAGCGGATTTAGGACGATGCATACAATACTTATTAAGCAGCTTCGACACAGAGGTTCTCAACTTGCCGAGTTCTTCCCTTATCCATTTGATCACCCGTAACGAAGAGGAAAGAATCGGTTTAGCATAAGTATTGAATGCTTTGATCATATTTTTTCCCGATAATTTTGTTTTGAATAATTTAGTTACCCTGCTTACGAACTGTTTAGTTAGGCGCTCTGTAATTTGTTAATGCTCCATCTCGCGCAATTTCGAAAACCCGAGATAATTATACGTTTCGTCTTCTTCCATTCCTACGATTAAATCCCCAGACTTGCATACGAACCGCTCCCCGTCCCCCGAAGCCGCAGCCGAACCAACCATCGCAATCCTGCACTTGTCCATTCTGAACTCTATGTGGATATCCCTAGAGAATACCTCTGTGATCCGCAGCATCTCGGCCAGACCCTCCGTGGACGACGCATACAACTTAACATCATCCATATACAACAGGTGGGTCAGCTTGTACGAGTCGAACCACAAACGGCACACCCCGGGCCCTCAAGTTTGTTCAGCATCGTCGATAGCGGATTCATAGCAGCACAAAAGAGCAGCAGACTCGGCGAGTCACCCTGATAAATATCTCTCTTAATCCTAATCGGGTCTGTTACTACGGCACCTGGGCCATTCAATTTTAAAACGAGCAGAGTTTCTCACTGTTTCATAGCTTTCTTGAGGAATCCAGTGAACACCCGCGAGACCCTATAGACTTCTAGGACCTCAAGAATCCATGAATGCGGCACGGAATCGAAAGCCTTCTTATAATCAATGTAAGCAGTGTGTAGCTTACGATGAATTATCATTATTATGAGTGGCGGTAGCCAAATCCAGGCAAGTCACCTATCCTCCAACAATTGGCAACACAGCACAGCCCGGCCATGGCACCGACACCATAATTACACATACTTGGCTTATTTGGGTTTATAGTTGCGGTTCAGTAAACTTCTAAAAGCTACGGAGCGACCGAATTGTCTCTGTCCCCTCTAAGGAACTGAAGAGTTTCAGAAAGGTCAATGATTAATTAAATGAGATAATTACGCATATGTGCCAAAAACAGCAAAAAGGATCCACTTTGACCATTTTCACGTTCTGTCAAAGCTATGAAGAAAACGAGACATCAGAGCCCTATACAATGTTACATCAAAAGAATCGTCATGTTCCCGTCTAGTGCGCTTGAGAGTTTCACTGAGATTCAAGCCATCACAAGTGAGAAATCGTCTCTAAACTTCGTTTTAGGTGCAATGGGCGACCCGGCCTGCCAATCCTTATCATTAAATTTCTCACTTACATTATTCTGGAATGAAGTGATGATTATTTTGAGGTATCATCCTGAAGATATGAGAATTCTAAAAATTAGATAAAAAAAGGGGTTTACTTATACCGTTTAGGCTGTAGCTTTGATTACGTCCCAAAAATCGTAAAACCCGAATTCACTAACACATATGCATGAAGGAGTACAGTGTATAATCTCTCTTCTCAACGAGCAAAACAATAACAAACCGCGAATGTTAGGTTAGTTCCTATTTAATAGACAACAAGAACGATCCGAGCAATATGAAATCGTTTGATTTCAGTAATTTCAATCCATTTTCGACTTCAACGACGTTTATGATGACCATTATCATTGTATTTTACAACCTTAAGCTAGAGTCCATTGCCTCATTGTGATGTGAATTCTGAAAATCCCTTCTTAAAACTTCAAATCATGACATTCTTTTTTCTCATTGTTCTCTCTTCATTTCCAGTTCAAATCAAGTGATTTAAAGTCGCTTTACTAAAATTATGTGGTCCTAAATGGGCCTGTTGCAAACTTTTGCTAGAGCAAAAATAAGAGTTGTTTCCTGTAGATAATGCCTCAAAAACCACGATGAGCGCATTGGCAAAGTCTGAAATGCACTCATAACTTCACGATCTGCGTAAGAAATTTGCGGTTTTTTGAGCTTCCCGCTTCAAAAACGATACTACGGCACAGGTGAACATTTTGATGGAGGAGTCGTTCCATCGTCGGCAATAATCATCATGGTCGACGCCAATCCACCAAAACATGTGTGATGGGACGAGATAACACCTAAACAGGACTAGACCAGATAACAATCGGCGTGTTTACGTTCATATTTTCCTCGCCCGCCTTGATTGATCTTGAACTCTCCTCGAATTACGCGCGGAACTGCGCAAGCGTCGGTCATGATGAATATTGCCGACGATGGAGCGACTCCTCTAACAAAATGTTCACCTGTGCCGTAGTATCGTTTTTGAAGCGGGAAGCTCAAAAAACTGCAAATTTCTTACGCAAATTGTGAGGTTATGAGTGTATTTCAGACTTTGCCGATGCTCATCGTGGTTTTTGAGGCATTATCTACAGGAAACAACTCTTATTTTTGCTCTGGCAAAAGTTTGCAACAGGCCCATTCATTCAAAATTGTGAAGCTCCCATTTATCTAGCACTGCAGCCTTTTGACCCCTCAAATGATACAGATATAAGTCCATTTTGTTCAAGGCTTCTCTGAACGATACCAAATGTTTATACATTTAAGATAAGTGAGATGTCTTTTGGTTCTTCTATTAGCAGTTTTGAAGTACATTAGGTATTACAGTACCTTCATCCAGTCTTGTTTCTTTGTTTAATGTTTGTTAAGAGTGTTGGTTTGTTTCGGTTCTTCCTACATGAACACTCGAGGGCATACATACTTACGCTCAGGTACCTACCATTGTTTTTCTCTCACGTAAGGATGTACCTATAAGCATGCTAATTTACCGAAGAAATTCCCCCATTAATAAATAATTTTAAGCTTTAGTACTGAGTGAAAACCTCCGTGCGGTGTCGCAAAATTTCTCAGATAAGTCTCAGTTTATGCTTGTAGAACAGACGTTTACATTTGTCTGGTACAATTCCTGCTCTTCCAGCTTCACATCTTACTTAGATCTCTGATTTATCAATTAATGACACTCCTGGTGTCATTTATCATCAATCAGTTCAAAGCTATCTCGACGATGAATCATCAAACGTTACATTGAGGAAGAAATTTTCGGCTGAAAGCTACGGCTGAATTGACATGGCAACTCAACTTATGAAAGCATCAACCAGGCCATCATAATCTGTTTCAAAGTGAAAATCTTTTTCAACTCATCAGGCAGTTTAGCAGGTAAAAAATCTACAGTTAATTAATTAAGGGTTACCAGATTAAATGCACACCGGTTTCTGATATAATGGTCATCCCGTCTTGATATACTGTAAGCCACCAAATTTTATTTTATTTAGTCCAAAACTTTAGTTAACCATTTACTTTTATATGGTTAGAAGCTATACAGGGTGTCTCACGAAAAAGGAGCCGCCTTCAATATCTACCGAACGCGTTGGAATTTCGAAAAACGGTAAAAGACGTGTTCGTTTATATTGAGGGGGACACCTTTTGGCATATTTGAAATTTTCCCAAACCGCGGGAGGGGCGCGGGGCGGGGGGTGCCCCACCCGTAAGTCGAACTTTTCAAATGGCACCCCTACTTTTTTATTTCAGAAATCAATTCTACACCAAAAAACAAGCCACCCTGTCGAAACCGAATGTAAATTGGGCAATTTTTCTGTGATTGACAGAGGTTGAAACATTTTTTTCATGCTCTTTTCAAAAATTCCCCACGCCCAATGGAATTGCCGTATCAAACCAAACTCTCCGCCAAAAAAATTTTTAAACATTGCACTTTCGATAAAAAAAAAAAATCTGCTGTACTCGAAATCTGGAGCACGCAGATCACTTTTCTGCGACATTAAAATTCGTTTTACCTAACATTTCCGAGGGGCGCTCATCGGGAGGGAGTAGCAAGTTTTAGACAAGAATTATTATTCTTTTTTCTGAAGCAAAAGAAACCGTGTCCATGAAGAAACAGCTAAGTAGAGAAACAATGCACCGCGGCAAAATAGCTTCCTCAGAAGTATCAAGGTACGGCTCAAATCATTGAAACCCGCCCCAAAAAAGCTAATCCATTTGTTTTTCTATTTAGCTGTTTCTTCATGGACACGGTTTCTTATGCTTCAGAAAAAAGAATAATAATTCTTGTCTAAGACTTACTACTCCCTCCCGATGAGCGCCCCTCGGAATGTGAGGTAAAACAAATTTTAATATTGCAGAGAAGGGCTCCGCGTACTCCAGATTTCGAGTACAGCAGATTTATTATTTTTTTTTATCGAAAGTGCAATGTTTAAAAATTTTTTTGGCGGAGAGTTTGGTTTGATACGGCAATTCCATTGGGCGTGGGGAATTTTTGAAAAGAGCATGAAAAAAATGTTTCAACCTCTGCTAATCACAGAAAAATTGTCCGATTTACATTCGTTTAGGACAGGGTGGCTTGTTTTTTGGCGTAGAATAGATTTCTGACATAAAAAAGTAGGGGTGCCATTTGAGAGTTCGACTTACGGGTGGGGCATCCTCCGCCCTGCGCCCCTCCCGCGGTTTGGGAAAATGTCAAATACGCCAAAAGGTGTTCCCCTCGATAAAAACGAACACGTCTTTTACCGTTTTTCGAAATTCCAACACGTTCGGCAGATCTTGAAGGTGGCTCCTTCTTCGTGAGATACCCTGTATTTTATAAAGCTTTTATTTATTAGAATCATTAGATTTTTATTTATCTCCATACTGAAAAGATAGTGTTTTATCTGAAACTAAATAATTTTTAACTAGACTAATTCATTTAAAATGTTTTAACTATCTTAATAACTTCAGTATCGTGCTTTTCACATTTAAGCTCATGGTTATACTCATGGAAAACTGGCTCCTTAACCAATTTTGGCTTTAACATGATAATTTTTTGAAATTTTCAAGAAAAACGAAAATTTTCAAATTTTTAAAAATTTTGTAGTTAGAGAATGCCTAATGGGCGAATAAATTTGAGCGTTTCGTTACTGAAAGTAGACGTGGGCTTACTTGAAGTTTAATTTGATACCAAAACCATGCGATGAAAAACACACCAACGAGAGCAATTAAAGTGAAACGCGACGGTGCGCGTCACACAGCGCATGATCCGTATGGAGTCGTTGGCGCCCTTCTCTGCCGTGTAATTTGGTTGCTACTAGATCCGTTCAGATCATTTTGTTCTAAGAAGTTTGAAGAAACTGAAATCAAAGCTTTGCCTCATTGGACGGATCCAGAAAAGTACCCCTAAGTCGTTTAATTTGATACCATCATCATCCCTGCGTGACCAAAATTAAACCTGTGACTGCAATTTCATTTCATTCTTAAAGTTCATCGCATTACTGTAGGATATCACAGTGGAACAAACAAAATGACACAAGTATCCTCAATACGAGATAAGTTGATCCTTATTTATTTTGAGGCGCTGAATTCGGAAATGACCTCTAATGTTTCCCATCACCCTCCAATTTTCCGAAAAAGTCGATACTTTCCCGGAAAATGTGCTTTTTTGCCATTTTTGGGACTACTACCCCCTGCATGATGTAACCGTAAAATTTACTTGAGTACAAGATACATCCCTTCCGATGTACTTTTAGCCGCTGAGTTCAAAAGTGGCCTCTAAATTTTTGCCTGTCACCTCTCAGTTTTTCAGAACAGCCACTTTTTCTTGGAAAAACGTGTAAATTTGACGTATTTTGACGCCCTCAAGGGCCCAAGGCAACTGGCAACTGCCGTTGTGCACCCCGAAGTTGGACTGTGCTCCTTAACTTAACTTCCTACTATTGACACATTGTGTATCCTCTATATTCCCGCAAGGCTCAGCGGCCGTCTGATAACCAACGGAAGGTCTTACCAAAGACTGTCGCAGACGCTGCAGAGCACGGACTTTCGGAGCACAGCCATGCGTCCACCGAGTTGGACTGTGTTGTTGCAATCTACACTGATAGGTAGCGCTGGCAGTCGCGCACACTACGAGTGATTATCGATTTTTCACAACCCAGTCGAACAGTGCAGACGGATTACTTACTGGGTGACTGTATCCCTCCCGCACCCTATTACCTCGAAGGGTCAGGGTATTGGAGTGGCATAGTCATCCACAGTCACGATGACTGATATTTGAGTGTCCTCAAATATCAGTCACCTCCGGGGATTGAACCCGGGACCTCAGTGTTGGCAGCGAACTGTCTTGACCACTACACCCCTGAGGCTGACGTATAGCAAGAGTATG
The DNA here is from genome assembly GCF_918797505.1 of Bemisia tabaci. NCBI lineage: Eukaryota > Metazoa > Arthropoda > Insecta > Hemiptera > Aleyrodidae > Bemisia > Bemisia tabaci. The sequence goes on from NC_092793.1 coordinate 39,285,725, forward strand.
GACAGATCGCTTCATGAAGGTCATGCTAGCTTTTAGCTAGCACTAAAAACCAAGTGTAATGGTAAACAAATTTTAAAAATTACCGGAAGCTGCCTGCAAAATTTTGTTAAAGCTGCATCTACTCCTAGGTCTTGAATTTCTTTCATCCAGTCTGAGTTCTGCGAGGAAGAATGTTTGTAGAATAAATTCAAAATAGCCATTGCTACACGATAGAAAACTTTGACACCCTCATATAAATAGCAGTCCATCACTCTGACCTGGAAAGAGACAAAAAAAAAAGTAAAACTGAATACCTAAAAGATGAGGATCAGGATCAGCACAGTAATAAAAGGAAAGTGAATGATTGAAAACTACAAAGAGCTTGATGCAAAAACGGCTCCCCCCCCCTCTGGAATTTGTCCAATCTTTATCCATTGATTACTCATACTTGAGCGCTTCTTTTCCCAAATTTTTACACCCCCAAGAAATTTGGTGGGGGGGGGGGGGGTGCGCTAGGGGGTGGGAAGTCAAAACCTTGGACCTCAATACCTCTCCAACAAAGAAAGATATCGAAGTCCAGTTTGGACAAAAAATCGGCTAAAATTGCATACTTTAAGATCCTGAAGGTCCAAACCGCTAAATCACATTTTCAAGTTAACATATGTGCTTTTTTCAGTTTTTGAGTGGAGACACAAAAACAAAGAATTTCTCTTAAACAAAGAATTTACAAAGTTTAATTTGTAATTTGAACCAAAACCAGTTTTTTAAATTATTCGTCTTTTTTCGCATCCAACGAGTTCAGTTCTGCTTCAGTGCCGACCGACCGGCCGCTCAGTGGGCCTCTCAAGTAGCACTATGGGGAAAAAAGAATTTTCGGAAGTATCTGTAATTTTTTATCTCAGCGACCCTCAAGAATCCCTAAATATGTTTTTTGCACGATTTGAACATTTAATCTGATTTACTAACACCCAAATTCGGCTTTGGGACCATATTTAGGCGCGCAAAAATCGGTTGGCGCATTGAGCGGAAACTTCAATCATCCATAACTCTCGAACCCTTTGATTCCACAGCTTAATGGACCACTCGTTGGATGCGAAAAAAGACGAACAATTTAAAAAAACTGGTTTGGGTTCAAATAAAAAATTGAGTACTTCGTAAACCTATGTTTTAAAGAAATTTTCTCGACTCAAAAACTGAAAAAAAGCACATATGTTATCTTAAAAATGTGGATTCAGGATTTTGACCTTTAAAATCTCAAAGTATGCAATTTTAGACGATTTTTCGTCCCAACCGATCTTCGATTTTTTTCTTCGTTCGAGAGATATTGAGGTTCACAGGTTATGACTTCTGAGCCCCCTAGCACCCCCTCAAAATTTTTTGGGGGTTGGAAAATTTAGGGAAAGAAGCGCTCAAGTGTGAGTAATCAATAGATAAAGTTTGAAGAGATTTCGGAAAGGGGAGGGCGAAAAAAGCCGTTTTTGTGTCAAGGTCTTTCTATGGTTTAAAAAACTCCTGCACAGAATTTTAAAAAAATGACAACAAGAACATTATGAAATGAAGGCAAATGTTCTTGGCTACAAAAAAGTTGGAAATAAGGTTTCACAAAGTTTATCCTGTCAATGACGCTTAGTTGTTAAAAGGACCATCAAGTTTGACATAATATGACTTAGGTATATTGCCTCAAACAAGAAAAAAATTAATCTTAATTCAACACCAAGGTATCATAAGATTTGGTTGGATCACAATGTTCTTTGGCGTCTACTTAACATTTTCGCTGTAACTTGCAATTCTATACCTATTTCCCCTCCCGATTTCAAGAAAACTTAGTTTATTTTTTCATTAAAAAGGGAGGGTCTTAAAAAATATGTGAATATGATTCTTATGAGGTATTAAGTGTGGAGCAACATCAATCTTAAAATATTTTTGTCCTTCCTACTTGACTTTCCAAATATTGCGCAAAATCTGATTATTTGGGCCATTATGGACCTTCTTTCTCTCCACATCAGTAAACTCACAGTTCAAATTCAACAAAATTTATACCGGGCCATGCAAGTACCTAAACTGAGATTACGTTGCCATGAGGCGTCCATATGTAGCTGCGCCACGTGACGGCTAGGGAGAGACCTCTTCATACGTATAATTTCCTTGTATTGAAAAAAAAAAAAAAAAAAACTGAGAAATTTTCCTAAAGGTTCTTTAAATTGTTCGGTCCCAGTGCTTGGCATTACTTTCAGTTTTCACTGCAGACAAAACAACGGTTTGGGATTGTAATGTTTGGACCTTTATCTCCAACTTTCAAAGGCTATAAAAGAAAAATTGCCCTGAATTTTCACGATTCACCGTTGTGAAAAAGACCTTAAGATGGTGACTTACTAAGAGTAAACGTTTGAAGATTTTCACTAAGTTCACTTAGAAATTCAGACCAGTTCGAGCTATTGGCGCAGATGGCATTCAAAACAGAACACGCATTTAATTTTTAATGTGCTGACTCCCTAAAATAAAAAGAGCTTCAATCCGAGAAATTAATTTGCAAGTGAGACATAGGACCCTCCTCTCTCATTAATTACAAAAGCGGTCCCAGAGCAACCATCCATCGACCTCATTCTCAAGAGCTAAAAGATATTGACATGCGGTTTGTGAGAGGCTCTGGATAAACTCATTAGCTTTAAAACAAGATCAAGTTGAGCTCATTTGGTTGAGAATTGACGTTTTACTTCAATTTTACAAGAGGGTGTTGATTCTATCCCTCCAGAATTTTTGGTCCTGTAGGTGCGTGCACCGCGCTTTAACGGCAACCCCACATGACTCAAAACACTACAGTCAAAGATCAATAAGTAAATACTGTAACAAGTTTTAAAAATATTATGAGAACACATTGCAAAAAAATGGCCGGATGAGAAGCACAAGTGGTTGCTCCCTGATGATAACGCGGCAAAGTTGACTCAACAGTTTATCGAACAGAAGGATATTGTGCCCCCCTCCCCCCCATGCCGCCCATTTGCTGGACCTAGCCCCATGTAACTATTGGCTTTTTTCAACTTTAAAAACGATATTAGGAGGTATAAGTTTGAGTCTGTAGAGCAAATCGATTTTGCAAAATTACCAAATTCTTCTCGACACTGCCAAAAGAAAAATTTCAGCAGACTCTTCTTTGCAAATGGCACATGAGGATTCAATGTTGCTTCAGAAATAAGGGACAGTACTTCAAAAAAGACCACAAAGTTGATTTATCAGAAGAAGAAACATCTAAGAAATAAGGTTAATGCTTTCATAAACGTATTTATGATGATGTAGGTGAAATAAAGTTTTAGTTGCAGAATTTGAAAGATTTTGGAATTGCAGAAATCTCCGTAAAATCCTGGAGAGGTAAAATTAACACGCTCTTGTAAAATAGCTACAAAATTACAATTCTCTACTAAATGAGCTTAACTTGGTCTTGCTTCAAAGCTTATGAGTTGATCTAGGGCCTCTCACAAACCACATGTCGATATCTCTTTTAGATCCCGAGAACGAGGTCAATGGACAGTTGTTTTAGGACAGCCACTGTAAAATGAGCTCTAAGCTTGAATACCTCCTTATGTGATTCTTTGATGCAATAACTTTAAAAGAGTTTCAAAAAATAATCATCTTTGAATGAAAGAGAATAAAATTTGTGTCTGATTGAAAAAGGGCTGGAGTAGATCTTATGTACAATTGGTGAGAGCCTTTGGTAGCAAATCTCCCAGAAAAACACAACATGGCAACTGAACCTTGCTGATAAGCTTGTTAGTATTCATCTTGATGGTTAAACTAAACCTCTAAAATAAGTGATGGGGAAAAAATAAAAAAACTTTGAAACCTTTGGACTTGTATTCTTTAAATCTGATTTTGTCACTCGCACCCTTTTTCCATCTGATTCCTCACATTATTTACCAAGTGATTGAAAGGAAGGCCTTGTAAAATCCACCATATCCAATCTGCATAGATACGCTCTGCTCTGGAAGGGGTTGTACAGTGTCTGCTGAGATGAACAGCAGCGGATTTCTGGATGAACAAAATGCAATTTATTTAAGCATATGTGACGTAAAAATGTTGCAGAGAGTCTGCAAAAAGGGACCATTTTGTGCCGTTTTTGGGGGGAATTCAGGTATTTTCTTCAATTGTGGACTAAACAAGACCTCATGATGAGAAAGTCTTCCAGTGAAAGTTTTAGCTTGAGTTCAGACCTCCTTTTGGCAATACAACGTTGCAAAATATTTTTTATCATTGAAAATTGCTAATATTTTAAAGTTCCTTAATTAAGTAAATAAATAAATGAAAAAAAAACAGTTTCAGTTGATCCTATTTTATTCTCTAAGGCACACTTTAGGGTGTCCCACTTTGAGGGTCACCTCCGAATTTTGATGATGGTACCCTCTAAATCGTTGACCCCACTTATAAGAATAAGATTGCACTAAAGAAAAGAATTCTAAAAAAATTTTTAAGGATTGCGCACGGCCAAAAACCAACCCCCCCCCCCCCCCCCCCCGAATAGGGCAAAATGCAGAATTTTGCCCATTTTGACGATTTTTTTAAAACAACATTGTAATTGAGCTAGGGCTCTGAAAATTTCACAGTAAGAGCATATGTTAGGGTTCTTTAAAGAAAAAATTTTGTTCGTATCATCATGCGTTTCCATTTTTTGCTAAAAATCCTCAAAATCGGCTAAAAACGCTATGAATTTCAAGATTTTGTATTTTTGTCTTATGACGATTTTTTCAGCTGACAAAGTTAAATTAAACATGAAACGTACCATTAATTGCATTTTGATACTCACTTTGACCAAAATTCATACTTCACTTTATTTACCCCTCCCCCCTCCCTTATTTTTAACCGTAAATTCAGCGTTATTCAAGTCGCGATAGGTGCATGGGTTTTTTTCTCTTTTTTCCATTAAAGATCACATTTGTATTCATATTCTTACGCTTTAAATGTCGACGCAATGTTTCATTAAAGTAGTACTTACTTATGAAAAATGGGAGAGCATGATGTGGACTTTTTTTTGAAAAAAAAAAAATCAATTGTATTTTTGAAAAAAAAAAAAAATTTTACTGAAATAAATGGGAATGGAGCCAAGCCTCAAACAATTAGAAACAACATCATTCCTTTCTTCTAAAATACTTTAGCAAAAGCTCGGGAGGAAAAGAAGAACAACTGACTGAATATACTTCAGAAAAACGAGGATAGTCTTCCAAAAAAAAGTGGCAACGTGCCTAAACAGTAGAGGAAATGCATGATTACTTCCTCTTTGAATACTTAACAACTGACGCTCCAGCGATAAACAACAGGGCAGTTCATCCCTCTGTTTTCGAAACTGTGGCTATTTTTCGGCATCAATTTGATCCAACAGAAAGTGATTTGAAAGGCCTTCAAAAAGTTTGCTAATTCAATTTAAGATGTTTAATCTTTGCTGGTACAGATCTCAGCGTCCAATAATTGCCCTTCAAGATGATTTGTAATTTACAAAAAAGTTGCTTCTGCACAGTAGTATTGATAAGAGAGTATCAGAGGCTACATTGGCCTCTTTTTCAAGACATCACAGTTATCTTAGTGACAGGTTGGGGCCTCTGTCTGTTTTTGATTAATTCATTTCTAATAGCATGAAAAGAAAAATAGTTAAAGCTTTAGTAACTAAAGAGAGCAATGATAATTATCTCAATAAACCTAGTGAAAAATGACGCTGAATTAGGTACACAAATTTTCATCCTATCATATGGTTGATTTCAAAACAACAACAAAAATGAAGATATGGCATCACATGAATCTCATGATGATCTTCTTTGATGAAACTTCCACCTAACATTACCAAGCACATAAAAAGAAAGGAATAATGCATTCCCTTAACTAATTTTTGCCACCTTTTGCCTTACACTATAACCTTGCTACTTATTTTTGGAGGACTAAACTCGTTTTTCTGAAGTATGCTAGGTAGTAGTAGTTCTGAAGTTCTGAAGTATACTAAGTAACCTATCTTTTTTGTAAATTACAAATCATCTTGAAGGGCAATTATTGGACGAGAAAAAAACCCATGCACCTATCGCGACTTGAATAACGCTGAATTTACGGTTAAAATAAGGGAGGGGGGAGGGGTAAATAAAGTGAAGTATGAATTTTGGTCAAAGTGAGTATCAAAATGCAATTAATGGTACGTTTCATGTTTAATTTAACTTTGTCAGCTGAAAAAATCGTCATAAGACAAAAATACAAAATCTTGAAATTCATTGCGTTTTTAGCCGATTTTGAGGATTTTTAGCCGATTTTGAGGATTTTTAGCAAAAAATGGAAACGCATGATGATACGAACAAAATTTTTTCTTTGAAGAACCCTAACATATGCTCTTACTGTGAAATTTTCAGAGCCTGGGTTGGTTTTTGGCCATGCGCAACCCTTAAAAATTTTTTTAGAATTCTTTTCTTTAGTGCAATCTTATTCTTATAAGTCGGGTCAACGATTTAGAGGGTACCATCATCAAAATTCGGAGGTGACCCTCAAAGTGGGACCCCCTAAGGCACAGAGACATGTACTGCTGATGCTGTACCTGAGAGAACAAAGCATAATCAACTGAGGCTGTTCTTTTCTTTTTAAATAAGGAAACTACAAAATATTAACATCTTTTCAAACTTTGCAGTGCTGTAATGCCAGAACGAGCTTTGCGCACATGCTAAAACTTTCATCAAAGGATTTTCTCATTATGAGGTTTTGATAAGGCACATTTTGATAAAATGCCTAAGTGGCCCCAAGAAGGGGCTTCTTTTCTGACAAGCTCTTTCATCTCTTCAGTACATCAATGAAATAATTCCTAAATTCATGCATACCTAATGGCTGTTGCTTTTTGGAAAACTATTAAAACCAACAAGTGGGTCAAATCTGATTTAAGCGAACTATTTCCTAAATCACTCAAACAAAAGGATATGCAAGTAGGGTGAAAATGCCGACTTTGCCAGGTAAAAAATCCAACAGCGTTGCATGATGGTGCAGAAAAATACGCATTAAATTACAGTGTTGTATGGTGATTATTATTCAATACGGCAACGCTGTAAAAGTAAAAGTATTGCATGTTGCCCCTTCAATATGCGGGTTATGCAATAGTGTAATGTAGCCCCTTCAATCTGCGGGTTATGCAATGGTGTATTCTTAAAGATGGCGGTTACAACGTTGCCGGACGGTGCACTTGAATAAATGATTTAATTATGGGTGAAATTTTGCAACATCGCATTTTACAGTGTTGCCAGATGGTTCGAGAAATTAGTTAATTTTTCGATAGTACAATGTTGTCAGATTGTGCAAAAAATTCGGATTTTCGGACTTGTAAAAATTTTCGGTTTCGAAAGACCGTCTCCTACAGTATGGGTCTGATATCGGATACTGGAGAGTAGGGTCTGATTCGGGAACTTAAAAAATTTTCGGAAAATTACCCTCCTCCGATCCGCCGCGGATGGATGCAATTCTTTTCCATTATCGAAGATCGGAAAACTGTACGGACCGAATTTTAATACGACTTTTTGTTTTAGAGATTTCGGACTTGTAAAATTTTCCCATCGATAGACCATATCTCACAGTATGGGACTGGTATCGGAGACTGGAGAGTAGGGTCTGATTCGGGAAATTAAAAAATTTTCTAAGTCCCGCGCTGGAATATATTTTTCGGATAATTACTAGGGTGGAGCGTTTTTGGGTTTTTTTTTTATTTTGAAAATGGACATAGCACAGTAGTTGTGAAATGGTCTAAAAACAACGCCTGAATTTTCCTGAATTTTTTCGTCAACGTTTAGGCCTCCCGGATTGACGTTGACGTCAAAATTAGCGGAAAATCCGGGGTTTTTGACGATAACTTGGCAACAATGGCAAATACGACAAAAATGCATAGAATCAGAGTTGTTGGAAATTAAATTTCCAACAAATCACTTTCTTATCGTTTTTTCTGTAAGTGCAACCGTTTTAGTGTAAAATTCGAAAACCCGTAATTTTCCGGAAATTTGACGCGAATTCTCGTTCAGTCCGGGAGAAATACGGGAGAAATACGGGAGAAAGAGGGCTAACTCGAAACTAATTGCGTGATAGACTTTTCCTACAAGAATACCATCTTCGGGTTGGCCTGAATAACACAAAACATACAAATTATTTTCCACGGCTCCACCGCGGAACACCCTTTAAAATGCCTAAAATTCAAAAAGACGGCCGTGTTTAGATTATCAAGCATCAAGGTAATTTTAAATGTGCATCTCGTGTGGTATGAGGTGTCGATTCCTATGTACTTTTAGTCGTAAATTTCAAATATACTGTCAAAAAAAGCCCCTGGTCAAACGGGGCGCATCAAATCCAGGATGGCGACCAACTTTGAATGGCAGGAGGGTATGTTTGTCCCATATTCCCTCACATTCCCCCCTGATAGTTTGTCCTAGTACCCCTTATTCGCGTGATAAGGCAAGTGAGGTATTAGTACCTCAAAGAATATCGACGGCGAAATTCCCAAACCAGGTATCTCGTTTGCAATATTTGAAAATTCCAAGAATTCTGCAACATCGCAAACCGTTTTCGTATGCTATGGTTGTTTCATCGTAATTTTGGTCGTAGTTTTCCATTATGACGTGATGAATACCATCTGGTTAATCGGGCTGCCCAAAACTAAAAAAAGACGGATAAGTTTGAAGGGTAGGAGGATTGAAGCAAGTTAAATAAAGACGCAATGAGTGAAGTGAAGTATTATTCCCTGTGTAATTTTGGTAAAATGTGAAGTAAAAAATTAAGTGGAAAATGAATGGTCAAACAGGGCGTCTCAAATCCACGATGACTGCCTGTAAAGGGCAGTAGTGTTTACCGGAGGTGTAGGTATTATGCTGAAAGACATTATCTGAACGGTGTTTGCGTGCAACATGGTTCCTTTCAGCATTGCGTCTTATTTTAAAATATGCTTTTATTATACATCTTCGAAAATAAGGTACCGATTTCCGTGTAAGTAATATCCGCGTTTAAAATCCTGTTATTCCCCCGAGAATCAAGACTCTTTTTATTCGAAATAGGAATAAAGCAAATCAGGTCACGTGAGAATCATGGCGAAATAAAAAAAAAAAAAAAAAAAAAAAAAAAAATCGATCTCTAAAATCAAAAGTTGACGACACCATTGTTCAAAAAATATACTGAGGAACATCATCTGGTGGTATGAATCATCAATGTTTTCATTTTTTCATTATCTTCTTTTAGTAATAGGTAATTCCGTTGTAAATATCAGTTTTTCTTTGAATTGTACATTTATTTGGACTGTATTATGCGATTTGGAACTATAAATTCTGCCTCGTCTGGAAAAACACTTATGTTCATAGGGATACTAATGGCACATACGTTGTTTTAGAACCGGGTTAGGATTTATAATTCTAAATTGCAAAATGTAGTCAATTTGTATATGTATGTCGTTTTATTGGTTCCTCATATGGAGATAGACACCATCCTCCATTTCAGCTCTCATTGAGGAGTAATATTAATTGCGAACATTTAAGAAAACTGTTAGATTTATTTCAAAGATTTTCTACTATCACACTTTGAAATTTTCTGTTCTGTCCTTTAAGTTTAGAAGTCATATACTTATCCCATAATCGGGAGGCCCTGCACGATTAAGGGGCATTTTCTGCTGTAAATTTAAAATTAACGACCAAAATTATCTAAATTCACAAAAACATTCTGGTAACCTGCGGATTCGGCCTGGATTGTCAGTTTAACGCCTCCTAACCAGGTGTCATTCATCGGATCATAGATAAGGTCTTATAAAAGACAAATTAATTTTGGACCTCTAATCAAAATGCTAAACCAATATTATCCAGAGATTGTTACCATACTTTCAATTTAAAATGTAATACACTAATCAAACTTTAAAAGTTACCCTCCTGCCATTCAAAGTTGGTCGCCATCCTGGATTTGATGCGCCCCGTTTGACCAGGGGCTTTTTTTGACAGTATATTTGAAATTTACGACTAAAAGTACATAGGAATCGACACCTCATACCACACGAGATGCACATTTAAAATTACCTTGATGCTTGATAATCTAAACACGGCCGTCTTTTTGAATTTTAGGCATTTTAAAGGGTGTTCCGCGGTGGAGCCGTGGAAAATAATTTGTATGTTTTGTGTTATTCAGGCCAACCCGAAGATGGTATTCTTGTAGGAAAAGTCTATCACGCAATTAGTTTCGAGTTAGCCCTCTTTCTCCCGTATTTCTCCCGTATTCTCCCGGACTGAACGAGAATTCGCGTCAAATTTCCGGAAAATTACGGGTTTTCGAATTTTACACTAAAACGGTTGCACTTACAGAAAAAACGATAAGAAAGTGATTTGTTGGAAATTTAATTTCCAACAACTCTGATTCTATGCATTTTTGTCGTATTTGCCATTGTTGCCAAGTTATCGTCAAAAACCCCGGATTTTCCGCTAATTTTGACGTCAACGTCAATCCGGGAGGCCTAAACGTTGACGAAAAAATTCAGGAAAATTCAGGCGTTGTTTTTAGACCATTTCACAACTACTGTGCTATGTCCATTTTCAAAATAAAAAAAAAACCCAAAAACGCTCCACCCTAATAATTACCCTCCTCCGACCCACCTCGGACCGATGCGATTATTTTACACTATCGAAGATCGGAAAACTGTACAGACCGAATTTTGATACGAGTTTTAGTTTTCGAGAAAATCCAACTTTTACCTAAGTCGCATGCGTATCTTATGTGCATATACGAGTTTTTATGCTCGCTTGAATACATGGGATTCTTGACTTTACTAATGACATGTCTGATGTATGTCTGATGGTAAAAACACATCTATGACACATACCTATCTTATGTGTATACGCGGTTTTATTCCTTACATTGTTTTCAGATTGTGCAAAATATTCGGATTTTCGGACTTGTAAAATTTTCGGGATCAATAGACCATATCCTCCAGTATGGGCCTGGTATCGGAGACTGGAGAGTAGGGTCTGATTCGGGAAATTAAAAAATTTTCGGAAAATTACCCTCCTCCGATCCGTAGCGGACCGATACGATTCTTTTACACTATCGAAGATCGGAAAACTGTACAGACCGAATTTTGATACGACTTTTAGTTTTCGAGAAAATCTAACTTTTACCTAAGTCGCATAGACCATATCCTCCAGGATGGGACTGGTATCAGTGACTGCAGAGTAGCGTCTGATCCGGGAATTTCAATTTTTAGTGGTGTGCGCTTGGAGATGTGGATCCGAACCTTGTGTTTTGGAATAAGCAACTGGGATTGTGTATTGCAATTTCAGTTTGATGAATCGAAAACTTGTAAAATTTTCGGGATCAATAGACCATAGCCTCCAGGATGGGGCTGGTATCGGTGACTGGAGAGGAGGGTCTGATTCGGGAAATTAAAAAATTTTCTAAGTCCCGCGCTGGAATATATTTTTCGGATAATTACCCTCCTCCGACCCACCTCGGACCGATGCGATTATTTTACACTATCGAAGATCGGAAAACTGTACAGACCGAATTTTGATACGAGTTTTAGTTTTCGAGAAAATCCAACTTTTACCTAAGTCGCATGCGTATCTTATGTGCATATACGAGTTTTTATGCTCGCTTGAATACATGGGATTCTTGACTTTACTAATGACATGTCTGATGTATGTCTGATGGTAAAAACACATCTATGACACATACCTATCTTATGTGTATACGCGGTTTTATTCCTTACATTGTTTTCAGATTGTGCAAAATATTCGGATTTTCGGACTTGTAAAATTTTCGGGATCAATAGACCATAGCCTCCAGGATGGGGCTGGTATCGGTGACTGGAGAGGAGGGTCTGATTCGGGATATTAAAAAATTTTCTAAGTCCTACGCTGGAAAATATTTTCGGAAAATTACCCTCCTCCAATCCACCCCAGCCCGATACGATTCTTTTACACTATCGCAGATCGGAAAACTGTTCAGACCGAATTTTGATACGACTTTTCGTTTTCGAGAAAATCCAACTTTGACCTAAGTCGCATGCGTATCCTATATGTATATACGAGTTTTATGCTTGTTTGAATAAATGGATTCTTGACCTTTACTATTAACCGGTTGTACGTCTGATGTTATAAACACGTCTATGACACATACCTATCTTATGTGTATACGCGGCCTTCTTCGTGGCCTTCGTAAATTGCGGTCCTCGCTCCGTCCAGAGTTCAAAATTCATCGTGAACTAGCTGTCTGTTCGTGGATCGCACAACAATGTGATGTCTGGTTTTAGTTTCTACAGATCAAGGGAATCAGAAAAACGTTAAATTTCATTGCGGATAGCCCGGGGTCATAGAAAATGCTCCTTTGAAGTGATGATTTTTTTTTTACATAGAAAAAAAACGAATTAAATTACAATGGTGTATGGCGGGTGTTGTACAATAAGGCAATGTTGTAAAAATTGTTCAACGAAATGGCAGGGTAATGTTACTCCTTCAATATGCGGGTTATACAATTCTAATAATACGAGGTATTGCATGTAGCCCCTTCAATCTGCGGGTTATGCAATGGTTTATTTTACCCTTCAACTTGTAGGTTATGCAACATAATTGCTACTGATTGAATTACCGGTGATACTTGACAATATGATATTGGTTTGTGTAACGAAAGTTGATGATTTCGATTATTTACCACAACTTTATATGAGAATATTGTTGGTTGATGATTTTGATGCTTTACCATAGATTTAAATAGAAAATCAATAAATAATCGATGGTTTTTGCTCGATATCTCGAAAACGGTGCGTCTTTGACGAATTTGGACGGCACCAAATGCACCGAAGGCGTATTTGCCATCCGCTACTAATCAATTATGAATGCATTGAGACCACAGGGAAGCCTTCATAACAATTGGACGTATTTCTATCAAACGGACCTTAGCGTTATAGGGTGAGGAAGGTACAGGGGCTTGGATTGGCGGCGGAATCCGGCGTCCGGCTTATTCCGTCCTGTACTCGCAATGCTTTTCCATAGCGTTTAGGTCCGTTTGACAGAACGCGCTATCCCGGATTCTAAATTCCTCAAAAGGAACTCAAATTAGCGCTTAGTTCCGTTTGATAGGAATACATCCAATTAGGAAGTCTAAAATCAATTAATCCACTATGGACAATTGATTTTCGCTCGATATTTGGTACTGTGCAAGTGAAATTTGTATTGGTTATGCGGTAGTGTTTGTAATAACAAAACATGAATGGTCTCTCCTACAACGCACTCTGACGCTCTGCGACACCCAAACACCGCATGGAATAGCGTGTTGAACAGGAGTGTTAATTATTTTTGCTTGATATCTCGAGAACGGTGCGTCCTAGACGATTTTTTGACGAGACCAATCCGTTACATTTCGATTATAAATTCAATGAGACCAATGGGAAGCCTCCAAAACAGTTAGGAAGCATAAAATCAATCAATCAATAATAATCTTATGGGATCCACCGTATTGCTTTCAGGGACGTGTTGTAACCCGCGATGGACCGTTCGATCTAACATTTAAGGTAGGGTAAAAGATCGATATTCGGGTCCAAATTACATCACACTCGATAATTTACCATCGTTTTAAATAGAGTACCTGTATATAGCGAGAGTATAGACAGATGTGAAACTCCGAAAATCCATCAGGCCTTCACCGATGCCTCCGCGAATGAAGTTATTGCCCAAAAATGCAGCCAACCTACGAATTTCAATCATCCAGAGCGTTTTACTAATACAATTGTTACGAATCATCGTTTATAAAGCATATATTTGACTTAGTTTTTGCATAAATTTACTCATTTTTTGCGGAAGAACGCTCGTTTATGTACATTCTTAGCCGTATTGGTTAGAATTGGAATCTACAGACTGGCAGTGAAATTTCGGGCGTTAGAAGTTGGTTAGAAGGGTGGCTGCACTTTTGGGCCCAAAACCCTCCATGAAGCGATCTGTCCATACTCTCGCTATAAAGGTACTCTAGTTTTAAATAGGAATACATCAGTATTCAATTATTTCGATTCATTACCATAGTTTTTAATAGGAGTACATCGATGGTCAATTATTTCGATTCTTCACCGTAACATTAAATGGAAAATCTAGTCAGTTGATGATTGCGAATATTTACCGTAATGGACCACCAGACGAGTTTCTCAGCCAAAATTTTACGTAAACCATGATGCGCACACCGAAAATTACCGAAATATGATTCTTGCTGTGTAAATAAATATGTTCCAACAGGTCTTAAATTCTAGAATTTTGTGGTGGACAACGGTTTGGTCAGTAAATCGGCTAGCTGATCACCTGTTGGAACATATTTCACATTTATTAGCCCTTTTTCTACCTGTTCTCTAGAAAAATGATACTCTACATGCATGTGTTTTGATCTTTTGTGGCTACTTGGATTCTTTGCAATACTTATACAACCGGTGTTGTCTTCATAAATTAAAATGGGAGTTATTGCAGTCATATTAATACTACTCAGAAACGATTTCAACCATAGAGCTTCCCTGACAGCTTCAAAAAGCGCCATATACTCTGATTCAGTGGATGAGGCAGTCATAGAGTTTTGCTTTTGGTATTCCTACAAATGGTACAGTTTTCAAATAATTGAAATAGGAAGCCTGTCGTGCTCTTTCTATCGTTTTCATCTGTTACCCAATCAGAATCACATAGTGACCACTCAAGATATCAGTAAAAATAAGTTTCTTTGTATAGGTCAATTTCAAATTCCTTGAGCCTTTTAGGTATCGTAACACCCTTTTCAAGTATTGCCTTGCGTACAGGAAACAATCGTTTAATTCACCGTTATTTACATTGACAGCATGTTTCGTTGAAAATGGCACCTTAACGGACGTTCCTCCTCGATGTATGAAGTTCTGATTTTGACTCACAATCAAATGCATCAGTTCCCTCTTGAGTTCTCAGTTCTGATTTTGACGGGGACCGTAAAGCAATGTACCTACTGGAGCTAATCAATACCGTTCTTCGTAACTGGGGGGTTCCTGCAATGAAATTCATCGTCTTTTAGGCTTGATAAAATTTTTTGAGGCTTCCGGTGGTCTCATTGCATTCATATTTGAAAAGTAGCGGGTGTGTTGCCGTCAAAAATCGTGTAGGACGCATCGTTTTCCAGATATCGAGCAAAAACCATCGATTATTGATATTTTACCTTTATATCTGACGTAAAGTATCGAAATCATCGACCATCAACATTCTCATATGAAGTTGTGGTAAGTAATCGAAATCATCGAGTATTGTTTCCATTTAAAATGGACCACTTAAAACATAACCAAAATGCATTCCCATTTAAAATGGACCACTAGACAAGGTGCGAATTTAAACATTCTGATACGTGTTTCTTAACCATAACTTCACAGAGAACACGATTCATGCAACTTAATTACTGAAACCAACTCCTAACGAAGATATTAACGTTTTCATTTCACATTGGTTACGAGGAATTTGAACTGCTCGAAACTCAAAGCTCTACGACAATCAAATCGAGCACTACAACGCTTTCAGCAAGCTTCTCAATCGAGCAATCAGTATTCATTTCCCATCATGTGTTGTTCAAATTGTAAACAATTTGCTATAGCTATGATCCAAAGTGTCAAGATTTTTATATTGCAAAAACTGTCGTGATAACGTTTAGCGTGTGATGTGAATCACGCGGAGCATTGAGCTTTCATGAGCGGGTAGTTTAAATTTACACAGCAAGAATCATATTTCGGTAATTTTCGGTGTGCGCATCATGGTTTACGTAAAATTTTGGCTGAGAAACTCGTCTGGTGGTCCATTACGGTAAATATTCGCAATCATCAACTGACTAGATTTTCCATTTAATGTTACGGTGAAGAATCGAAATAATTGACCATCGATGTACTCCTATTAAAAACTATGGTAATGAATCGAAATAATTGAATACTGATGTATTCCTATTTAAAACTAGAGTACCTTTATAGCGAGAGTATGGACAGATCGCTTCATGGAGGGTTTTGGGCCCAAAAGTGCAGCCACCCTTCTAACCAACTTCTAACGCCCGAAATTTCACTGCCAGTCTGTAGATTCCAATTCTAACCAATACGGCTAAGAATGTACATAAACGAGCGTTCTTCCGCAAAAAATGAGTAAATTTATGCAAAAACTAAGTCAAATATATGCTTTATAAACGATGATTCGTAACAATTGTATTAGTAAAACGCTCTGGATGATTGAAATTCGTAGGTTGGCTGCATTTTTGGGCAATAACTTCATTCGCGGAGGCATCGGTGAAGGCCTGATGGATTTTCGGAGTTTCACATCTGTCTATACTCTCGCTATATACAGGTACTCTATTTAAAACGATGGTAAATTATCGAGTGTGATGTAATTTGGACCCGAATATCGATCTTTTACCCTACCTTAAATGTTAGATCGAACGGTCCATCGCGGGTTACAACACGTCCCTGAAAGCAATACGGTGGATCCCATAAGATTATTATTGATTGATTGATTTTATGCTTCCTAACTGTTTTGGAGGCTTCCCATTGGTCTCATTGAATTTATAATCGAAATGTAACGGATTGGTCTCGTCAAAAAATCGTCTAGGACGCACCGTTCTCGAGATATCAAGCAAAAATAATTAACACTCCTGTTCAACACGCTATTCCATGCGGTGTTTGGGTGTCGCAGAGCGTCAGAGTGCGTTGTAGGAGAGACCATTCATGTTTTGTTATTACAAACACTACCGCATAACCAATACAAATTTCACTTGCACAGTACCAAATATCGAGCGAAAATCAATTGTCCATAGTGGATTAATTGATTTTAGACTTCCTAATTGGATGTATTCCTATCAAACGGAACTAAGCGCTAATTTGAGTTCCTTTTGAGGAATTTAGAATCCGGGATAGCGCGTTCTGTCAAACGGACCTAAACGCTATGGAAAAGCATTGCGAGTACAGGACGGAATAAGCCGGACGCCGGATTCCGCCGCCAATCCAAGCCCCTGTACCTTCCTCACCCTATAACGCTAAGGTCCGTTTGATAGAAATACGTCCAATTGTTATGAAGGCTTCCCTGTGGTCTCAATGCATTCATAATTGATTAGTAGCGGATGGCAAATACGCCTTCGGTGCATTTGGTGCCGTCCAAATTCGTCAAAGACGCACCGTTTTCGAGATATCGAGCAAAAACCATCGATTATTTATTGATTTTCTATTTAAATCTATGGTAAAGCATCAAAATCATCAACCAACAATATTCTCATATAAAGTTGTGGTAAATAATCGAAATCATCAACTTTCGTTACACAAACCAATATCATATTGTCAAGTATCACCGGTAATTCAATCAGTAGCAATTATGTTGCATAACCTACAAGTTGAAGGGTAAAATAAACCATTGCATAACCCGCAGATTGAAGGGGCTACATGCAATACCTCGTATTATTAGAATTGTATAACCCGCATATTGAAGGAGTAACATTACCCTGCCATTTCGTTGAACAATTTTTACAACATTGCCTTATTGTACAACACCCGCCATACACCATTGTAATTTAATTCGTTTTTTTTCTATGTAAAAAAAAAATCATCACTTCAAAGGAGCATTTTCTATGACCCCGGGCTATCCGCAATGAAATTTAACGTTTTTCTGATTCCCTTGATCTGTAGAAACTAAAACCAGACATCACATTGTTGTGCGATCCACGAACAGACAGCTAGTTCACGATGAATTTTGAACTCTGGACGGAGCGAGGACCGCAATTTACGAAGGCCACGAAGAAGGCCGCGTATACACATAAGATAGGTATGTGTCATAGACGTGTTTATAACATCAGACGTACAACCGGTTAATAGTAAAGGTCAAGAATCCATTTATTCAAACAAGCATAAAACTCGTATATACATATAGGATACGCATGCGACTTAGGTCAAAGTTGGATTTTCTCGAAAACGAAAAGTCGTATCAAAATTCGGTCTGAACAGTTTTCCGATCTGCGATAGTGTAAAAGAATCGTATCGGGCTGGGGTGGATTGGAGGAGGGTAATTTTCCGAAAATATTTTCCAGCGTAGGACTTAGAAAATTTTTTAATATCCCGAATCAGACCCTCCTCTCCAGTCACCGATACCAGCCCCATCCTGGAGGCTATGGTCTATTGATCCCGAAAATTTTACAAGTCCGAAAATCCGAATATTTTGCACAATCTGAAAACAATGTAAGGAATAAAACCGCGTATACACATAAGATAGGTATGTGTCATAGATGTGTTTTTACCATCAGACATACATCAGACATGTCATTAGTAAAGTCAAGAATCCCATGTATTCAAGCGAGCATAAAAACTCGTATATGCACATAAGATACGCATGCGACTTAGGTAAAAGTTGGATTTTCTCGAAAACTAAAACTCGTATCAAAATTCGGTCTGTACAGTTTTCCGATCTTCGATAGTGTAAAATAATCGCATCGGTCCGAGGTGGGTCGGAGGAGGGTAATTATCCGAAAAATATATTCCAGCGCGGGACTTAGAAAATTTTTTAATTTCCCGAATCAGACCCTCCTCTCCAGTCACCGATACCAGCCCCATCCTGGAGGCTATGGTCTATTGATCCCGAAAATTTTACAAGTTTTCGATTCATCAAACTGAAATTGCAATACACAATCCCAGTTGCTTATTCCAAAACACAAGGTTCGGATCCACATCTCCAAGCGCACACCACTAAAAATTGAAATTCCCGGATCAGACGCTACTCTGCAGTCACTGATACCAGTCCCATCCTGGAGGATATGGTCTATGCGACTTAGGTAAAAGTTAGATTTTCTCGAAAACTAAAAGTCGTATCAAAATTCGGTCTGTACAGTTTTCCGATCTTCGATAGTGTAAAAGAATCGTATCGGTCCGCTACGGATCGGAGGAGGGTAATTTTCCGAAAATTTTTTAATTTCCCGAATCAGACCCTACTCTCCAGTCTCCGATACCAGGCCCATACTGGAGGATATGGTCTATTGATCCCGAAAATTTTACAAGTCCGAAAATCCGAATATTTTGCACAATCTGAAAACAATGTAAGGAATAAAACCGCGTATACACATAAGATAGGTATGTGTCATAGATGTGTTTTTACCATCAGACATACATCAGACATGTCATTAGTAAAGTCAAGAATCCCATGTATTCAAGCGAGCATAAAAACTCGTATATGCACATAAGATACGCATGCGACTTAGGTAAAAGTTGGATTTTCTCGAAAACTAAAACTCGTATCAAAATTCGGTCTGTACAGTTTTCCGATCTTCGATAGTGTAAAATAATCGCATCGGTCCGAGGTGGGTCGGAGGAGGGTAATTATCCGAAAAATATATTCCAGCGCGGGACTTAGAAAATTTTTTAATTTCCCGAATCAGACCCTACTCTCCAGTCTCCGATACCAGTCCCATACTGTGAGATATGGTCTATCGATGGGAAAATTTTACAAGTCCGAAATCTCTAAATCAAAAAGTCGTATTAAAATTCGGTCCGTACAGTTTTCCGATCTTCGATAATGGAAAAGAATTGCATCCATCCGCGGCGGATCGGAGGAGGGTAATTTTCCGAAAATTTTTTAAGTTCCCGAATCAGACCCTACTCTCCAGTATCCGATATCAGACCCATACTGTAGGAGACGGTCTTTCGAAACCGAAAATTTTTACAAGTCCGAAAATCCGAATTTTTTGCACAATCTGACAACATTGTACTATCGAAAAATTAACTAATTTCTCGAACCATCTGGCAACACTGTAAAATGCGATGTTGCAAAATTTCACCCATAATTAAATCATTTATTCAAGTGCACCGTCCGGCAACGTTGTAACCGCCATCTTTAAGAATACACCATTGCATAACCCGCAGATTGAAGGGGCTACATTACACTATTGCATAACCCGCATATTGAAGGGGCAACATGCAATACTTTTACTTTTACAGCGTTGCCATATTGAATAATAATCACCATACAACACTGTAATTTCATTCGTATTTTTCTGCACCATCATGCAGCGCTGTTGGATTTTTTACCTGGCAAAGTCGGCATTTTCACCCTACTTATGCATTGATTTTTATTAAAGACAACCTATTTTGGTTGCTGTTATAAAGAAAAATCAGCCCCAAAATCAGTTTTAGAAGAAAAAATTTGAGCAAGAAATGGTTTATCAAATTGTAGGGTTTCACAGCGATAATGGCAAACAGTTCGAAATAGACAGGGCTCCAAACAAAGGTGAACAGCACCGAAGACACCACAACAAAATTGTGCAAATCAAAGAGGTTTAGGAAGAAGTGTTAAAATGGCACAAACTTTTAAGCATTTTTAGAAGTTAATTTTCTGAATACAAACAACTTGAAAAGAATTTGTGACTACAGCCACTAATGGATTAAAAAGGAGCGGTAATTCTTTGGTGTGAAACCCAAGACTGTGGTACATGGACGAACAAAAAGCTAAGAATTAGACATCATCGAGTTAATAGGTTAAACTATTGAGAACATCTTTTAGAGAAAGAATGGAAGAATATAGATAAAAAAGCTATAAAAAGTACATTGGTTGATTGTTATGATAATGTACTTAGCGTATTTAAGTATAAGGCATGGTGAAAGTCATTTAACAGGGTAAGTATTTTTCTTGGATTTCAAAATACTATGTCTTTTCAAGGTTTTTAAACATAGGATCGCATAAATGTTCCTCGTTGTTCCTTTTTTGGGGGGTAAGTCTAAGAGACCAGTTTGAAAGGTTTTCTCACACGACGCTCTGTCCGTGAAATATCAACTCTCAAAGATGGGATGAATTTTATTTCTAGAGATTTTCATTTCTCAACTTTCATCTCTTTGACTTTTTATGGCAACACCGTATCAATCTATAATTCTTCCGAAAATCTTCCCGACCAACCTTGACCAATCTTTCTTGTGAATTTTGAAGATGCTATCAAATTTGAGCTATAAGTTATTTAAATGGCCGTAATTTGGGATTTTTTTTTGAAGTAGCTATTTTTTCACCATTCAATGTTCAAACTGAATTATCCAAAACACAGCCTCCAGATATAAACTTTCGAATCATATGCTTTTCGTAATAGGTACCAGATGGTTAAGGGCCTAAGAAATAAAAATAGACCAAAATAAATTATTAATTGGTTAAACAAAAAGGTAATCAGTGAAAATGTTCAGTCTAAAATGTCCAATAAATAATACCCACTGTTGTAATGGCCTTTTCTTTATGTCCATTACATAAAATGTCCACTGAGCAAAAATACCCATGTTATCTAATATCCAGAGTGCTAAAAAGGCATGTAACTGCAAAAATCCAAATCTAGGTGTTGTAATGTCCAAAGTATTAAAATGGCATTTACCTGCAAATGTCCACAGTATTTCAAAAGAATGATTCAAAAGAATTCAAAGCATTGTTTAGGCACACCTTGTGAACGTTTGGTTTGACCACCTCAAAGCCCAAGAGCACGATATTGAACAACTCCACGTACAAATAAGAGGTGGTCATGATCAGATAAAGCACCTGATTAGCCGCAAATACATCACAAGTCAGCAAAGAGCGGAAAACATGGTTCAAAACTATGAAATTTATAAAGAAGACGACACCACTGACAATTATTTGAGAGCATTGGCAAATATGTTAAAGAAGCCTGCTGTGGAACTTACTGGTGAGGAGGAAAACCCCTAATGGACCACTAGACAAGGTACAAACTTAAGCATTCTGATTAATGTTTCATGATCAGAATTTCACGTAGAACATGATTCGCGCAACGAAAATTACTGAAACCAACTTCTAACGTAGATATTAACATTTTTATTTCGCATTGGTTACAAAGAATTTGAACTGCCCGCTCACAAGAAACTCAAAAGCTCTACGTGAGTCAAATCGCGCACTACAACGGTTTTAGCAAGCTTCTCAATCGAGCAATGTTAATTTCCCACCATGTGTTTTTCAAACTATACGTAATTTGCTATAGCTGAGCTAAAGCGTCAAGATTGAGGTTGACAGATTTTTTTATTACAGAGACGTTCATGATAACGTTTAGCCCGCGATGTGAATCACGTAAAGCATTGAATTTTCATGAGCGGGTGGTTTCAATTCACGCACCAAGAATCATTAAATATCTTCGGAAGGAGTTGATTTCGGTAATTTCGTTGTGCACATCGTGTTTTACGTAAAATTTTGGTGAAGAAACATGTATCAGAATGCTGAAATTCGTACCTTGTTTAGTGGTCCATTGTGTCGATGATAGAGGTAAAATTGTTTACTCTGGGCATTTTCAGTGGAATGCCATTTTAGCGCTATGGATCAAGAGTGGCGGTAGCCACCCCTGGTCGAGAAAAATGACGTCGTACTAAAGTCTCGATTGCAAAGTGGTGGCGACACTCTTAGACACATGTAACTCCCTTAATCTGAAAATTGATTCGGTTTCCATTCGACTGCAGCCCAAACGACAAAACGGATTCCTACAATCTTGGTGTCTACGGATGCATCTCAATTAGGACTACAAAGTGGAAGAGTTTCATTAAGATCCATTGAGTTTTCAAAAAGTTATAATCACTTAATGACCCAAAACGAGGAAAATTTTACGTTTTACTTTGGCGGGAAATTTGAATTTCAAGAATCCAGGGTCCTGCGAAAGTCACACAAACTCCGCGATAACGGTAAACCTTAGACCCATAAAAAAGGGTACCTAAAGAATCATCATAACACCGTGTCCCGGGTTTTTTACCGTTTTTTAATATCCCTAGTGTTCTAGACGAGAAATTACGGAAAATACGGCTGAACCGACTGAAACGTGCTCATCATGACAATCTTCGGCGACAGATATCTCACTTACTTGGCCGCTGATTGTAATGGAACCTATATAAAGGGCACTGCTTGAAGATATAAGGATTTCATACTGCCGCATAAAATAGGACTTTATTGCATGGATAATCCAGCATCGGCTTACATGGTTCAAAATTGTAGCTATGATTTTTGAATTTAGAAAAAAACCAGTGGTGGTTCAATGCCATTGGTTGATTCTGATCAGGTCCGTCCCAGTTTTGGGAACGAAATTTCCTTCATCGTTACCCAACCTTTAACCTCCAGCTATCGTAAAGTTGTGAATGATGTGATGTGAATGTTTAATTTAAAAGTTCAATTCATTTTAGATCTTAACTACTATTTCTTTTTCTGTTAGAGCCCAATACATTACTTCATTGGTTTCTCTTAAAATGTTCAAGTGATTTCTTCATATTGAACGATGAGTAACAAATTTATGAGTGAGGTTAGGTTATGTCTAACTGGCTGTGCCTGATCCAAGCGGTAAATGTAATTTACGATGATGAAATTACGAAATTGTGCCAAAGAATCGAACGGAAGAAGCATTTCCATCCCTGTTTGCATTCTTATAACAAACAGCACCCAAAAATTTCTATACCATTTTGTGCATTTGTAGACAAGCGGAAAGCGCAACTGTGGATCGGAGAAAAGTGCCACAGTTTTAATTACATTGTTATTTTCCTCATGTCACGAATACTGGTCTTCATATCTTGAAGAGAAGTGTTTTTCAGCAGTGGACCGTATTAGATATAAGTTAACT
The DNA here is from genome assembly GCF_918797505.1 of Bemisia tabaci. NCBI lineage: Eukaryota > Metazoa > Arthropoda > Insecta > Hemiptera > Aleyrodidae > Bemisia > Bemisia tabaci. The sequence goes on from NC_092793.1 coordinate 39,309,284, forward strand.
TCTAAAAGTTACTGGATGTGAGCCTCAACCCTTCCTACGACATGCTACTGTCCTCTGTGCTCTGACCAAAGTTTATTCGCTTTAAATTTTGCTGTCAGCCTATGCGCTCTGAAGTGATTGTGTTTTTCTCAAGTGCATGTTATAATTGTCATTGGCATGAAGGCCATGTTTTCTGCATGATTAGAACGCTTTATCAGTTGGTGGCGAGAAATGCGGTTAGGTGTCCAATTCTGCAATTCATCCTACGCGTTTGCTGGTTTGTGACTATAGCTTCCAGAGAAAGCGAGGTACAGTTTTATTTCTTTTCAGTAGAGTTCAATCATAGGTCAAGTTAATGTCACTAAATCAGAGATCTTTGACGATGAGCATTAGCTCTTTGGTTTTCTCCGAGTCTCTTTGATTTTGTGTCAGTAGTTGTTAGAAACACCATTTTGCCAGTGAATGTCTAAGAGGATCTTTCCTGAAGGGTATGTACTCATTCTATTTTCTTAACTTGACAATTAACTTAAAATGAGTTTCATTTTGCTGCACCTATTCCTGTGTGAAACAGGAGCATCCATTCCTTCTCTGTCTAGAATCCAAACAAAATGTATCACCCATCTCCTTGGGTGGCCCAGCCGCCTGATCATTGAAATTATGTCAATACGATACGATAAGACATAGTCCTATCTTAACCTTGCAATATATCGCAATTCGATGTCGTATCGGGCTGCTTTAAGCTTTCAATAATCGGCCCACAGAATTATGGTATCCCTTGCAGATTGATTGAAACCCTCTTACTTACATGTCAATTATCATTACTTCAACAATTATCTTTTCATCCAGCCAGAAGTATGTCTTCATGATCTACACTGAACACTTTCCTTCGGAGCCTCGCCTTATCGTATCAGCCCCAGTGAGTGAGAGGATATACCCATCCCACCTATATTGGAATGGAAAGCTTCGTTTAAATCGCCGTCCCTCTTTCTTGGTGCTTATGTCAGAGGATAATCTCCACCCTGTTAATGAATATTTTATCTCAGTTCTCTGTTTTAAATAAGGACCAGTTTGCCAGAGGGAACCGGGGAACCTCTGTGTTATTCATGTATTGAGTGTTTGTTTACATCAAGTCATAAGGTTATGCTTGCACCCACTTATTGCTACTTATTGCTAAACAATTTTTCAAAAGTTTGTAGTGATGTTGTGTTACTGAAGTATTCCATCTTGACCTAGCGAGTGCTTTCTAAGCTCAGCTCCCAGCATGTAATTACTCCAGTGAAACAGTACTCGTAAAATATCAGGTGTTCGGAGTTCAGTTTTTACCTACCTAATTTCTACACTGCTGATCGTCCAAGGCTGAATGTGATTAGATCACTAGGTATTATTTATAAGAAGAAATGTAAAGCTTGCACATTAATATCAACTTCCATACATTAACTAAATGCTCCTATCAAGAGATTGCCATTTCGGTTTATGTCTGTCTGTGGACCATAAAAACTCTGGGAAACTAAGAGGTAAATTTTGCAAAATTGTATCCTTAAAATGCCTGTATTACGACCAAATACTTACTCCATGGCTATTGCATTTTTGAAAATAAAGAGGGTTATTCATATAGGTGAAAAATGTACCCAGCCCGGAATGTACGAAACTTTGTAGGCTGATAGTACTAGTTGAGAGAGGCTTATCCCTAGCTCCGTTTTTGCAGGAACCCCAGGGAAACAGCGTTGCCATTTTTTAAAGTCGTAACCTTCAAACATCCATAACTTTCGCAAAAATGCAGTTACAGAGCTCGTATTTATACCAAAAAACGCAAAAAATTACGTTCTATCGACCTATGCAAAAGAAATGTTAATTTGACTCCACTGTTGCCACGTTTTGGTCATTTTTTTAATTTTCGTAATTATTTAAAATCACGTTACCGCCTAAAAAAGTGTTTGCGGTTGGTGGGGATTGAATAAAAACCTGTCGGAATTATTGTTCGTTCGATTCCGCATCCATTGATATATTATTCTTTTCTGAGAGACTTAGGGAACACGAGTTATAGCGATTTGAAAATTCGGCAACACGCCCGACGCCCGATATTGACGCTCGTTTCGGTACGTTTCGCGACTCCGTGTTAAAGCAAAACGCCTAGACCAAGCAAAATTCGAAAAGTCAGCCCATGATTTGCACTTTTTTGAAACTTTTACACGATTTTTAAGAATTCAAGTAGCGGCAGTGTTGCCGGTTTTCAATGAAAACCACCGCTGCGATCACAATTTAAAGTAGTACTCATTTAATCACGTTCAGCTAACCTAAACTGACCATTTGCGACATGGTGTTCACAACATTGCCTAATTTCCGTCGGAATTCGCGTAGAGGCGGGGTTGCCAGTTTTCATGGAAACCGCCACCGCAATCACAAAAAAAAATGTATTACTTATTTAATCACGTTCAGCGTTATTCTGTAGTTGGAATTGTTTATTTATCGAATCGATGGTTTCTGCTATCTCTCTGCAACGGCGGTGGTGCCCGACAGTAACGAGATATCGATATTGTATAGAGATCAAGAGCAATGGATCTAGGTCCCCTGCCAAAACTACTCATCGGACCGATTGAGTGATTTGTGGGCTTAAATTTCGATATCTCGTTACTGTCGGGCACCACCGCCGTTGCAGAGAGATAGCAGAAACCATCGATTCGATAAATAAACAATTCCAACTACAGAATAACGCTGAACGTGATTAAATAAGTAATACATTTTTTTTTGTGATTGCGGTGGCGGTTTCCATGAAAACTGGCAACCCCGCCTCTACGCGAATTCCGACGGAAATTAGGCAATGTTGTGAACACCATGTCGCAAATGGTCAGTTTAGGTTAGCTGAACGTGATTAAATGAGTACTACTTTAAATTGTGATCGCAGCGGTGGTTTTCATTGAAAACCGGCAACACTGCCGCTACTTGAATTCTTAAAAATCGTGTAAAAGTTTCAAAAAAGTGCAAATCATGGGCTGACTTTTCGAATTTTGCTTGGTCTAGGCGTTTTGCTTTAACACGGAGTCGCGAAACGTACCGAAACGAGCGTCAATATCGGGCGTCGGGCGTGTTGCCGAATTTTCAAATCGCTATAACTCGTGTTCCCTAAGTCTCTCAGAAAAGAATAATATATCAATGGATGCGGAATCGAAACGAACAATAATTCCGACAGGTTTTTATTCAATCCCCACCAACCGCAAACACTTTTTTAGGCGGTAACGTGATTTTAAATAATTACGAAAATTAAAAAAATGACCAAAACGTGGCAACAGTGGAGTCAAATTAACATTTCTTTTGCATAGGTCGATAGAACGTAATTTTTTGCGTTTTTTGGTATAAATACGAGCTCTGTAACTGCATTTTTGCGAAAGTTATGGATGTTTGAAGGTTACGACTTTAAAAAATGGCAACGCTGTTTCCCTGGGGTTCCTGCAAAAACGGAGCTAGGGATAAGCCTCTCTCAACTAGTACTATCAGCCTACAAAGTTTCGTACATTCCGGGCTGGGTACATTTTTCGCCTATATGAATAACCCTCTTTGGGCACTGTGTGGGAAAGTATGTGCTTTGACAAATTTTATAGTGAAGCGATATTATTCAAAATTGATCCAAGAGAAAGGCACACTATTTCTTTGCATGCACAGATATTTTTTTGCAATGGCTCATACTTAATAAAGTCGGTGAGAAATTCTTTTAATAGGTATTGATTGTCAGAACCTGTAGCCTGATTGTCGAAATTTTGTGTTTGTTAGGTAGACACAGATGACATGGGTCAAAAAGCGGGACGTGATTGGTCGGCTATTTCTTGTTGCTGTTTTGTCATGCCTCTGTCGGGTGGAACCCTCAACAAGCTAAAGGCATCTCTTAAGCTTCTGACGGTATGTCGTCCATTCCATCAGACAAAGGCACGATAAAGCAGCGATAAGGGCGAACCTAACTCGAAATGGGCCTTACCTAATCAATGAGTGTACACAAGGGTTAATTATTCGATCTCATACATATAGAGAATGAACTAGAAAAAAAGCTTCCAAAAAAAAGTGATCATTTTTTAGATACTATGGTTAAAAAATAAAAAATCAACTTTCTTTACAAAGAGCGACGCCAAAAACGACCGTTTTTTGGCACAATTTGGGCCAGAAGGGATTTTTCTGAAACCGAGCCCAAACGATACCTTATGATACCCTAAAACTCTGGTAAAAATTTTAGCTTGAGTATACGCACGGTTTTTGAGAAATGAGGGGGCAAAGTTGCCAAATCGCCATCATTCTGGACAGCATTTCTACAGCAAAAAGACGGGAAAAATGGACGAAAAAGTTACACCTTTGATGGGTTTCGGCTGTAAATGTTCTCATTGGGCCCCCAAGCATTTAACTGTGTTCAGTTTCAAAAATTTTGGTCGCACAGTGGTCCAAAATGGGGGGAAATCGTCGACAAATCAGGATTCTTTGTCAAATTTTTAGAAATGGAAGTAAAATTGTCGGTCTGCTGCAGTTTTCATGGCTAACAATGCTTGTATCGGTCATCAATGCATGAAATTGTGTTCAGCTTCCCAAATTTACATCGCACAGTGGTCAAAAATGGGGGAATTAGTGGACAAATTAAGATCCTCTGTCAAACTTTTTAAAAATGAAGTGAAACTGTTGGTCCTCAGTAGAGTTTAGATCCCGGAAAAATTATTTAAATTATTTTTTTGACTATTTAAATCTTTTTTTAATTTTTTCTCTCCATTTTTCTTCTTTTTTTTAAAATTTCTGAAAGTTTGCATATTTTATTGAGAGATGCTACAAAGTCTATTCCATAACAAAGTTCTATAAACAATACGGTCTGACATGTAGTAATAATTAAAAAAATCAAAAACATGAATTTTTCCGGGATCTAAACTCTACTGGGGAACAACAGTTTCACTTCATTTTTAAAAAGTTTGACAGAGGATCTTAATTTGTCCACTAATTCCCCCATTTTTGACCACTGTGCGATGTAAATTTGGGAAGCTGAACACAATTTCATGCATTGATGACCGATACGAACATTGTTAGCCATAAAAACTGCAGCAGACCGACAATTTTACTTCCATTTCTAAAAATTTGACAAAGAATCCTGATTTGTCGACGATTAGCCACTCAATACCTATTACAAAAAGTGCAACACTCAAAAGTTCATACCTGAAGGTTGAACTGAAAAATAACATCTCGAAAATCTGAGAGAAATTCAGCTGAGTCAGTTTGAACAAAAATAGCAAGTTCCAAAAAATCCCAAATTACAGCCATTTAAATAACCATTTGCTCAATTCTGAAGGCATGATTCGAATTCACATGAAAAATTGATCTAGAACAAAACATTTTTTTTTAAATTAGATGGATCATTACAGACTGCCGCCATGGAAAGTCAAAGAAGGGACCTGAGAAAATGAAAATCGCTAGAGCGAGCTTTTTCAAATATCACTGAAATTCACCCCATCTTCGGACAATATTTTGCGGACAGAGAGTCGGAGAGAAAACCCTTCAAAGCGGTTTTTTAGAATGATGTGAACAAATTTAGGGCCAAATTGGAGGAGGTCGGGCTCCAGATCTGATTGAGTTGACGAGGGGTGACCTTGATGGATACTTACCACATGTTTTCTGGTGATATGCATTACAGTTTTCCATGTTACTTCGTAGAGGAGTTTCGTTTGAGTAACAAATACTTTATGTTTGGAAGCTACTAAACTGGTGAGACTGTTGTAACATTCTTCCTCTGAAACCGAGAGAAAAATACTCATCTGATAAGGTGTTTTAATTTATTACACTTATACATTATACATATTTCATATTCAAGCAGCTGAATCAACGCACTAAGGGGGCTCTGCAATCTTTGGTCAACATCAAGAGCTATTCCCATAGCTCAAAACGCAAACAACTCCTGCTGGTCTATTTTGCAGCTAACCTCCTACTGGAAGTCCACGTCACCCCCTTCTGGGAGAAATACAATCAAACACCTGTTTGGGCAACAGATCATATGATCCACCATTCCAAACACCAACGGTTATCCTATCCATACCTCCATACCAAACCAATCACCTATGTTTGATAAATGCACGAACTAGAAAGATCCAACCTTGCTTTGCACAACTTCATGAAGTGTATTCTTCCGTTATTCTTAACGCAGAATTTTATTTGAAAAGAGGAAAAGTTATGGATCACTAGACAATAGGGTGTCCCAGAAAAAGTTCGACCCTCGAAAAGTTACGATTTATGGTTATAAAAGTGTTCCATTTGGTTAGAAAGCACTTTTGACTGACAGACACTTTTGATTTTAATTATTGACGAAGCAGTCACGTTAAAGCCCCGATAATTTGAGATATAGTAGCCTCCTAACACACTAATTTCGATATAAATTAAAATTTTGGGCGTGCGAGACAGTGAAGTATGTTTTAAAAATTCGGAAACTTGGCCAAAAACGCTTCTCAGGCGCAGATGGGATACAAATCGGCGAGTTGACTAATTTTTACTTTCTCGCTCCCCTAGGGTAGAGAGGAAGTATTGTCATCCTCCAAGGAAAAAAAAAAAGTTGAAATTTCATCATTTCTAGACGTTTTAAGGTCCCAGGAGTCAAAATAACCATACTTGAAAAAATGTGTGTCCGTCCGGCTGACGTCCCCCAAATCTGTCTACAGCGATATCTCAGAATCTATCTGTTCGATTTCATTCAAAATTGGCACAGGACACCATGTCTATGGTCTTATTATGCACGTCGAACGATTTTGGGGTACGCTAAAATTTGGGGGGGCTAGGGTCAAATTGGGTTAAAGGTCCATTTTCAGCATAATCACACGGAAAGCTCATTTTGAGGGACTGTAAATTTTGAAAAATGCCTTTAATTATTTAAAAGTGGGCAACAAGCACATCACCTGGGTCATTAATTTAAGTTCCTAAAAGATCTTTGGACTAAACTCAAAATTCAAGGGATTACGAGGCCCAAAAGTAGGGCACTTTGCTCCGCGACATCACACAAACAACTCGTTTTCAAAGAATGTAAATTTGAAAAAAAAATGCCTTTCATTTCTTCGAAAGTTGGCATAAGAGCACCACCTGATTCAATAATGTAAGTTCCTATAAGGTCTTTGGACTGAACTAAAAATTGAAGGGTTACGTGTCATATAGTGAGGAGAGCACTTCGGTCACACGGAGAGCTCATGGACTGTAGATTTTGAAAAAAATGCCTTTAATTCTTTGAAAGTTGGCTCAAAAGCACCATCTGAGTCATTAATTTAAGTTCCTAAAGGATTCTTGGACTAATCTCATAATTGCAGAAGGGCCGATAGGAAACGCTCAATTCTCTGATAAATGAGTCGGAACGCTTCTAGATAATAGCAGCAAACGCTTTGAGTCAGGTGAAACCCAGGAATTCAAATGCATTATATAATGCATCATATACTATTTCCAAAATTACTCCGTAGGTATACACCAAGCAAAATTAGACAACTAATTAGGTACTCACATTACATAGGTACTATGAATCATCAAGCTAACGCCAAGAACTGACACTTAGATCTTTATTAAAAACTAATATGTTTGTTGTTAATGAATTTAGAATCCCGGCAGATTCCATCTTTTGCGGTTCCTTTTTACGAGGTACTAAGCACAAATATAATATAATAATTCGGCACAAATATGACTGATTTAATGCTTGTTACTAAAGGAAGGAGGTTATAATTGTTATAATTAAGGTGATTCAATGGACGCCATATTTTGTGTCAGAACGGCATGCGATATATCGCATCAATTGGTTCCATATTTTCAGCTACTCGTCATTTTTCTCCTATTTTGAGATCGCACTTCTGTTGTCAGAAGTCTAAAGCACTCACTTACCAATTTTAACAAAGAAATTCAACGTAATAAAGGCGTGGTTTTTTCAGAGAGAAAACATCACATTCGATACTGATATCGAAACTGCACTCGAATGCGATATTTTCTCTCTGAAAAAACCACGCCTTTATTACGTTGAATTTCTTTGTTAAAATTGGTAAGCGAGTGCTTTAGACTCCTGACAACAAAATTGCGATCTCAAAATAGGAGAAAAATGACGAGTAGCTGAAAATATGGAACCAATTGATGCGATATATCGCATGCCATTCTGACACAAAATATGGCGTCCATCGAATCACCTTAACCTGAGGTTTGTTGACGTTTGTCGACAGCAGCAAGGGGATGGCGCTCTCTATTGTTTTCGCTTTGAATTACGGGGATACGCGGTAAGGAGATGGCGCTCTTGGCGGGCGTGTGGTGAACCTTCCAGCAGGTAGATTCGCCGCCAAATTTAAAATTTGGGAGATGCTAAGCGAAAACCGTTTAGTTTTAAGACTATTTAAACATCGAATAGTCATTCTACCCATTAAAGTAGATATTTGATGGCTTTTGACCGTGCTTAAGGAGAGATTATAATATAAAATCGTATCTGAAGTATGATGTCAATGAATCTAATGGATCCTAATGAATCGTAGAAAAGCTAAGATTTTTGCGGATTGCCGTCTTTGACAGGAGACTTTGTTAATCAATTACATATTTAATTGAAGATGCCTCATAAAATCAACAAGTCGAGTCCGAATACATGAATTCATCACATATCGCGAAGACATTTACAATAAAGTTCAGTGGATTGAATAAAAATTTCATAACTATCATCCTGCGATCAAAATTCCAATCAAACTTTATGATTTTGTAAAATTGGCAGTATTTTTCTAAATATTCCAGTAAAAGTGTCTATGCAGGCGCGGAGCGCCGGCAAAAGCGAGAAAGTGTTGTGCGATTCTCGCACCATGATGGGGGCGAAGCCCCCCACATGCCGGCGCGAGGCGCCGGTACGCGGCGCTTGCGCCGCGCATAAATTGTCCGGGGCCCAATTTTTTTTTAAAGTTTGAAAGAATATTGCTATCGTCGTAAAAATTTAAGGTAGTTGACTTCTAGCATAGACTACTTTTGATATAAATTACACATTTAAGCGCAAAGACCGCGGAAGTATTTTTTAAAAATTCAGAAACTTGACCGAAAACGCTGTTTTGGCGCAAATATGCATTTCGGTGAAAATTGGTTCCTTTTTTCATTTTCGGAGAAATATTGCTGGCGTTGTATAAACTGAAGTAGTCTACTTCTAACAACATAGTTTTGAGAAAAAGTAAGAGCTTGGTCCCAGAGACAAAAAAATTTACGCGTTGTTAAGGGACATTACCCGAAGAGAGTTATTGCGTAACGCGCACTGCAAGCTATAATGTCGAAATGTAAACTATCTGTCTCTAGGACCAAAACTATTATTTCTTGTCAAAACTATGTTGTCAGAAGTCGACTACTTTCAGTTCATACAACGCCAGCAATATTTCTCCGAAAATTAAAAAAGTAATCAATTTTTCCGAAATACATAAAAACAAAAATATGATTTTTGTACAAAATTTCGGCCCAATCCAAAAAATGTCACTAATTACCAAAAACAAAAAATATGATGGCAGTACCGTTTGGATTCATCATATAAAAGGAAATGATATCAAAACGGCCCAATTTTCTCTTTCATGCCCATGCAATATACCAAACACCCCAACTTTTTTCACAAAAAAAAAATAAATAAATAAATAAATACCTATAAGGCATGATGACCTGAACACGTTTATTGGATCCATCGCTTTAAAGGAGTATGATATCAAATCGGCCCAACTTCTCTGAAATATGCCCATCTCGGATCAATAATTTTTTTGAGACCTTCCGACTCATCGCTGAGGAGACACTGATCATTACTTGACCCTTAGTATATGTCCTTGTTTAGATGTCAAAGAGTTCCTTATGAGAACTGTAATGAATTTTTTTTCTTTGAAGAGATAAAATCAAAAAATCGTCATAAAATTGAAAAAAAAATTCGAAGAAAAAAAAAGGAATGGGCCGGCCGGCCGTACATACAAGTGGTAGATAATATAGGGTGATTATCGTCTCTCTTTCACATATACATTAACAAGTATCATCGTCAAAAGGAGGATCAGTCCTTCTTGAAATCGTCATTGAAAGATAGACTGAAAGATATTCACACATGGGTGAACAACTTAACAACTTTCAAGCAATGCCATATTCTTTGTTTGTTTCTGATAGAAGGCCTTACAAACTACTGAACCTTGGCGTATTATTGCGAATATTATGTGCCTCCTACTTACAATGCTTCTTTCTTAGCAACTTCATGGATGTTGGCAAGACCGGGTCGGTCACCCATGCCAAAATGTTGGGGCATACCAATGTATCTACATTTCCCCCTTTTTTTTGTACGTGCCGGCCGGCCCATTCCTTTTTTTTTCTTCGAATTTTTTTTTCAATTTTATGACGATTTTTTGATTTTATCTCTTCAAAGAAAAAAAATTCATTACAGTTCTCATAAGGAACTCTTTGACATCTAAACAAGGACATATACTAAGGGTCAAGTAATGATCAGTGTCTCCTCAGCGATGAGTCGGAAGGTCTCAAAAAAATTATTGATCCGAGATGGGCATATTTCAGAGAAGTTGGGCCGATTTGATATCATACTCCTTTAAAGCGATGGATCCAATAAACGTGTTCAGGTCATCATGCCTTATAGGTATTTATTTATTTATTTATTTTTTTTTTGTGAAAAAAGTTGGGGTGTTTGGTATATTGCATGGGCATGAAAGAGAAAATTGGGCCGTTTTGATATCATTTCCTTTTATATGATGAATCCAAACGGTACTGCCATCATATTTTTTTGTTTTTGGTAATTAGTGACATTTTTTGGATTGGGCCGAAATTTTGTACAAAAATCATATTTTTGTTTTTTTGGAAGGATATCACGTATTTTTGGTATGACTTCTACGAAGTATCAGGCAAAGAGAGTTCCCATTTTAAATTTAAAAGTTGTTCCCGCGGGCGCGAGGCAGAGAGGAAACGACCCCCCCCCCCCCCCCTCGAAAGCGGCCCACCTTTTTTTAAGGAATTTCGTTCAAACCGCATGTCAATAATCTGTAATCGTTCTCGAGACATCAGTAAGGAAGGATCCATATTTTTGGCACACCCTGTACGTCACAGAAAAAAAAACCGCAGGTCAGTATTGAAATCGTGACAAAGTTGGGTCACTTGACGTAATGCCTAATTCTCATTGGCTACGAACGATAGAAACTACAGTAAAGCGCATTGACTTATAACGCAATCTAAGTCGCGCGGTAGGTAAGACAGCTAGCGGGGTAAATCAGGGTAAAGACGCGCCTTCCGCTTAGTGGATACATCCGGATATACGAACGAAAAGTACCCGTATCAGGCAACGGCACTGGCATGACAGGCATTTCCATTGTCTCGGTCTCGGACTTGCTGGGTGTTGCTGAGTTGCCTATCGTCCCGCCTGAAGGGACTCCAGTCTCGCCGAAATTTCCTAATGCGCAGTCTAAGCCATAGATAGTGCTTAGAGAGGTTTATGATAATTATGTTATAGTTTCGTTTGGAAATTTTGAATCGGGTTTGAGCAAAATAGCATTGCAATTTCAATTTCTCCTGGCTCCTGTCTCTTTTTCTATGTCATATTATTTCTGAAATTAATAACAATATAACTTCTTGAATGGTTTTCTCATTGTACGCACGAAACATTTTCAATTTTATGCTGCCCCGAGGAATAATACTTCCAAATGTGACCATTCTTGATTTTCCATGATTCCTTCTCTCTCTAGGTACCTTTTTCGTTGTGAGTGAGTTTTCTTTTATGATTCTCTGATTACTGAGGGCACAATGCTTGGGCACAATGTGCCTGAAACGAAAAGTTGCTACTTACTTGTTTACTATGTGCATTCCTATCCAGACATCATACGAAATCATCTTGGTACTTGCGTTAAATCTTTCCGTTCATAAGGAGATGGTATACAATAAACTTTAGTTGTGATGACATAAATTTTCTCAACTGCATGCTGATTATTGAAACTATGTCAGTACGACAAGGCAAGACAGCCCTATCTTAACCGTGCAATATATCGCATTTCGATCTCTTATCAGACTGCTTCAAACTTTCAATAATCGGCCTGCTGCAATGAAATCCTTTTATAGCTTTCATCATTATGATTCTCCATTTGGCCATTCTGGTCAACTAGAGTCCACAAAGACACATTGACTTTAAACGTGCAACAGGGTGAAAGGGAGAGTGCCAGTTTAACTAATAATGGGTTTATTTTCAATTATAAAATTAACCAGTCTATTTACTGTCACACCTTCAAAGTGGGTGAATGGGTCAGGCAAGAACCCTGATAATCAACAACTTCAGAGCTGCTCTTAATATAGGACTTCTATGTAATGTTCCATCTCCTGTGTACAGTAGGCACAAAACCAGGATTTACATTAGAGGCATCACCTGTGTTAAGGGATACCTTTTATGTCTTACATTATCCAACATTTTTTTTTTGGATTCTTGGAACTAATGATAGAATGCAAGCTAAATTCTGCAGCTCAGTGCAGGACCTGTATCATTTACGCTGCTTATACCTAGTTATGCCTGCCAGGTCCTTTGACCATTCGAATCGCAATTTCTCCGAGCTCCAATTTCATCATCAGAAATAACATTGCAAACGCGTGATACCGTCTCATAAAGACAGTAAGCAAAGTAAGTATTTATCAATATTTTTAGTTTTATGAGAGATGTCTCTAAAGCTATGGCATTCTGTATCTTGAGAAATGTGACCAGTTAACTCGTCATTGGAAAAGATAAACAGTAAGAGTTGATGCTTCCGCAAGCAAAAATTACAGTTACCACAACTGAAATTTCGATCTCAATAGCATGAATCTTCTGAACGGTAATGAAACAGTTTTATAACATTTCATTTTCAGGAGCCTTTATCTGCCAATGCTGGTCATACAGAGTCAACAGCGATTGAGTTTCAGTGCGTTATCAGGGTACAACAGAGAATACCACTTTAATTTTTGGTTTTCCTTTCAATAACATTTCATTTTTATGAGTCTGTATCTGCCAATTCTGGTCATGCAGAGTCGGCTGCAATTGAGTTTCAACGCACTATAAGGGTAAAACGGAGAGTACAATTTTGATTCTTTGTTTTACTTTCAAGGATGGAAAAAACAGTCCATTTTCTGTCACACCTTCAGGCATGAACTTTTCAGCTAAGGACTCAAATAAATGACAACTTAGGAGCCACTTGTCATGTATGGTTCTTCTGTATTAGTCCGTCCCTTTCGTACCGTAGACCGAGAACCAGAGGTTAAAGTATAAACATCACCTAAATTCAAGGCTTAATTTTATATCCTATGCTATGTGATCCCTCTCATACGATTCTATCGAGCGAATGTTTCTGCCGGTAAGTTAATTATGTGGAGCACCATCATATCTATGCTGGGAATTGCCAGGGAGATTCTGCAACCATCCGATTAAGGTAACTCTCACATCAATACAGTGGCAGGTAAAGTAAGCAGGTATTTATGAGAGATTTCTCAACTCGGGCATTCAATGCCCACTTTCTGTCAAAACAGATGCTCTGTTGATATACTGTTGCAGCCCAAAATATTATATAACTAATATTTTTAGTCGCCTCAGTCTCAATCGATAGCTTTCATTATTCTGCCAGTTCTGGCTACCCAAAGTCCACATCTAATGAGTTTTAACTCACTTTCAGGGTGTGCCAGAGAATTAATTCCTGTATCCATTTTCCGTGCTAAATGAACCAGCTAATTTTCTGTCGCACTCTCATAGTGGGTAAATTTGTCAGGCGAGGACTCAGATAATCTAGAGGTCAGGCGGCACTGATGTATTATATCGAACAGCTGCTCTGTATTATCTCCTATATGTGGTAAGCAGTGACGGCAAGTTTACGTCTCCAGGTACTGCAAATTTTAGCCGATGTATAGAGAGGTTATCATCAAGGATATCCTGCATTAGTTATAGCATTTCAATTTTATCAAACCAATGAAATAGTAGCATATAGATACATACCTTCTGCAGAGGTCAATATGAAAGACCTTGATTTGAAGAATTTTATCCAAATACAGGCAAATTAGACGATTCAATCAACTTCTGACACAGAATCAAGGAGACTTGCTGATAATCAAATTAACAGTAATGTTTGAAGTCAAGTATCTTGGATGTTGTGACATTGAGTTGATTTCATTAACAGAGTGCTGCGTAGCTTCTTTAAGAAGACACATACGCACGACTGATGGGTGAATGCGTAAACCGCGTTTCCAATATAGAGCATTACAAGTCTATGAAAACATTGAGGCTTTATGCACCGATATAACATGATACACTGAGAAAACACACATCAACTCCGGAGGAGGTAGGCTGCCTGGCTGCTAGCAAAATTTTAGTAGAAAGTGGAAACGCAGATTCATTCCCACCGATTGAGATCCCAGACACACATCATCGTATTGAGGGAAAGGATGATTTTCTGGTGAAAAGTTGCTGAATCTTATTAACGAGAAATAGTATCTCGGACTCACTATAGTGGGATATCATCAATCATTCATGAACAATTACTTGAAAAGATCACTAGATCAGGGCCGCTGGGAAGAAATGGCAGGTTGATCCGAGTACTCACTGTGGCAACTAAATTTATCAAGGGTGCGGGAATCATAAAAGGATTATATAGAAATGGATCCAGTTATCTTCGGCTACGATAAAATGGAAACACGCATCAATTAATCTATCTTCATCTTATTATTTCAATTAATCTATCTTCTTCGTATTAATTAAATATTTAAAGCCATAATAACAGTAGCATAACCTGAAATTTAACCTCTGGAGTCGGCGCTCACCATCCATCGCGCGGTTCTACAAGTTATTTTCAAATTCAAATGTGCTTGAAGAATTGAAGGACCCGCTCCTTCTTTGATTAATTTTCTCATTTTGGCGTCCATATAAGTCTGAAAACTTTGCGGAAGTACAATCCTTGAAGTCTACAGATTTAAATTTTACCTAGTTTAAATGGCTTTATGCTACAATTATTGCTGTAGGTCTACTTACTGCTCGACTTTCAAAAACGTCAAAAACGACTCAATTATCAATCGTTCTCCCTTATACGTCGTTAATTTCAATTTTTGAAAAAAACGGTCCGGCATTATATACCACAGATTTGAAATATGTATACTTTTATATGGTTTTTTTCTACGGTTTAGCTGTAATTTGTTGGCCAAAATCACGCCCGCCATTCCGCGGCCGGGCGTTTCGCGGGCCTCGAATCTGCCCCGAATCTGCTCATCTGCTCAGCGATTGGTCAATCCATCATCGTCATGTTTTGGGGTCCAAAATTTGTCGTTAAAGCTTAATAACTTTTTTAATATTTAACTAAACTTAAAAAGGGTGGGCATTACGAGTAGAGCTGAGCATACTCTACCCAAATATTATAGGGTTTTTGGGGTTTACTCTCCGACTTAATTAGTAGGAGAGCTTAATGGACCGCAAACCGTGCAGAAAAGCCCGGTCGCGTTGTTTCGTGTAAAACTAGTTAGGCAGCAGCCACCCGTCTTTTTTTTTTTTTTTTTTTTTTTTTTTTTTTTTTTTTTTTTTTTTTTTTTTTTTTTGGGTCGTCATTTTTTAGAGGGAGTTTTTTAGGATTGGGCCGGGGTGGCTACCGCCACCTAGAATTTGCGCCAACACAGCGTTTTGGGTCAAGTTTTCGAATTTTTAAAAAATACTTCCGCGGTCTTCACGCTTAGAAGAATGTGTCATTTACATCAAAAGTAGTCTATTAGAAGTCAATTACCTTGAGTTCTTACGACATTAGAAATATTCCAAAAAAACCTCAAGGTAGTTCATATTTTGTCAGCGTTATATTGGCTCAGATTCATCTAAGTATGGTGTTTTTTTAGTCAGATAGTGAACTTAATAATTATAAACAGCATGATGAGGAATGGAAAAGTGAAGATGAAGCGAACGCGAAAATCCTCACCACTATATTTGATACAGTTAATGAAGTTTACCAGGATCGAAAACCGAAGGAAAATAACGGGGTAATAAGTGATATCACCTTAAGAGAGTCAGTGCGTAACACACTGCAAGCCATAATGTCGAAATCTAAACTATCTGTCTCTTGGACCAAAACTGTTATTTTTCCTCAAAACTACACGGAAAAAAAAAATTGCTGATTCAACAATTTAATTGCTGAAAACAGTGAGTGCAATGTTTCAACGCAGATTTTACAACAAAAAAATGCTACTTTAACCACATTGTAAACTAATTTAACCACATTGTAAACTAATTTAACCACGGGGGTAGTTAAAGTAGCATTTTTTTGTTGTAAAATCTGCGTTGATACATTGCACTCACTGTTTTTAGCAATTGAATTGCTGAATCAGCAATTGAATTGCTGAATCAGCAATTTTTTTTTCCGTGTATGTTGTTAGAAGTCGACTTCTTTCAGTTCATACAACGCCAGCAACATTTCTCCGAAAATTAAAAAAGGAACCAATTTTCGCCGAAATGCATATTTGCGCTGAAACAGCGTTTTCGGTCAAGTTTCCGAATTTTTAAAAAATACTTCCGTGGTCTCCACGCTTAAATGTGTAATTTATATCAAAAGTAGTCTATTAGAAGTCAACTATCTTAAATTTTTACGACGATAGCAATATTCCTTCAAACTTAAAAAAATTAATCAACTCGCCGATTTGTATCCCATCTGCGCCTGAGAAGCGTTTTTGGCCAAGTTTCCGAATTTTTAAAACATACTTCACTGTCTCGCACGCTCAAAATTTTAATTTATATCAAAATTAGTGTGTTAGGAGGCTACTATCCCAAAGTTTCGGGCCCTAGCGTGACTGCTTCGTCAATTAAAAAAAATAATCAAATCGCCAAAAACCTCAATCATCGGAATCGCAAATTTCACGATAATGTGCGATGCGGCAGCACTTAAACTTTACCTAAAAATCTGGAACTTGGTTAAAAAAGTTTTCTAACCAAATGGACCACATTTATAACCATGAATCGTAACTTTTCGAAATTCGAACTTTTTTTGGGATACCCTACTAGACAAGGTATGAATTTCAGAAATATATGTTTGGGTGTATGTATGTCTGTACAAAATGAAAACAAAGAATTGGTCACAAATAATTTGAATTTCTTGCAAGACAAACCAGGATCTACATAAATCAAATCTATACTAATAAAAGAGACTTTATATTGATAGACGCTCACTCACTGGTTGCGCCCCTGTGAGGAGAGCGGAGGGGCCAGAGTCTGCCCGAGAGCGCTCTCAAAAGAGGAGAGCTGGTGGAGACGATTAGCGATGGCGAATGATCCCAACGCCCATAGCGATGGCCCTTAGAGGATGGAAAAGAGGAGAGGGAGGAAGGTCCCACTGAGATACTCAGAAGGCCTACCAGCCGAGATACTCAGCCGCAATGAGAGGGAAGGGAGAGAGAGAGAAATCCTCCCAACCAAGAAACTCAGTCGGGTCTGAAGGAGAAAAGAGACTTCTCAGCCGGGAAACTCAGCTGAGATGAGAAGAGAGGAAGAGAGAAATCCTCAGCCGAGATGAAAGAGAGAGAAAATCTCAGCCGAGATGCTTAGCCGAGATGAAAAGAGAGGGAGAGAGAAATCTCAGCCGAGATGAAAAGAGAGGAAGAGAGAAAATCCCACCGAGATACTCAGAAGAGCTACCAGCCGAGTTACTCAGCCGCGATGGGAAGAAAAAGAGAAGAGAGAGAAAAATCTTCCCAACCGAGAAGCTCAGTCGGGTCTAAAGAGAAAGAGAGAGGTTCCAGCCGAGATACTCAGCCGGGTGAGGGAGGTGGAGAGGGGGAGAGGGGGAGAAAGGGTGAGAGGGGGAGAGGGGGGGGAGAGGGGGGGAGAGGGGGGGAGAGGGGGGAGAGGGGGGAGAGAGGGGGGAGAGGGGGGAGGGGGAGAGAGAGAGAAAAGGTAAAAGAGAGGCTCTATGTATTCCCGCCAGCCGAGGTACTCAGCCGGATCGAGGGGAATGAGAGTCTATACAGCGTAGAGAGAGGATCTTGATCAGGAGCAAAAGCAGAAAACTTAACTGATCGAGCAACGATGATCGAATGATGAACTTACGCCCGGCGGCTGCCCTTTTATAGATGACACGCGTGGACGCGTCGGACTTTTGAGGCTATGTCTACATGTTGAACTAATCGATATTGATACAATCTCACCTATTTGATGTATCGAAAACGATCCATTCCTTAGATCGCAGCTGCGTTTTCGTGGCAATATATTTAACCCCCCCCCCCCCCCAAAAAAAAAGGCTCCGCCCGTCCGAAGCAGAGACACTCCAGATTTTTGCGTGTCTAATAGGGTCGCCCGGCAACGGATGCACGAGTCGGCACTCGCAAAAATCTTAGGTAAAATTAATCATCTGTCTTCCAGCACGAGACGTGGCACTCGCTCCATCTCACTCGCACTCTCTCTCACACCCGTTGTCCTTACGGAAAAATCGACCCACGCGGACCGCGATATCCCGCGAACCGGAGGGCGGATCGTGGAATCCTCCCTTAGATTTTTACGAAAACGCAGCTACAAGCTGAGAAGTGGATCGTATTTGATACATCAAAGAGGTGAGACTGTATCGGTATCCGTTGGTTCAATATGTAAACATAGCTCTAAAAGCCAATTGAGTAATCTGAGGGAACGGGTTTCTTGTGTTAGATATATTATTCTTTTGGTTATAAAATGGCAATGAAAAGTGAAATTGAAGGGAGTTTTCTCATTTCTAGCTTTATCTACTTACATTCTAATTCGTTTGAGGGTATGCTCCGTTGTTTGACAAGGGGAGGCTACCGATTGTCCCCCTCAGATCGGGTTCAAATTTGGCAGAGAGGTAGAATAGGTTAATATAAGAAACCGTATTTTTTTTTAGGTGCCAATGCCCAGCCGTTTTCGAGTTATGAATTTTTGAAGTTGCCGTTTTTGCGTGTCAGCGACGCGCTCAAGTTGAGTCTACTGTGCGCGCACCTTTTAATGTGATCCGAGATATACGAACGTCAAATACGTCCACCGGCCAAGCGGTAGCGTGCTCGCTCACGGCGCAAGGGGTCCGGAGTTCGATTCTTGATCCGAAAATTAATTTTTACGATTGATTATTTTGTTTTTTAATCGCTTCATCACAACAAATTGTAAGTCACTTTGTAAAAGCTAGGATGTGAATAACATTTTTTTCCCCCTTTTTTCTCAAGAAATCATAAAAAAAAAAATATTAAAAAATACATAAAAAATAATTAGAATCATAACGTTTACAAGGTGATTTATAATTTTGCTGATTCTATCCCCCCCCCCCCTCTACTTTCATCGGCATTGATCGTTCTTCAGATTTTGGTTTCTTAGAAATAATTGAAAATAATGACTTTTTCAGGTTTTTTTAAGTTCACATGTTTTGAAGTTCACCATAGTCACCATATATGACATGAGCGACTGTGCATTGACATCAAGGTGATGTTAATGTCATCCACCTCAGAAAATACGTTTATGCCAATGCATAGTCGCTCATGTCATATATTGTGACTATTGTGAACTTCAAAACATGTGAACTTAAAAAAACCTAAAAAAGTCGCTGAAGATAGCGTCGCCCTCGACATTTTAGATACGCCCAAAAGCAGTTCCTTCCATCCTAGGAACAGTGTAAAAAGGGGTGCGTGCAAAACAGGCCATTTCAGGCTTGGGGCGGATACCTTTGAAACTACCCCTATTCATTCACCAAGCAATGCAATTACTTTTTTTTTCAATTTTTTAATATTTTCGCTTTTAGATTAACTAATTGAAGGAAAACTAGCCATCTGTGTTGTTCGAAACGTTTCATGAATATTTTTCAATTACAGAAGAGGAATCAGGAGAATTCTTCATGAACTAGGTTAACTGGTTATCCAATTATGATGGAAAGTCTGCAGTGTTGCACACCGAGATATACACGGGATTTCTGGTTTACTTCAGCAACTACCAAGATAATGGTGATAAAATGTTACCTGGCATGAAGTGAAGGAGAAGAGCTGTGATCGGATAAATGGCAGGACTGTACGTGATATCGGGGCAAGAATATCCTAAGACGCAAACTACTCGATCCGTGACAGATCGTCCTTTTCGTGTGAGGTGGTACGAGAGCCTATGAGCTGAGTCCACAAAAGGTGGCAAAGGAGGCTTATCAGGCAGCTCTGAAACATACCAAAGTCAAAAATGTGAAATGCATGAGAATAGTAATAGAAAGCAATCAGCACTGGTTTTTTTTTTTTTTTTTTTTTTTTTTTTTTTTTTTTTTTTTTTTTTTTTTTTTTTTTTGCTGTTAGTGTAACAGGAAAACTTTTCCCATTTTTAAGTTTCTATCTCAAGGGTATTCCAAGAAAGTAAAAGCAAAACGCAAAGCAGAACGCGCATGCTTGGCACCGCTGCGTCTTCCTTATCAAGAACATTAGGGCATTAACATTAGGCTTGTCTATGCTGGCGCATGTGGCACACTGTGAGGAGGAAGATTCAGCACTCGCTCTTGTACTCTTGCTCACAGGCAAGGCTGCAGACAATAACATATATGACAATAACTTGACCATTTCTACGTCAATTTATGATTTCCGTTTCAAAATTGCAATTCTAGAAGTGAGTAGACAATCTGGCCCAAGTCAAACATGTGAAACTTATATTTTTGGCCTGCTATTTTATCCTTGAAAAGTCTGAGCAAAACTCGAGTTCTTCATTTTTTTTTGAAAATTTCTAATCGATAAGCTTCCAGCCAGGCCCGATTTGGCAAAGGGCCGATCTACCAAACACACTTGCATAATTTCATGAAACTTAATGAGGTTAAAGTTCATTATATGAAAATTCAGAATGAAACATTAATTTTTTCAATACTTCTGCGATGAACTCAGTATGCGCAGTGTGCTAAGAAATGCATACAGACCGTAAAATCTTATTTTTGGAATTTTGGAGAGAAAAATATTATCATGAGTCAAATGCTGAGCCTTTGCTCTCTTGGTTAACCAACCGTCACACTATGGTCTGGGGGCGCCGAATTGTGGCCATAAATCAGGAAATGATCAGAATATCATGAAATTTGGTGTACTTATGTTTTTTGGGTCGCTGAATTCAAATTTGACCTTAGTTTTACAAAATTCTTAAATCCAAGATGGCGGCAGGCTCTTGAAACCAAAAAATTAGAAGAAAAGCCAAAATATGATTAGAATACCAAATTGAATGTCAGTTTAATGTCTTGAAGGTTGTCTCAATATAATATGAAATCTATTTTTCAATGATCAAGAGGTTATCAGGGCAGAAGCCCCAAAAATACGTATTTAATCCAGAAAAATAAGAGGAGAAGAAATGATTGAAATTGAATCAAGTCAGTACTATGTTTTTCGGTCTATTGATTCTGACTGGAGCGTGAGTTAAAAAAATTGCACATTCAATATGGTGATATTCGTGTTAGCAAGACATATGGCATTAGCCCTTTAGGGCGCCCCCTCCCCGAACCAAAAATTGTCCCTAAAAATTTTCATTTCTAGTGATATTTTAAAAATAATTTACTCTTTGATCATCAAACCCTGCTAGCAAAATTTTCTAGATATACTCAATACTACTTAGACCTAAATAGCTTTAACATTCTTATACTCATTGGAGGCTGTCAACCATTCTGCGCTGATTTTCATGGTTAGAATTATTATAAAGATTCTAGGCCTAATGAATCGTGGCCAAAAATCCGATTTTTGAAAGTATGAAAATCTGGCAATCGAGCATATAATCCTTATCTACATCCTTTAGTAGGTGTGAAATGACCTATCAAATCTTATGTAATTGTTTTTACGATCAGATATATGGTGGCGAACTTCACATCCTCCGAGGTAAGTAAAGAAACGTGAGAATTTAAAGTGCACGTTATCGTGTAGTGCCTTGTGTCGTTTTGTGATAAGTTGGCGTAGATCCCCGATCAAATATGGACAAGAAAGGTGAAAGTAAGTACTTTGTGATGGTTTAATCGTTTTTAGTATTAAGATTGATTTTATGACCACCATGAGACTCCAAAGTTTTGTCCTGATTTAGGCAAAAAATTGCCTTCACCTTAAGTTTTAGTTATCACTAACACGAGCTAACACGTTCTTATCAGTGCAAGAATGTAGCTCATATGTTCCTCTAACAGGATATCATAGGTTTTTTTGCATCTTTTTGCCTCTGGGGCCTTCAGACCCAGACCCAGATCAGACCCTAAAACCTTGCGGATCACCATTCTCGGGTTGCCTAGCCAGGAATTGAAATCGGAACCTCTTGATCTTAAAGCCAGCACTCCAACCACTACGCACCACAGCGGGCCGAGTTAATAAACTTGTATTATGTATACAGGCTGAAGAATAAAAAAAAAATACCTAAGTTTTATCCACCATTTGTCGTTTTTCCGGAGAAAATATTATTTTGCTTAAAAATGAAGTTTTTTGCAAAAAAACTTTATTTTCCGGAAATCTGGCAAGTGCTGGAAAAAAATGATATCATTTTCGGATTCAGCAGCCAAAAATACCTATGAATCACCCTATATCAAACGTTGACCTTGTCTCATCTCTCTTATCTCCTTCTGCAATGAAATGAGATTGCGCAGAAAATCGTATAAGTCCTTCACTAAAATGACCAAAAAAGGCCTCAGAGGCGAAAAGCGGCAAAAAGCGGCAAAAAAACCGATGATATCCTGTTAGAGGAACATATGAGCTACATTCTTGCACTGATAAGAACGTGTTAGCTCGTGTTAGTGATAACTAAAACTTAAGATGAAGGCAATTTTTTGCCTAAATCAGGACAAAACTTTGGAGTCTCATGGTGGTCATAAAATCAATCTTAATACTAAAAACGATTAAACCATCACAAAGTACTTACTTTCACCTTTCTTTTCCATATTTGATCGGGGATCTACGCCAACTTATCACAAAGCGACACAAGGCAATACACGATGACGTGCACTTTAAATTCTCACGTTTCTTTACTTACCTCGGAGGATGTGAAGTTCGCCACCATATATCTGATCGTAAAAACAATTACATAAGATTTGATAGGTCATTTCACACCTACTAAAGGATGTAGATAAGGATTATATGCTCGATTGCCAGATTTTCATACTTTCAAAAATCGGATTTTTGGCCACAATTCGGCGCCCCCAGACCATAGTGCGTCACTAGGAATGTGGCAACCCTGCTACCCAACGTCATTATGCACTCCTGTTCATCGCGTCCTTCGTTCTTGGGCTTGAATATATAACTCCTTTGGTTTCTTTTTTGCCCCTCCCCTCCTAATATATAATCCTCTTACGTAGAGATTAATATTACTATGCCACAATTCATTACAGGGTGATCCAAAAGTCCCTTCCACCCCCTCTAACTTTTTACCTGATTGAGGAAAAGATTTGAAACATGGGGGAAGTTCCTACGTCAAAGGGAGCTACTTTTTGGCCCCCCTAAAATTTTCAGAGGGACCCCCTTGAGGGGGGGGGGGAGCGTTGGGATAAAGGGATATTTGGAATGAGAAAAATTCACTTGCAGTGCACATTCATTTTAATAAGGGTGCACCAGAGGTTATGAAAAATCTAAAAAGAGCTCAGCTGATATGAGACGTATTAATTTTTGCACTTACGGCATTGCCATATTTCAACTCGCCTCCTCAAAAATTAATTCCATTATGAATGGACAACACTAACTGGGAACAACATACAGGTCCAACATTTGTTGCAACGGATGAGGGAAACCCAGAAAAACCTCACCAGACCTCATTCTAATACAAACATCACAAATAGAATTTTCCCGACGAATTTTGACTTGAACTTCAAATTTTGATATCGCTGAAGTCTGAGTCCCGGTCTCACAATCAGTTTCTTGAATTTGCAAACGGACACAGGTTTTGTTAACAAATCATCCAGTTGATTACCTGTAGGAAACATATTTTGCATCAATTACTCTTTTAACAATCTGCTCCCTATAATATGATATTTATCATCAATGTGTTTTGATCTTTTGTGGCTTTTTTAATTCCTCGCAATACTATTGCAATCTTAGTGATCCGTCTCTCACTTCAAAATTATTTCAGTATTTCCATTTTAACTTTGTCTTGTCGATGGCATTACTGTGCTTATGATAGTTTTTAATTTAAGTGCTCAGAAGTCAAGATTATCATAGAGTTTTCCTCCATTTTACTTTCACATTCTCTTCAGTTTCAAGCACGCGTCACGTCGAGAGTTTGAGTAAGTTTTGTGGACTATACACCAATCGTTTGCTTTTGAGTCCCTTACAAGACTTTTAATTTCCTTAACTCGGTTCCTTTTCCAGAGTTAACTAAACAAGAACAGAGATTCCATCCTATATTCATCCATCTCCACATGGATCTCGACAACACCCTGTTTTCTTCACTAGAGAGCTAGACATCCATTCTCTGAGCTTTAACTTATCTCAGTTGGCGCTCGTGGTTTCTCATGAAGTTCTGATTTTGACTCACAGTCAGATACATCAGTTTTTCTTGCATGAGATCTGATTTTGACTCACAATCAGATGCATCAGTTTTTCATCTCATTCTCTACTTCCACAGAGCACTTCAACACAGGTCTAGGTTCTTTGTCTCATCGACAATTACTATACTCTGAGACAAACATTTTCTCCTCCACATCCCACACTTTATATACATTTGTGGAATGCCTCATATAATTTTACTGCAATGAACATTACACAAGCTTTATCTATTATGGCTTTCACCATTCGCTTAGTGATGCCATTTTACTGCTGGGTTCGTGGATTTTTGGTGACTCAAACAAAGCGTGATACCTTCCTGGACACAAACTGTTCAGTTTTGTTTTAAATTTCATTTCTATCAGAAACACAGTATAGAAGAAAACATGCCCAATTCAAACAAAAAAAAAATGCTGAGATTCTCGCAATGTAATTTTCGCGACCAGATTTGGACGTCACACGTCGTCACGAAAAGACCACTCAAGATATCAATAAATATAAGTTTCTTTGTACAGGTCAATTTCAAATTCCTTGAGCCTTTTAGGTATCTTAACACCCTTATTTAAGTATTGCCACAAGATCTTATTGTTCTTGCTTGTACATCTGCATAAAATACTTATTGCAGCGCACCAATCTGGTCTTGTGCATATCATTATGTACATCAAACACCCAATGAGGTTCTGAGAGGGTGCGTCGTTCCCTTCAACTGAATTAAGTTCTACAAAATCTAATTTACTTGGAAGTGGACACTACAGTCAGCTATATTAAACTTCAAAGTTAAAATCCCGTTGCTTCTCTCAACTCCAATTCCTAAAAATTCAGCAAAATTTGCAAACTAAAGTGCATTTTAAAAGGCTAAAGTGCTAATTTGTCATGATTTCCAACTTTAAATCGTCAAGGATAGGCAAATTTTACTATTTTTGCAACTCACATAAATTATCATTTCGTGGGATACGTTTTAAAGTGCACACATATTCGACGATCTTTCAACTCGATTGTAAATTTTGTTATCTCACTCTGTGTATGGCTCTCACTCTCAAGTCTTTTCCTTGTCGGAATAATGACAAGTAATTTCTCATCAATGTTATAAATCTGAAAAGGCTTACCACAAAAGACAACGATACTTCCCTTAAAAATGTTGTCTTCTATTTTGACGAGAATATCTTTCATTATCAGCTTTCTAACTTTTGGTATTGATAACCAATTTTATGGTAATTCAGAGCAGAACCAAACGTCTTTCAAAATAGTTTTGAGACCAGACTCCATGACAGATGTTTATCCAGCCATTTATGTCTTCTCAGTTGTTGTCGTCATTCTCCGTCTTATATTTTTGCATTCACTATCCGGGATCAGCAAACTCAAAAAAAAAAAACGTCGCTCATCTAATTTTCTGTTACTAATATTACTAGAATGCTCTTCAATCCCAGCACAAGTTGAACTTTTCACTTTCTGTATCGCCAAGCATCGACTGTTTTCTCAATCGCTTATTGCAGGAATTCATGTGGCGATGATTTACCTTTCAATCATCTAAACATTCACATCCATCACATTTTCTTGATTAACAGAATTTCTGAATTCTAACCTTCCAGACACTGCGTTTTTCCCCGTCAAAGGCCTCTATAATATTTTACGGATTTTAGGTCCATTTTAAGAGTACGGGCGAAATACTTTACACTAGTAAGTATTAGTAAGTATTATAAGAAATACACTGGGCCCATAACCCGTTGGGATAAAGGGATATTTGGAATGAGAACAATTCACTTGCAGTGCACATTCATTTTAATAAGGGTGCACCAGAGGTTATGAAAAATCTAAAAAGAGCTCAGCTGATATGAGACGTATTAATTTTTGCTCTTACGGCATTTCCATATTTCAACTGAAAGGACCCTAACTTTTGATTTTCTATCTTGTTAGAGGGGGTGGAAGGGGCTTTTGGATCACCCTGTATAAGCCAATGAAGGGAAAAAAGTAACAATAATAATTCATAGTATTAATTTTATTTTCGATATTACAGAATGATCCAAAACAAAATTGATAATTAATGTGCCATATTTTCAAAATCATTTAGCCAATTCTGTTTATTACTATACAGGGTGTCCGGAAGTTAACGTACTTAACTTTCAGGATCGCTTTTTAGGCTCAAAATAAGACTTTTTTTCCCTATACACATATGCCCGAAAACGCTTCATACGTGAGCTATGCGCTTCTAAAGTTGCCATTTTTTTTCGTTCAAATTAATATAGCTCCTCGTCATTTTTTCATGGGTGGCTGAAACGTTGTATAGAGGGGTATTCTTTAGCGCTCTGTTCATTTTTTGTGTTTTCAAGGACGTGCGTCTTCGAAAAATGACGTCACAAGCGTTCCCGAATTTGAAAATTCCGATAACTTTTTTGGTAGATGATATTTCGAAAAACGGATTGCGGCACGTGAAAGAGCGTAAAAAATCAAGGGGTCGGGGTACAGCACAAAATTTTCCAGAAACGCGTCATTTCGACGCAAAAGAACTTTGAAAAATTTTAAGATTTTCGAAGCTCCTTGCTGTGTAGGCAATTTTTACTGCAAGGATTGAAAAATTGCCTACAGAGGAAGGTGCTTCAAAAATCTCGAAGCTATTGAGACGGCTCTTGACCTTTCCCTCATACTTTTTCCAGGCTTGGGACTGGCCCGAGCATCATCTAACGAAAATCGCGGTTAGGCGGAGATATTTTTGATATCAAATATCCACCGAAAAATCATACTTGGAGGCTTATCGAAAACATCGTTTCAAAGTGTGGTAGTTTCGTAGCATAAGTTTAACAAGTCATGCTTAATAATTACTTGTGAATGCTCGGGGCGGTTTAAAAGGATTTTTTTTTCCTTTTTTTTGTTTTGTTTTTTTTTGCTTTGTTTTTTGCATAACAAATGGACAATATCAACAGTAAAATTGAATGAAACAGTTCAATCACAGGTTTTGTTCATAATGGGAGCCGTTCACAGCAACGCATGCGCTGTATCTTTTCAAGAGAGACGTTGTCGTCGCTTTCCTCGAGTTTTTTGCCGAGGCTTGTCGAAAACATGGTTTCAAAGTGTGGTAGTTTCTTAGCATAAGTTTAACAAGTCATGCTTAATAATTACTTGTGAATGCTCGGGGCTGTTCAACGCCGCTCCTCTCAAGGCAGAGATTCGTGATATCTGCTCTGCACTTATTCACCGAATTTCTCATTTCATGTTCATGAACATGATTTTTCGGTGGATATTTGATATCAAAAATATCTCCGCCTAACCGCGATTTTCGTAAGATGATGCTCGGGCCAGTCCCAAGCCTAGAAAAAGTGTGAGGGAAAGGTCAAGAGCCGTCTCAATTGCTTCGAGATTTTTGAAGCACCTTCCTCTGTAGGCAATTTTTCAATCCTTGCAGTAAAAATTGCCTACACAGCAAGGAGCTTCGAAAATCTTAAAATTTTTCAAAGTTCTTTTGCGTCGAAATGACGCGTTTCTGGAAAATTTTGTGCAGTACCCCGACCCCTTGATTTTTTACGCTCTTTCACGTGCCGCAATCCGTTTTTCGAAATATCATCTACCAAAAAAGTTATCGGAACTTTCAAATTCAGGAACGCATTTTTCGAAGACGTACGTCCTTGAAAACACAAAACATGAACAGAGCGCTAAAAAATACCCCCCTAAACAAAGTTTCAGCCACCTATGAAAAAATGACGAGGAGCTATATTAATTTGAACGAAAAAAAATGGCAACTTTGGAAGCGCATAGCTCACGTATGAAGCGTTTTCGGGCATATGTGTATAGGGAAAAAAAGTCTTATTTTGAGCCTAAAAAGCGATCCTGAAAGTTAAGTACGTTAACTTCCGGACACCCTGTATATGCCTAAGTTGGAAATTTTATTTAGAGAACCCACCCTTCTTTGTTTTTCCAAATATCATTCAAAACACTCTAAGATGATGAAAACTTGTCCGATGTTATTTCATATACATGAAGGGTATAAAGAGGGTTTTTTATTTGCTCTAATGGAGGGATGGAAAATATGTATTCAAATTATTACTTCTTTGTATACTATGTTTTCAGTCTCCTCATTAGGGCAAACAATAAATAAGTTTTTTGGGGAACTTACACGGGAGCATGCAACATATAATTGACCATGCGAAAAACATTTACACGAGAGATCAATACCAGCTATCTTGAATGTTTGTCCTTGCGCTTTATTCATTGTCATTGCATAGCATAATTTAATTGGAAATTGTATTCTTTTAAATTGGAAAGGATAATTGGTAGGTGTGAGCACTATTCTTGGCAAATATACTGTTTCACCTGAACCATTTCCTGTTAAAAATTTCTGCTTCTATTTAGTTATTGTACATTCTTTTTATGTGAAGTCTTGTACCATTACACAATGTAGGTGGGTTTAGGTTTCTTAGTAAAATTATTGGAGCACCAACTTTTAATTTTAATTCATGTTGGGGTAATCCTGGTCCATCCAAACTATTCAAGAATTCTGTTGGGTAATTTAATTTGTCATCAACGTTCAGACCTGCATTAATTGTAAAATATTTTTTTTCTTCTGATTTTATAGGATTAATTATTTTGGAGTTAATTTCTGTTGCTTACTCATTTTTCGGAGTGAGGATTGCTCTGTCGCATAACCAACTATTTTCAATATATTCAAGCTTTTTAACATCCGGGTAAATTTTGGCTATGAGTTCTTTGGATTCCAGAGTGGTGCCAATAGATAGGTTAATTTCAATTAAACCTTTTTTGTTGTTATATATCTCATCATTTCCTATTTTTAACAATATTTCGGAGAAATTAGAGTCACTTTCATTCGCTTGATTTATATGTACTCTCATATTTTTCGTTAACTTAAATTTTACCATATCATTCCATAGGATTGAATTTTTCAAGGAAGCATTAATTTCATCTGCTTTTGTTCCTACAACTATAATTGGCAAAGTTTGGTGAAAGTCACCTGAAAAAAGTATTGTTTTGTTACCCATTAACTCTTTATTTTGAAAAATGTCCATCAGTGATTGATTAAGAGCTTCTATGCATTATTTGTTAATCATGGTACATTCATCCCATACTATCAATGATGTTTCTTTCAGGACTTCGTACATGTTACTTTTTTTGGTTATAGAACAAACTGGATTTTCTATTTCATTTACATCTAATGGAATTTTGAAAGTTGAATGAGCAGTTCTTTCTCCGGGCATTAAAGTAGCTGCAATTCCTGACGATGCCACAGCTAATACAATATAACTTTCACTCCTCAATTTTGCGAAAACATTTTTTATAACGAAAGTTTTCCCCGTCCCTCCTGCTGAATCCAAAAAATACATTTTCTTTTTTTCCTCTTTTACATTTTTAAAAATTTCGTCATAAATATTCCTTTGTTTGTCTGTTAGTTTGTATTCAATACTTTTTAAATACTCCAGCATCTTCTCACGGTTATATGTCGTTTCCTTTAAATATTCGTTATTTTGCAATTTACTTGATTTTAAAGGAGTTGGTAATCTATAGTCCTTCAATAACTGGCCTCCTGCATTTTCAATTAACTTTTGTAATTCTGATAAACAATCGTCATAGAGTTGGGGTGAGTTTTCGAATGAGACAGATTCATCTATTTCCTTTGCTTTTTTTAAAAAATCTTCTGAAAGGTCAATTTTTAACTTTTCCCACAATTCTATAGGTTTGTTAGCAATGCGAAATATTAAAATTACTACGAAGAGACTCCTTAATTTCCGTGGGATGTCGCTAGAGGAAGCTTCTTCTAATGTTTGTTCCCAGATTTTATCATTTTCTAATAGTTCATGAGCTTCACATGCATCTTGAAATGTCTCATACTCGATTCGATTCACTGTTTATAAATATTTGTACGAAGTTGGTCCTTTAACATGGTGGAGTAACATTCTGAGAAAATAGCATTATTAATTTTTTGGACGAATGGTATATATACGTCCGATAGTTTCATTTTTTTTTACGTTTGGATGGTTTTTGACTGTTTCTCCAATTTTCCGCCTGTTGAATTTTCCGTTTTTCTTGTTAAAAGTATAATATGAACTTACTTCATGGTAAAATAGAGTCTTTGCGAAATCATCACTTTGACAAAGTTCGAAAAAGGCAAGTAATGTAGTGTTCATTGGGTGTTCAATTTTTTCTTTGGCGTTATCAGGAGTGAAATAAATTCTTTGACCATTTTCGAGATGAATGTCTAAGTGCATTACAGCAGGATGTTCATGATTGGGAAATCCGAAAGTTCTCCATGTTGCTCCAGCACTGCATATATATCTTCCATTTACATAGTTGTCTATTTCATTATTTTCTTTTTTTATTCCTGTTTTTGCTTGATCAGTGCCCTTACGTACATATTTATTTATATGTTTTATTGATTTGACACTGTGACAATACTCCACATTAATATGTGTTTTAAATGCTTCGGACAATAATGGTGAGTACGGAACTACCCACTGATTGTTTACTTCAATATTTTGACCATTTTTTTTGATAACTGTTATAGGTATTCCCACCATGTTCTGGATCTCTTCTTTTGTACATTGGGTAACCTTCGTCATTCGATTGAGTTTCCATTACGGATTTATTTGGAAATTTCTCAATGCATTTGTTATCCTTCATGCAGGGAGAGTTTTTGTTAAAAAAAAAAACCGCAAGGCCCATGTCCATGTATCATGAGACTTTATGATTTCGTGAAGTAAAAGGTCATCAGAAGCACTGGGAATTTCTGCTGAAATTATGTTATCTATGGCATTAGGTTGAATACATTCTTTAAACCAAATGACCAAATAAAAATGTGCGCATTTGGTAAGCCTCTCTTTTGATATTCTATTGAGTACATGAAACAGCGAACTTCTCCAAAAATATGGTCTTTTGTCAATAATTGCTTTAGTGTTTTTAATTTCAAACGGAATACTCTTGAAATTATATCTGGTCTATCTTGGGGACTTTGACTTTTATTTATGTTTTCATGAATTTCTTGCCAATTAGGATTTGTTGTCATTGTTATAAAATGATCGCATCTTCAGTACTTTCTAACGTATGAGATTCCGTCTTGTTTTCTCTCGTTCATATACCTTGGACAGCCGGTAAAACTTGAGGGAAAAATCAACATTTGACCAATATTTGTTCGATCTTCGTTTCCAGATACTGCATCTTTCAAATGAATATAACTTTCAGCATGTAATTGCTTTTGATTTATCGATGAAGATATATGTGTCGAGGTATATATGTAATAAGATTAGGGTATTTAGTAGGGGGATGTCTGTGAGTCTCATTTGAATAATTTTGTGAGGGGGTCAAATTGATCCTGTTCTTATATCTGGACTTAACCTATAGTAAAACCTATAGTATATATCGTGTATATATGTATCGATATTCATCAATATGGATCAGCTCTTGCCCTTTGATGTGTTTGATTGTGTTTCAGGATGTGTTTGATGAGTTTGATGTGTTTGGTGTGTTTGCAGTGTTTGATTGTGTTTTGTGATGCGTTTGGTGTGTTTGATGTGACACACAACAAACACAAAAAGCACATCGAACATACGAAACACAATCAAACACGACAAACACATCAAACACAACAAATACATAAGGCAAATCGATATCTATATATCGATATACAGGGTGGCCCAGACCTACCGTACCCGGCCTTTTTTTCGGTTAATTTTGGTCGCACGAAGTCCAGGATCGCGGGGATGAATAGGGAATTGACCCCAAGGAATCCGAATTTCATGGTCCCAGAGCCCCCCTGGCGCCCCTTGGGGAATAAAAGGGGGGTCCGTACTTCAAAAATCAGAGTGTATGTCAAAATTTTGAAATTATTTCATCGGAATCAGAACGTACGAAAATTTTTAACTTAAATCGACACCAAGAAATCCAAAATCGGTACATCCGTGTCCAAAATACCGACCCCTAAAGACGGGGGACAGAGCCCCCTTTCAAAAAAATTCAAGTTCGTCAAATTGACGTGGCGATTCGGAAAAAATGTGTTTTCACGGGTAATCGACCCCAAGGAATCCGAATTTGAGGGTCCCGTTGTCCACAGAGACTTTTCTGATGGGGCACAGGGGTAACCTCCACACCGGTTAAATTTAAAAGTTCAGAGTCCCCCTGTGCCCCATCAGAAATGTCTCTGTGGACAACGGGACCCTCAAATTCGGATTCCTTGGGGTCTATTACCCATGAATACACATTTTTTCCGAGTCTCCACGTCAATTAAACGAACTTGAATTTTTTTGAAAGGGGGCTCTGTCCCCCGCCTTCAGGGGTCGGTATTTTGGACACGGGTGGGCCGATTTTGGATTTCTTGGTGTCGATTTAAGCTAGAATTTTCCGTACGCTCTGATTCCGATGAAATAATTTCAAAGTTTTGACATTAACTCTGACTTTTGAAGTACGGACCCCCCTTTTACCCCCCAAGGGCCGCCAGGGGGGTCTGGGACCATGAAATTCGGATTCCTCGGGGTCGATTCTCTATTCATCCCCGCGATCCTG
The DNA here is from genome assembly GCF_918797505.1 of Bemisia tabaci. NCBI lineage: Eukaryota > Metazoa > Arthropoda > Insecta > Hemiptera > Aleyrodidae > Bemisia > Bemisia tabaci. The sequence continues at coordinate 39,342,173 of NC_092793.1, forward strand.
GACTTCGTATGACCCAAATTAACCGAAAAAAAGGCCTGGTACGGTAGGTCTGGGCCACCCTGTATAGTGAGTTAGGATCGATTATCGCATGTATGGCGATGTACATCGCAAACAAAGGTGCCTGGCAACGCATGCTTAGCAACCGTGGGCCCGTTCCTCTCCCCAATTTTACCATTTTTTGACCATAAATTCCCGAAATTACGACAGGGAGCAAATTGCAATAGCCAGTGTCACTCACCGAACCGGGGAGGACTGGTATAAAAATTTTAGGGAAGCTCGGACGGACGGTTTGACCCCCATTTCGTAAAAACCGTCAAAACCGACATTTGCTTTATAAACAGGGTTATCCAAAAGTCACCTACCACCCCTGTAACTTTTTTCCTAATTGAGATAGAAGTTTGAAACTTTGGGAATGTTCCTCGGTTTAAGGTAGCAACTTTTCGGTCACCCCAAAATTTTGGGGGGCGGGGGCTAACTTTTTTTCAAATGGCAACCCCCCTTTTGTGATATCTCATTCGAAAGATAATAAAAAAAGAAAATTTTTGGCGCAAACCGCAGGTCAAAATGTTGATTTTTGACAAAATAGCGGACGGTCAAAGTTCAAAATGGCGGAAATTTGGCATCTCCGTTTTTCATCGGCGGATTGTTCTGAAACTCAGAATCCTAGGGTTTTTCGGGACGAAAAAAACGATTCTGGCATTAGTTTTACAGAAATGTCAGTCCTTTTCAAAGTGGCGGAGGTTAAAATGGCATCTTAGAGCGGGAAGTGGAGATTCAGGCTGCTTATCGTCGGATTTGTATGAGACTTGGCATCCGGGGGTATTGACGCAAAATCCATATTACGGCTGTTTACCAATGGATTTGCACAAAAGTCAATACTCGGGTGGTTTTTGGCTCGGAAAAAATTAATCTTTCATTACATTTTTGAGACACTGAATATTTTCGAAATGGCGGCGGAAAAATAACGGAAAATCCGCATCGACCATCGCCATTCGCATTTTTGCTGCCATTTTAAAGTTTTTAAAAATTTCAAAAATCCAATGAAAGATTCGTTCTTCTCGTGCCAAAATACCCCCGGATACCAAGTCTCATACAAATCCGACGATAAGCAGCCTGAATATCTACTTCCCGCTCTAAGGGGAGTCGGACTTTGAAAAATCGAAAAATTTATGATTATCAGTTTTTTGTGTAACTATTTTTTGCATACTCTCAGGATTAAGATGAGACAATGATGAAATCTTTCTGACCATTAGTTGAGGCAGAAAGAATATTTGAATGCGTCGAGGTCATGCGTTGTCCCAGCCTTACTATACCTACCCCAAAAGTCTTACTGAATCTTTAACCCTTGATTCCCGATAATCACAATTTTTTACGCATATTTTTCTTTTCCTTAGGATCTAATGGGTTTTTTTTCACGTTTTCTTTTTTGTTTGATTCCTTGTACTCTTCTGCACACTTTAACAAAGGCTTTTCTTGATAAATTGATTTTTCAAAAGAGGACACTTTAAAGTCAATATTTTTGAAAAAAAATATTACGAAATTGAAAAAATTCATAAAAAGTCGAATTTTCAATTTCAAAATTTTGGGAAACCCCCGTGTTAAATTCATCCTGAAGGTGTAAGAAATCTAACAAAACAAACCGGATGAAAAAAGACCCAGTAGACTCTGAGAAAAAGAAAGTTGAAGTTGGATAAATTAACATGGGCTAGCATAGGAAGTCCGTCTCCCCTTAAGCCGCCATTTTAACCGCCGCCATTTTGAAAAGGACTGACATTTCTGGAAAACTAATGCCATAATCGTTTTTCTCGTCCGGATAAACCCTAGGATTCAGAGTTTCAGACCAATCCGCCGATAAAAAACGGAGATGCCAAATTTCCGCCATTTTGAACTTTGACCGGCCGCCATTTTGTCAAAAATCAACATTTTGACCTGCGGTTTGCGCCAAAAATTTTCTTTTATTATTATCTTTCGAATGAGGTATCACAAGAGGGGGGTTGCCATTTGAAAAAAAAAGTTAGCCCCCGCCCCCCTTAGGGGGGGCGCCCCCCAAAATTTTGGGGGGACCGAAAAGTTGCTATCATAAACCGAGGAACATTCCCAAAGTTTCAAACTTCTATCTCAGTTAGGAAAAAAGTTACAGGGGTGGTAGGTGACTTTTGGATAACCCTGTATAAGATTAGATACACTTAAAACCATTTTCCAATGAATTAGAACGAGGGCAGGATATTAAGGGGAGGCATTTACAACAAGGGGCATGGAGTTTATTTTACTATACAGTGTCATGATTACATTTTGTTAAAATCTTATTAATAAACTGATACTTGGACGTATATTTGCTAAAAGGAACTCTTTGCATAGGGTTTGTATGTAACATAGTTCCTTTTAGCATACATATGTCCACTTGTAGACCATACCGTAGTCATTTACTCATTATTATCCAAATAATCCTACGTATTCTTAAAAGACATTGGTGTCCAGGTGGGGGTTGAAGGCACGTGTTAAAAGAAAGACGGTATGTACATATGAGTTAAAAAAATATGTTCATGCTGAAATGGGAGATTTTATGTTTGGTCAGTTTAGGGTAAGCAATGTAGCTAGATTTGATTAAATGAGTACTACTTTCAATTGTGATCGCAGCGGTGGTTTTCATTGAAAACCGGCAACACCGCCGCTACTTGAATTTCTAAAAATGACGTAAAAGTTTCAAAAAAGCGCATAACATGAACTGGCTCTTCGATTTTTGTTTTGTCTAGGCGTTTTGCTTCAACACGGAGTCGCGAAACGTACTTCAACGAGTGTCAAAATCGGGCGTCGGGCGTGTTGCCGAATTTTTAAATCGCTGTAACTCGGATTCCCTAAGCCTCTCAGAAAAGTGCAACATATCGATGGATGCGGAATCGAACGAACAATAATTCCGACAGGTTTTTATTCAATCCCCACCAACTGCAAACACGCTTTTAGGCGATAACGGGGATTTTTATTTATTATGAAAATTTAAAAAATGGCCAAAACGTGGCAACAGTGGACTCAAATAAAATTTTCTTCTGCATGAGTCGATAAAGCAAAATTGTCTACGTTTTTTGGTATAAATACAAGCTCTGTGACTGCATTTTTGCGAAAGTTATGGATGTTTGAAGGTTACGACTTTAAAAAATGGAAACGCTGTTTCCCTGCGGTTTTCGCCTAAAAACAGCCCGATGTAGGCCCAAAATGACCTATACAATCATCCCACATAGTTTCGTACAATCCCCGCGGGGTCACTTTTTGGCCTTTTGCCTCTTTAGATTGTTTAAATGGGAGAATTCGCCACTCCATCACGTAATTTACCTAAGAAACCCAGGGTTATATTTTCAAAATCTGAAAAGAGCGGGCTCATCTAGGGACAATTGCCTGTCGATAGCCGCAAAAATCAAGAAAATCGGCCCGGTAGAACGCTGAAACTAAGCGTTACCAGATATGCAAATGTAGGAGGTCTCGGACCTTACAGAATAGATTTTTACAGGACTTTAATGTGGCCTCCCGGGACGATTATTTAGCATGAAGGAGCTCCGGAACGCTCCATTCGAGTCCTTCCAATCGGTCGCAGGTGTGCGTATTTCTTTGCCAAGCTAGATTTGAGCGCATACGTATCTTTACTGATAGAGTAAGAGGTAACGCTGAAACTAAGCGTTACCAGATATGCAAATGTAGGAGGTCTCGGACCTTACAGTATAGATTTTTACAGGACTTTAATGTGGCCTCCCGGGACGATTATTTAGCATGAGGGAGCTCCGGAACGCTCCATTCGAGTCCTTCCAATCGGTCGCAGGTGTGCGTATTTCTTTGCCAAGCTAGATTTGAGCGCATACATATCTTTACTAATAGAGTAAGGGGTAGAACCCCTTATGACCCCCCACGGTGAAACATTTAGAAAAATATTTACGGGACTTCAAAGAGGCCGCCATTTGTGGATTACTGAACATTTTACAGCTCCGGAGCGCTACATACGAGTCCTGCCGATCGGCCGTAAGATTTATTTCTTGATGTTCAACCGTACTTTTACCCCATAATCTGTCGGTGTAGATACAGTTGGACCGCATTAAGCAGAAAGGAACCATGCCACATCAGCCATTGCCAAACTGAATTTGGCAATTTAATTTTTTACATGAAAACGGCTGTGCGGATTTTTATGAAAATTTCATTGAGTTTTCTACTCAGTGAGGAGCAAATTTTCCTAAATTTTTCAGAGGAATCCTCTCAAACGTTCTCTTGTAAAAAATAAAGCGCCCAGCTAATTTTGACAATACCTAATGTGGCTTGGTTCCTGTCTGCTACACGCTTACCATTTTAAAACACCTTTTTTCTCAAAAATTACAAAAAGATGACTTCCTTGCGGCTATCGAGATTTTGCAATTGTGCAAAGCTTTCCCATTTAAAAAGATCATTTTTGGGGCCTTCACATTTTCACGCGCGACCGATCGCGACCAAGTGGTTGCGTGTTCGAGAAGTTTTTGCGCCCTTGGACCACACTCGTTGAATGCGGAAAAAGGACGAACGATTTTCAAAACTGGTTTCGGTTCGGAAATAAATTGAGATTTTCGTGAATTCTTAGATTAAAACAAACGCACGTATGTCAACTTAAAAATATGATTTCAAGATTTTATTCCTAAGTATTCAATTTTCGACATCCAGTTTTTGTGGAGATCTGAAAACTTGAAATAAGAAACGCTCAAAAATGAGTGATCAAGAGACGAAGTTCGGGGAGGCGACGCATCTCGTTTCTGCATACGGCTCTATAACTCTATGAAATTTATTTCCCATCTCTAGTACACGATGAACCTACCCCGCTCTCAAGACAAGAGCCGAATAGATGACAGGAATTAGGACAAAGCGGGGGTTTGCTGGAGCAAAGGGATTACACCGCGAGCCAGAGGACTCAGTGCCCAGGGAATAGGAGACCGCGGGAAGCGTGCTAATAAGGAAGTGGTGGTGTGTGGATCGCATATTAACTTCTCATCCTTGAACTGGAGCGCTTCATCGTTTTATCGCCTCGTCAACTTCACGCTCAATGCTGCCTTCGCGTCAGAGTAAGGATCAACAACCGCAGAGATCGCTATGCACTATGCGATGTGCGCATCTTCTACCTTCAAAGAGGCTGGATTATAGAGGATAATCGAAAGTTCAACCTACCGACATTGGCGCATTTCACACGAGGATGATTTTTATTTTCCGACTTTTTGAATTTTTGAAGTTGAGTATCATCCAGAGAAAGCGTTTTTCAGTGTGAGGCAACTTAGACCGACGATTTTAGGAAACTTTCGAGCATTAGGCCCTTGAATTTAAAGGCGAATCGTGTTCAAGTTCTCTATATAATAAAAGGATTGGACCGATTGCCTGACCTTGAGACTCCCGGCCCCGTTCCTCGGTCCTCCCGTGTCCAACGCTCTTGAAAATTGGTCGGCTGGATCCTGGCGGCCGGCTTTCCCGTCTCTCCGCGGGACTTTCCGGTCCGACCCTTCGGGAGGTTGCTACAGCCCTTAACTGTTTTTTCGGAAAAACCGCCGCCGCTCCCGCTTCCGTCGTCTTTTCGGCACGGGATTCGGCACCCGGACTCTTCCGGGCGGCCGGAACTTAAGTTCCGGGAATTTCCGACCTCGGCCTCCGCGGAGAGGCGCTGCGCTCCGAAATGCCGTTTGTTCGACCCCTCCCCTGCCAGGCGGACTTCGTACCTTCTCGTTCGTCCTCTAAGCTCCCGGCTCCGTCGGCGGGTCGGCCCTGGATAATAGATGTCCGATAAGGGCGGGTTTGGGGACCCGCCGTCGGGGGGGGGGGGGGGGTGTTTCTGTTTTCGGAAAAATCATCCTGACTCCCTTCCCTATGGACCGACCGGGGCCTCGTTGTGATCGGAGGTTCTTCCTTTCGTCCCGCGTTGGGCGGTGCAAGCGCCCTCCGAGGATACCGGGGCCGACCCAATATTTCAGTAGGTCACACGGATTTTGGAGACAAGAGGCCTGATTAATGTTGCTATATTAATTTACTAGGGGGCCCTGCCCCTGACCGCTACGCGGTCCAACCCCCGGGAGGGCGCCTCGCGCCCTCAGGCCCGCTTCGCGGGCCTTATACGCATATGTATCGGCAAAAATGTTCTTCCATTTTAATACACCATTTTGTGTTCGAGCTGCATCGATTTCAAAATTTTTGACGTAACACTCCTGATTTGTAAATGATGAGGAATAGCTGGATGTACATAATTTCACAGTATTCTTACTGGAGAAATTTCCATTTATTATGTTATTTTTAAATACTTAATTAAAAAAAAAAAAAAAAAAAAAAAAAAAAAAAAAAAAAAAAACGGATTTCGCCCGTAATGAGTTAATAATATTTGGTCCGTCCCGACGCGACGCAGCGCCTGCCTTCTCACTTTGTATCTGCTGTTTATCTGCTGTAAATATTAATAGAAATTCAGCAATCAAGTAAATTGACCAATGCCACAAATCGAAGCCGGAAGAATGCAGGAAAAATTGAGTTAAACCTTATACCTTGGACCTTGAACCTTGAACCCTGAGCGATGCACCGTTCCTCAACTCTTCGAATGAGGAGCCCTTCACGAGCTTTTCCATTGTTCTATTGTTTATTCGAGTCACTCAGGTAGAATCCCACACCTTGACGTTTCTAGCGGAAACGACATATCTCTCACGCTATTAACATTGGACTTAAGTGACATGAGCTTTAAAAGCTCTACAACATTAAAAGTTCGGGGTTTCATAATTTTTTGCACATCTACATGTACTACAGATGACATACATGTAAAGATCATCCTTATCGGTCCGGCAGTTCGTCAGAAATAGTGCTTCCGAGATTTTGCTTGTAGCTGTATAATATAGATGCTCATGTGACTGCATACGACTCGAGCGGGCGGTGTCGCCGGATCTCGCTCGGCAGCGGGAGTTACAGTCCGTTAGTACGCCAAAAAACCCTGCACTTTTTGATTGGAATATGCTGCTTTCAGGGCTCATTGTTGGTACCCTCAGGAGTAATTCTGGAAGGGGCAACACTCTGAGACCCGCGACTGGAGCAAGATGGCGGCCGTTAAAGTCCGCCATTTTGGTTCTTTTCAAAGCGCTGTCCTTCGGTTGCTATTCGTCAGATTTTGATCAACTTTTTTTTTAAATGAAAAGTAATTTCCAGGAGAACAATTTTATTCCTTGTCAATTTGTTGGACTGAAATTTTTTTCTAAAATGAGAAAAACTAGAGTACATATATAGCGAGAGTATGGACAGATCGCTTCATGGAGGGCTTATTAGGGCCAAAAAGTGCAGCCACCCTTCTAACCAACTTCTAACGCACAAAATTTCACTGCCGGTCTGCAGATTCCAACTCTAACCAAGATGGCTATGAGTGTACATAAATGAGCGTTCTTCCGCAAAAATGAGTAAATTTATGCAAAAACTAAGTCAAATACGTGTTTTATGAACGATGGTTCGTAATAATTGTACTAGTAAATCGCTCTGGATTATTGAAATTTGTAGGTTGGCTGCATTTCTGGGCCCCAACTTTATTCGCGGAGGCATCGGTGAAGGCCTGATGGATTTTCGGAGTTTCACATCCGTATACATATACTCTAACTATACAGGTACTCTAGGAAAAACTAAAAATTTTCAAATTTTTGGCAATTTCAAGGTAAAATAACTTTTTGACAGCAGAGAAAATGGATATTTTACCTCCGCTGACGGAGCCGTAAAATTGTCTGACCTTTAATTTGATGCCAAAACAATTTTCGTGCGATAAAAAATAAACTTGTGAGAGCAATGTAAGTGGTGAGCGCTCCGCGCCGCGGGACCCGTTTCGGCGCCCTGGACGGCCGATGCGACCCTTCAATGCGCTGTATCTCGGTTGCTGTGCGATCGATTTTAATCAATTTTTTTTCAAAAGCAGATATATTCATGAAAAATCAGCTCTTCGAACAATTCCGACTTCAACGTGATATTTTTCCAAAATTTTCAAATTTTCGAAAATTTTATAGTCAGATAATGCCTAACGGGCGACTTATGCGAAATTGCCATTGCTTTCCTTAAAACTAATTTCTATGTGATCACAAAACTATAATCGCGAGTGAGATTGTGCTGTGTTTCCATGGATATGAGGGGCGGAAAAACCAAAGGTTACGCCTCCAGTCTTGTCTACTCTCCTCTCCCTCCTATTCACGATGAAACGAGGCAGAAAATAGAAGCGCTCTTCGAAAATGGACTGCTCTTCAGACGAATCATCCTCTTCAAAAATTAGCAAACAGCTGACACCCTCCTCCCTCACTCCCCACTGATCCTCATCCTACGGCCGCCTCCATGATGCCCCAGGATGACATCACCCAATCCAGCAGGCTGATTATTTTCCACGTCGATATCCGAGTCGATAAGTTAGCGACTCACGGATAACGACTGAATTCTAACGACGTCCTTGAGCCGAGTGATTATTTACATCGAATTCCGCTGATCGTTACTCATCGTTAGATAACTTACCGTCGTTAAGTTAGCGATCTGGATCCCAACGTTGCCGACGTGAGAGATAATAATCAACCAATCAGAGAGCGTTTATGATACAAGCAGCGCTCCAGCTGCGCGGCGGCGTAAGTTGAAAACAACACATCTCTTTTCTTGACGTCACGCAGGTATGTTTTTAGGTTAGGTTAGCTTGCCGCGAATCGTTAGCTTAGAGGTTGCCGTAGAGCAACCTTTAACTTATTGACGGACTCAAATATCCCGCCACGGTTTAATGATCGGCGCGGAGTAAAATAATCGCTCGATTATACTTTTGCCGCTAACGACGGCGTCAACGTAACGATTTCAATATCGACGCGGAAAATAATCAGCTTGCAGCCTATTACTCCTACTATGCAGTCCGTGGTTACTGATAAGACCATGCCCCCCTCTCTTACTGCTCCATCTACTACCCATTATACTGCGTGTAAGAGCGTACAGAACTCAATGACAGCGATTACAGGTGAATATAATTCCAAGAAACATGCTATCATAATTGAGGAGCTTTCCGGAAAGAGGGCATATACCGAAAAAACGCGTTTGAAGTTTTCATTCTTACTTTCTGAGCACTAATGATGACATACATCGGAACTGGGGCACTCGGATCAACGTTTATACACCCTAGAGCCTAGAGTGAATAACGACCATTGGTAAAACTTACACTTCTTTCAGTAGTGTGGAACGAATTTTTTAAAATATTCCGTTGTGTGCCTTTTTTCCGGAAATGGACCGGTGGTCATAGGTTTTTGCTTTTAAAGCGGAATTTTCGAGACTTTAACGAGTTTCTGAACAAAAATAAATAATACAGATAAATTAGAAAATAATAATTTCGATCGCAAACAGGCATGTGGATCATCTTCGGTCATTATTAATGAAAAGGACAGCGAAATACGTGGAAAACTCGAAAAATTCAGACTCACAAGAAACCATTAAAAATTGAATCATTAATAATTACAAAAATTCACGTGTGACCGGTGCAACGCGTTGACAATCACTGCAACCCGATGATATTGCATTGATTAGCAGAATCAGTGCGATGCATCTGTAATGAGTGCATCATGATTTCATTGCAATTACCAAACCAGTCACAAAACTGCTTAATATGCGAAAAAATTATCACATTCAACTGAAAATGGAAGTCCTTCATACGTCGGATCTCTTGCTGATCGACTCCAAAAGCACCAAATGGCTCCTGAACAGCTAGTGCAGGAAGAGACATCAGCAGGGAAACGCATGGATGTTGAGACTGAGAATTTAGATACTGAACTTAGGGACACCATTAATACAAATATAAAACCCTCATAGATGATTCCAGAGACAAATACTACTTCCTCGGTGCACAGCCCTTTGCAAAATACTGAGGAAAATTCTTCCTCTCCCCCAAATTTTAAACCTCAAGATGAAACAATGTCAAAGAACTCGATCACCTACCCTTTCAAACCACCCTCCTCAAATAAACAAAAACTTCTGGACAAAGAAAATAAACTTCTCTACACTGCCATTAAAAATGTACTGCAAGATAACTCAGAGGTCAAATTTACTTCATCAAATTTGAAGAAAAGTTTTGCTGAAACTGTGATGACCCTGATTACAAGACAATAAGGGGACGTAGCTGGCTAGCTAACTAAAAATTCTAGAGATCCTTTAGAGATTGTTTCAGTATACACCGATGATTTCGAAAAACTTCATGATGTATTGATTACAATAAAATCTGAGAAATTGAATCGAAATTCAAAGGGAAGGATCTCGCGCCTCATTGAGGCTATTGAGATGAACTTAGATTCTCCCGAAGAAAGCCAGCTAGAGGTTGCTGATGATGAGATGCTTTCTGATTTTTCCTTCAGCTGTGCCTCTCCTCCCCCGTGAAAATTAAACATTATGGCCCTTTTGCAATGGAATGCGGATGGGTATTATGCCTAAACTGCTGAATTAAACCTCCTTATAAATCGAATCCATCCATCTGTCATTGCACTTCAGGAAACCAAATTTAAGCCCTCCCATAAACCACCAATCAAAAATTATGTGTTATTCAAGAAGGACTATACAGAAGGCCTATCAACTTGTGGCGGTGTTGCTCTTTTTGCCAAAAATTCCCACTCTCTACGACCAATTCCAGTCCAGTCCAATCACCGGGTAGTTGCTATTCAGTTAACCATAAGTAACATGAATATTTCTATTTGCAACATAAACTGTCAAAAGATAACTGAAGACGAACTCGTCTCAATTAGAACACAGCTTCCATCTCCATTCATGATTTGTGGGGATTTTAATGCTCATAACCCCATATGGGGAGGAAATAAATTATACACTAATGATAAAGCTTGTGAAAATTTTATTTTCAATAGTCAACTGGCGCTCTTAAATTCTCAAATTCCTACCTTCTTTTCTTACTCCTCCAAAACATTTAGTAGCATTGATCTGACGAAATGCTCCCTTGATCTTTTGCCCAAATTACAATGGTTTGTCCATGGAGATTTGTGTTCAAGTGATCACTTTCCAATTATCACTACCTTCTTAAATCCTAAGCAATCAGCTCCACGTGGCCCTTTTACGAAATGGAAATTAGATCAAGCTGACTGGTCTAAATTTCGTTCAATATGCAGTTCTGTGACTGAACTCCCTGAGAATCCAGATGAAAAACTTTTGAAATTCACAGAGGTAATTTTTCATGCTGCAATGCTTTCTACTCCCATTTCAAAGCAGGAAAAAATAAAAGAATCTTAGTTCCTTGGTGGAACAATGATTGTCAACTTGTAATTTTTCAAAGAAATAAGCTTTTCAGATTATTTAAACGTGATCCTACTGATTGAAATTGGATTAACTTAAAAAAAAATCGAGCAATTGCCAAAAGAACAATCAGAGAAGCTAAACGTAAATCATGGTTTTTCGTATCTTAACTCACATCCAACACTCCTGTCTCAGAGGTGTGGAAAATCATTCGTAAAATTGCAGGAAATCATCAATCTTTAGATTTTCCGAACATCATACATGATCGGAAAATTTTGTCGGATCCCAAAGATATTGCTGATATTATTGCCTTGAATTCCAAAAAAATTCAAGCAATGAAAATGACTCAAAACGCTTCTTAGATTCTAAGTCTCGAGAAGAAACTTCCGTTCTGGGTTTCACCTCTCAAACTAATTATGAACTATATAATAAAGTTTTCACCTTTAAAGAACTAAAACAAGTTACTGCAAAACTTAAAAAATCCGCTCCGGGTCCAGATCAAGTACACAATTTGATGATTAAAAATCTTCTTTATAATATGATACACTTCCTTCTGGATATGTACAACCCATATTGGACGTCTCAATATTTCCCAGAAGAATGGCACATGGCTACAGTTATTCCTATACCAAAAGATAGTACTAACAGATTGGATGCTTCAAAACTTCGACCGATCTCACTGACTTCTACTCTGTGTAAAATCTACGAGCAACTTGTTGCTAAACGTCTCACTTGGTTTATTGAAAAACATTCTCTCTTCTCTAATATTCAAAGCGGTGCTCGAAAAAAGCCCTCAACTTTGGATGACCTGGTTTGATTACAGTCACAAATTCTGAAAGGCTTTTCCAAAAAAGCATACACTGTCGCCCTCATTTTTGACATTCAAAAAGCATACGACACTACATGGAAGCATAAAGTTTTTAAAACTTTACATAAAAGGGGCCTTTGTGGTAATTTACCTTTTTTCATACTCCTGCATGATCGGAAATTTCAAGTCAAAGTCAATTCTGTTCTCTTAAAACCTACCTCTCAAGAAAATGGGATCCCTCAAGGCAGTGTCTTGAGTGTGCTGCTTTTTCTCATAGCTATCAATGATACAACTCTATGCCTACCGCAGAATGTACACAAATCTCTATTTGTGGACGACTTTTGCATCTATTTCACAACTAAAAATGTCAAGTATGCCAAACTGCTCCTCTAAAAGGTTATTCAAAATCTAAAAGATTGGTCGGAGAAATCAGGATTCACCTTCTCCCCATCCAAAAGTAAGTGTATCATCTTTTCAAAGAAACACAGAGTCCCTCGTATTGCTCTGCGTATGGGAGGGAAAAAACTTGAATTCGTCGAATTGATTCACTTTCTTGGTTTAATTATTGACAGAAAATTAACAAGGAAAGAACATATAATGGCACTAGAATCCAAATGCAAACAAAGAATGAATATTATAAAATATGTCGCTCACACTTCGTGGGGAGCTGATAAACCAACGTTGCTTCAAATTTACAGATCGTTTATACGATTAAAACTTGATTATGGTTCTATTCTCTATGGCTCTGCAAATCGCTTTTTACTTAAAAAGTTAGACAGTATTCATAACTCTTGCATCAGACTAGCTACTGGTGCTTATCGGACAAGTCTTGTCATTAGTATTGAAGTTGAAGCACAAGAACCCTCACTTAAACGCAGAAGATTTTAATTACTGTCAGGCTACGTCACTTAACTAGTGAGCCATCTGAGTAATCCTGCTAATGAAGATTGCTTTGGGGCGAGGGCTGAAATCCCATTCTACGATACCTTCTTATCTAAGTTCAATTTTTTTGACATTGTTCAAGCTACGAATCTCAATTTTCCTCCTTGGACCCCTCCTGAAATCGAAATTCACCTCAACTCCTGCTCTTCACCCAAGTGCGACACATCCCATGCCGAATTACGGAGTAACTTTATCTCGACATTGGAAAATTATCAAGATTATGAACAAATCTACACTGACGGCTCCAAGCTTGAGAACAGCCAAACAGATTGTGCTTTTATCACACAAAATGAGTCCAGATCCTTCAAGCAGTCTCCTATTGCCTGCATTTTTACTGCCGAAGCCTTTGCTGTACTCCAAGCATTAAATTTTCTTCAAGAGACAGAAGGTAAAAAAGCCATTATATGCTCTGACTCACTGAGTGTTCTGTCTGCCCTCCAAACTGTCCGTGGTTCCAATCCACTCATTATCCAAATCCAAAATTCCTTACATCATCCTCTCTCCCTAAATTTCTCAATTACCTTCTGCTGGTGCCTGGGACATGAGGCGTTGCTGGGAACACGGAAGCTGATACACTGGCGAAAGAAGCCGCTTCATGTGCTGGCCCCTTCCTCCCCCTTACTGTCACAGCCGAGGACCTCAACAAGTACATCAAAAGAGAAATCTTCGCAAATTGGCAACAAGAGTGGACAGTGTATTGCCAACTTAAAAATCCTCCAATGTCCATATTCCCTCAACTTTCTGGTCTACCACGAGCAGATCAAGTAAAATTAACCAGGCTGTGCATTGGGCACACGTTTTTCACCCACCAATACATAATCAAGAAAGTCCAATCCCCAACCTGCATCCCTTGTAATGTCCCCCTCTCAGTTAAACATGTTTTAATAACTTGCCCTACATATCAACAATTAAGATCCAAAATGTTCCCTTCACTTTCTGATCTCCATACCATCCTTTCAAAGTTTTTTCATGAAATCCCTCTCTTTTTCAAACAAATTAATCTCCAAATTTAATGTATTCTTTCCTTGTCCTAACTTTTAATGAGGTTGTCCCATTTTCCATAGGTAATGGCCGCAAGAGCTTTTCCATCCATACTTTCAGGAATCATAACGTATCATCGGGGAAGCCTAAATCCGGTGTCATATCTTGTCTAGCCCCCCAGAAGGAGGGGGGGAAAGGGGTCAAAGGTCAAACGCTCCGACCGCCATAACTTTTGAACGAATCGTCGGATCAACTTGATCTTGAGCTCAAATGAAAGCTCTTAACAAGACCTTTCATTTGATGTATAGTAATGTCTACTTTTGGTAATTTTTCAACGTAAAAAAAATCATTTTTTGATTTTTCAAGAAAAAAAATTCAGTTCTTTGGGGTTTTCTCTAATTCGGAACGCATGAATCATTACAAAAACCAATTGAAATGAAAGTCCTTGATTCAAGCTTTAAAACGAGCTATCGTTGAACTTGGGGAAATGAATGGTTCAAAAGATATGACCGTTCAAAGTTGGCGTGGCGCGCTATTTTCGAAGCGCGCGGAGTGTATACTCGCGTGCCACCCCTCCCTACCTTTCCCCCTGGGGCCCGCTTCAGTTGATAACAGACACAGAAAGGTTCAAAGCTCCTTCCACCTAAAGAATGACCAGTCATTAATGTTAAATTACTTTTATTTCTAACGAAAAAATGGAAATAAAAATAAATTAAATGCTAACAAACGATAAGACGCTGGCATACATTATTTTTTCGCCCCCCCCCCCCCTAAATGATTTAATATTTAATAGCCAAATCAAGCTTCTGTTACCACAAAATACACTCAAAAGCTGTAGATAATATTCATAGGGTGTGGTACGCAACTAGCCGACCAGCACTTGAACGCGCATTTACTACTGAATATCTCTCCCTCACCTCTCTCCGATCTATTTCCCTCTCATCAAGTTTTACCTGCACAGGAATAATCGGATACCGTAATGATGAGAGGCTTGATTTGGCTATTAAATATTAAATCATTTAGGGGGGGGGGGGGGCGAAAAAATAATGTATGCCAGCGTCTTATCGTTTATTAGCATTTAATTTATTTTTATTTCCCTTTTTTCGTTAGAAATAAAAGTAATTTAATGTTAATGACTGGTCATTCTTTAGGTGGAAGGAGCTTAGAACCTTTATGTATCTGTTATCAACTGAAGCGGGCCACAGGAAGAAAGGTAGGGAGGGGTGGCACGCGAGTATACACTCCGCGCGCTTCGAAAATAGCGCGCCACGCCAACTTTGAACGGTCATATCTTTTGAACCATTCATTTCCCCAAGTTCAACGATAGCTCGTTTTAAAGCTTGAATCAAGGACTTTCATTTCAATTGGTTTTTGTAATGATTCATGCGTTCCGAATTAGAGAAAACCCCGAAGAACTGAATTTTTTTTTTGTTGAAAAATCAAAAAATGATTTTTTTTACGTTGAAAAATTACCAAAAATAGACACTACTATACATCAAATGAAAGGTCTCGTTAAGAGCTTTCATTTGAGCCCAAGATCAAGTTGATCAGACGATTCGTTCAAAAGTTATGGCGGTCGGATCGTTTGACCTTTGACCCCTTTCCCCCCCTCCCCCTGGGGGGGCTAGACGAGAAATGACACCGGATTTAGGCTTCTCCGATTATACGTTATGATTCCTGAAAGTATGGATGGAAAAGCTCTTGCGGCCATTTCCTATGGAAAATGGGACAACCTCTTTGGGTACTACCCTTATGTGACCCCTACTTTTTAAATTTTTAAATTCTGTACTACACTATTTTGATCTCTCCTCTAAAGTGTTAATGGCTCAAATGTTAAAGGCACCAAATAAACGTATCTACCAATCAACTATACATACATACAAACATACATACATACACACATACATACATACATAGCACCAAATAAATGTATTTACCAACCAACCATACATACATACATACATACATACATACATACATACATACATACATACATACATACATACATACATACATAAACGTACCTACCAACCTAGAATGCAACTGTAGAATGCAACAGTATACACTAAAAAAGAGGACAAAAGAGGTTCGCAGATTCTCGTATTTTTGTTGAATAAGTCATTCAGAAGTGACGGTATGGGCTCAGGCAACAAGAAGGACTATTCATTTATTTGCATCCTAATGATGAATACGGAAAATGAATGAGACAGAATAGGATAGTACGAGCAATACGAAACTTACAGAGAGGTGTCTACATTGTTTAAATTAAGTGACGTATCATCGCAGGTGGCGGTCTACCAACAGTTGCACAGAATATGGAGAGAATAGATAAACCTATATTCCATCTATGATTTCAAGAGGAAGGGTAAGTAGGCGTTTCTGGGAATAAAAGCCTGCCTGCCAACAGTTTGAAGACTTTGCACCCCCGGTAGAATGTCGAGTGGAATAATAACTTGGCGTCTCATTGCTGCAGATAAGCTTCCTACCAATGTTATTTTCTGGGAGAAAGTGACTTACCAGTAGTTCCGAAGAGCTGATTGACGAGGTCCCAGTAAAATCCCTCTTGCATGGACTTGTCGGTGGAGTGGGAGAGGCAAAGACTGGGCCACAGCTGTGATCTGATAGGGGAGTTGGTGGGCCAGTAGTTGTCCCTCAGAAGCTTCTTGACCTCTTGCTTGCGGCCAGCCTGGAGGAGGGCGCAGATTTCACTATAGCTCTTCAATGGGAGCTTCTTCGTTTTCTCAGGGCTCTCGGCCAGGACCGGAATCGTGCTGGCGTCCACATGGGGAGGGAATGGATCCGGCTCTTTTTCCAATTCCCGCTCTCGATCCCAGTCACCGGCAGCGTCGTTGGCGTTATTGGCATTGGCTGAGTTGTTGTTCATACTGCTTAAGCTGTTTGTGATGTTCACGCGGATGGGAAAGGCCTTTTCCTCCGACATGAATTGAGGGAGCTCACCACCATTTTTCTGAATCGAATCCTCATCGACCAAGACTCCTGGTTCTGTTACAGTGGGTCCTTTTGCGTCCGTGCTGTCCGAGTCTAACTCGTCCCACTTCCGCTTACGTTTCGTCCTCAAACATGAGCTCCATCTCGCCAACTTCCTTTAAGCCTGCCAGACAATCAACTCTGCAACACAACAAACAATGAAATTAAGTCGAGATTTGGCAATCCTCTCGTTATTATTAATAAGAATCGAGGTACTCTCACACAACACATAAAGGTATGAAATTTTGAGATGGTAAGGGTGTGGGGTGTTCGATCCATCTTGTACGAGAGTGCCAAAACCTTTTTGACACCTGCCGTTGCTCTTATTGAAATCTTCGTCTACGATTAGGTAGCTGTATTCAACGCGTTTCTAATCGTCGAATGAGGAATCAATGTAGGTGTGATCATCATAGATTTGTTGCAGATTCGTGTTGTCTTGTTTAATGTAGACAAGCAAGTTAGCTTCATCGCGGAGCAGAAGATTCGGAATACGAGAGTTAGAGTTAGTTTGACACAGGTAGAAATTACCTACCGTGCTGTGCCGCCCATAATCGAGCACCGAGCTCTGCTCATCACAACTGACATCATCGAAGATGAAGACCTCGAAGACAAACAAATTAGCGCGAAGGAAAAAGCCAATTTCAAATTTTTGGGTTGTCCGCTGCAAAGAAGCATACCTTCGTTTCACTTACCTTGCCCTACTTCAATCCCGGCTGACCGTTCTGAAATCGAACTACAAAGGGGTACATAGTAAGAGACCAAAATGAGAAACAACTAAATCAGCCAAAATACACATGATAAAAGAACAACTTAATTTGGGGGAAAGGCTGCAAATTAAGAAAAAGGAATAAACAAAACCCGGAACGTTTCAAAATAATTACAATTTCATTATCAACCGGAAAATAAATTAAAAACAAAAACAAAAACGAGCCGTCGCACTTTGGTCCGAATAGCCGGTTTAAGCGGCATTAAATCAGATATGTATGGTTAAACCTCGCAACATGAGTTTTCAGGGATTTTTAGGGTCGCTGAGTGCAAAAATGCTAATATTCTTCAGGAAAAATCCATTTTTAACATTTTTATACTTTATATAACTGTGGTAATATTTTGTTCAGAAACCTTAACTTGAGGCACATAGATCACTCTGGCGCGGTGGAGCAGTGGACATCGCGTCTCACTGATCTTCTTGATGTCCCGGGTTCGATTCTTGATATAATTTTTTTTTTTTTACAAGTTTAAAAATTAATTTTACATTGGATGGACTATAAGAAGCTAAAAGTAGAGCCTCGTCAAACACTACTATCAAGGGAACTTGAAAAAGACAGCTCAGGATAATACTTCTACGTTTCATGGCTCCAGAGGCCTACTTTCAAGTCCCTCCGATCAGCCGTTTGAACTTGTTTTCGTCTGCCAAGCTAAACTTAAGCTTAAATAGATCCATTTTGATAGATTATTTGTTTGAAACATGGGTAAACGTAAAAAAAAAAACGTTTACGGGACCTCAAAGTAGCTTTCTAAGACAATTTCATTGCTCGGGAGCCTTACTTTCAAGTCCCACCGATCAACCGTTTAGACTTGTTTTCGTCTGCCAAGCTAAACTTATGCTGACATATATCTACACTGATAGATTATATGTTTGAAACACTTAAAACGTCAAAAAAAAAACTTTTACGGGGCCTCAAAGTAGCCTCCCGAGGCGATTCTTTGCTGTTCTTGAGCACAAGTGTCAATTGGTCCCCATCAACCCCATCAACTCGTATTATTCTGCCTGGGCAGATTTAAGCTCTAATGCATTCGATTTGCTAGAATATGACAATGGAACACGATAAAAGTCATCGTCAATGGCATATGATAGCTAATTGTAGCAAGTGATAAGAAACGCGAAAACGTCATTTTTCATAAGAAATAACTTGAGGCGATTGTGTGTGATTGATCTGCCACTCAGACTAAAAGGTAGTCTAGAGTCATGACAATAACTTCCGAGTAAAATTACGAGGTGCTCAGAGGTGCAAAGGATATTTTTTGGGTCCTACTTTTGCGATTTTATTGAAAAAAGTGACTATGTCTAAGGGTTAATCTAGAACATTAGATATGATGAAAAATAACAGTTTCAGCATGAAACATCTTAAACTTATCTTATATTTTGTGAATCAAGTGCCCAAACACTTTCAGGTACGGTGAAACGACGAAAACAAGCCCTTAAACACAGCACTGCCGCTCGGTAACTGGAATCGCACTCATAAAGTGCTCCGCGCGCCGCACTTCCCAATCTTGTCACATCTTTATTAGTTCTTTAATCGAAGTGAAATTTTATAGGAGTCTTCTCTACAGTATGTACTATCGATCTACTTCTTAAAATCTAACTTTTTCCAAACTTCACTTTTTCGATTTATTGCCGCTTAAACCGGCTATTCGGACCATAGTGCGTCGCTACGCTATTATTGCGAGACCGAGACTGATTACCAGGTAAACAGACTCGGCACAGTGCAGCAAAATCAAAGCACACAAGACAAAGATTACAAAAAAGGATGGAAATTTAATCACCAGCTCCCTCTGGGAGGAAAAACTGGTGATAAGAGGCACAGAGACCATCAACATCAGCGCGGTAATTACAAAGTTTGTTCCTGCGCTTTAAGATATTCATCATTTCGAGGAGAAGACGCGGAAAATAACGCTTTTCGGAGGCTAAAATTTTAGCCCCCCGAAGTCAAAGCGATGCACCTCTGCATCTTGGTGGTGCTGCAAGGCAGTCCTCTCTCCTTTCCCATATCGATGTTGAGAAAGCCTCTTTTTTAGTACCTGGGATGTCTGTCCTACGTACCCGACTTCACAATCCTGACACTGTACGTAGTAAACGACGCCAGCCACCAAGTCATTAGTTCTTTTTGATTTCAAATTGGACATTAAAAAACCAAGATCGTTATATTTGGTATGCACAACAGAAAATCCATACTTTTTTAAAACATTTGCTAAGCTTTCCGACAAAAGGGGCACATATGGCAAAGAAATCAGTTTGTCAAATTTTATTTGACCCTTTTTACGTCCATAATTTTGGTGTTTTCCACTTCCTTTTTCCCTCAACACTTTTGAGAATTCCCGATCAACAAGAGTTCTAGGGTAACAATTTTCGAGCAACAATCTCTTCCCTATCTTTATAGTTTCTGAGAGAAACTGATGGACGGTAAGACGCACAATTCGCAAAGGAAGTGGAAAACACCAAAATTATGGACGTAAAAAGGGTTAAATAAAATGTAGCAAACTGATTTCTTTGCCATATGTGCCCCTTTTGTTGGAAAGCTTAGCAAATGTTTTAAAAAAGTATGGATTTTCTGTTGTGCATACCAAATATAACGATCTCGGTTTTTTAATGTCCAATTTGAAATCAAAAAGAACTAATGACTTGGTGGCTGGCGTCGTTTACTACGTACAGTGTCAGGATTGTGAAGTCGGGTACGTAGGACAGACATCCCAGGTACTAAAAAAGAGGCTTTCTCAACATCGATATGGGAAAGGAGAGAGGACTGCCTTGCAGCACCACCAAGATGCAGAGGTGCATCGCTTTGACTTCGGGGGGCTAAAATTTTAGCCTCCGAAAAGCGTTATTTTCCGCGTCTTCTCCTCGAAATGATGAATATCTTAAAGCGCAGGAACAAACTTTGTAATTACCGCGCTGATGTTGATGGTCTCTGTGCCTCTTATCACCAGTTTTTCCTCCCAGAGGGAGCTGGTGATTAAATTTCCATCCTTTTTTGTAATCTTTGTCTTGTGTGCTTTGATTTTGCTGCACTGTGCCGAGTCTGTTTACCTGGTAATCAGTCTCGGTCTCGCAATAATAGCGTAGCGACGGCTCGTTTTTGTTTTTGTTTTTAATTTATTTTCCGGTTGATAATGAAATTGTAATTATTTTGAAACGTTCCGGGTTTTGTTTATTCCTTTTTCTTTATTTGCAGCCTTTTCCCCAAATTAAGTTGTTCTTTTATTAAGAGACCAAAATTACACACATCTTGTTTAGTTCAATTTTCTACGCCGGCTTGGTGGGAATTCCTTAATATGCTTATTACCCCTTACTTTGCTTGGTTCTCTGATTTACCCTAATACAGGGTGTCCCAAAAGTCCGTACCCCCCCCCCCCTCCCCCTGTTAACATTAGAACGGGTAAAGATAGAAAAGCGAAACTTTGGGAATGTTTCTATCTTGAAGGGGACCATCTTTTAGAAGGGGTCAACATTTTTGCCCCTCCCTCGGGGGGGGGGGGGGGGGAACTTTTTTTTTCCAAAGGTAACCCCTATCTTTTGATAAAGCATTGAAAAGAACATTAAAAACTAAGAATTTTGGCGCAAACCGCAGATCAATATCTTAATTATTGATCGAGTTCCGATAGGTCAAAGCTCAAATTTGACCTATTTTCAAAAAATCAGCACTCCGGCTCAAATTATCGTAAGGAAAAAAATGAAACGGGCAAATTCTCCGAATTGTAAGCACTTTTATGTAAAAATCACAGAAATCACTTCAAACTAATTTTAAGGGGGATTTCGGACCCCCAAAAACGTCAGTTTAAATGTCTTACGATTTTCCCGCGATTTGAGCCAATTTCCCTTGACTTTGCCTCAACATTATCGTGGTAAGTTCAAAATTAGTTCTACATTGCCTTTTCAAGCCCCCAAATTTTGGACAAAGTTCAAAAAAACTAAACTTGAGGTGACTCAATTCAACCGTTTAAATTTCGTCTTTTTTTTTAACTTTGCCCGAAATTCGGGGACTTGAAAACGCAATGTAGAACTAATTTTGAACTTATCACGATAAAGTTGAGGCAAAGTCAAGGGAAATTGGCTCAAATCGCGGGAAAATCGTAAGACATTAAGACTGACGTTTTCGGGGGTCCGAAATCCCCCTTAAAATTAGTTTGAAGTGATTTCTGTGATTTTTACATAAAAGTGCTTACAATTCGGAGAATTTGCCCGTTTCATTTTTTTCCTTACGATAATTTGAGCCGGAGTGCTGATTTTTTTAAAATAGGTCAAATTTGAGCTTTGACCTATCGGAACTCGGTTAATAATTAAGATATTGATCTGCGGTTTGCGCCAAAATTCTTAGTTTTTAATGTTCTTTTCAATGCTTTATCAAAAGATAGGGGTTACCTTTTGAAAAAAAAAGTTCCCCCCCCCCCCCCGAGGAAGGGGCAAAAATTTTGACCCCTCTAAAAGATGGTCCCCTTTAAGATAGAAACATTCCCAAAGTTAGAAGATGGTCCCCTTTGAGATAGAAACATTCCCAAAGTTCCGTTTTTCTATCTTCAATCGTTCAAAAATTACCGGGGGGGGGGGGAGTGGGGTTACGGACTTTAGGGGCAACCTGTATAAGAAACGTGGGTCATATATCCAAAATCTGAATAGGGCGGACGTACCTAGAGTCCATAACCTATCGATAGTCACAACAAGTATGAAAATTAGCTCAGCAGAACGCTAAAACGAACTTTTACCAGAGATGAAAATTTGGGAGGTCGGCGGCTTGATTGTTGAAATTTATAACAGCACGCAAAGACATCGAAAATCGATACATTACACGGCACAGATGGGGCTTGGTCTTGTCTTATCTTGCTGACAAAGCCAGATAAAGTTTAAAAAATCAGGCTGCTGAAAGCTAAGATTTCATTAAGTGGCACGGTGCCGACGAATGACGTTAAATTCATCGGTACGGTCCGAAAGAATAAGATTTTATTCATCAGTGCAGTACCCACAAATAACGATATCTTCAACTATACCGTCCCGACGAGTAATCGCTTAGCAATAAATTATTCATTCGAAGATTACTTCTATTTGATTTTGCAAGAGAGTTAAAATCAGAGAATAGAAACAAAAGAGGAAGTATTGGTAATGCTAACCGCTCCGGGAGCGCTTTACGCGCCCTTGACTACTAACTTTGCGTTGCTTCGCAAATCACATTCCTTTTACTAAAACACAGAAATAAAGTGAGATAGTTCCAGAATTAAATACCACTTGTCGCCTTGCGACCCCAAGGAGCTCAGGGACCATGAAATTCAGAGTCCTCGGGGTCGATTACCTGGGAAACCGTCTTTTTCTGGAGAATCGACGTCAATTTTGCGACCAAAGAGGAATCTTGCGAAATTTTTGGAGGAGGCGAAGCCCCCCTCCTCAGGGGGTTACTTTCTACCGTTCAGGGGGGTCAATTAGAACTCTTGGGGGTCACTTAAGATGTAAATGTGTTCTGCTCCTCAATTTGGATACAATCAATTTGCGATTCGGAAAGGAGCCCCGATTTTTACAATTGGGCCCCCCGTTTACCCCCCAAGGGAGCCTAGAGGAGCTTCGGGACCATGAAATTTGGATTTCTCGGGGTCGATTACCTGAACCCTTCTTTTTCTGGAGAATCTACGTCAATTTTGAGACCAGAGAGAAATTATGGAGGGGGGTGCTGTCCCCTTCTTTGGGGGATCTTTTTTGGGCCTTAGATGGGCCGATTTTGGATTTTTAGGGGTCAATTTCACGTGAAATTGTCCGAGCTTTTCAATTCTGATGCGACTTATCCGCAGTTCGGTCGGGAGCCGTGACTTTTACCATCGTGACCCCCCCTTTACCCCCCCCCAAGGGGGAGTGGGGGGGGGGTTTCGAGACCAAGAAATTCGGATTCCTTGAGGTCGATTCTCTATTCAACCTCGCGGTCCCCGACTTCGTACGACCTAAAACAACCGAGAAAAAGGGCTGGTACGGGCGGTCTGAAACACCCTGTATACTCTATGTTTTGCTGATGACCGGGTGGTGATCGCGCAGGGTGCGGATGACGCAGAATATATGACTCGGAAATTTAGTACTGGAATGTCGAAGGTGGGGCCTAGAGGTCAGTGTCAAGAAAACAGAAAAGTTGACGATTGGAGGGGATCAGCAAGACATAGAGCTAGAAGATGGACAATGTATTTATTATTAAAAGCTGCGAACATTACAAATATCTAGGAGTTCGAGCATCCCAGGATGGAAAGATGAACCAAGCCATAAAAGATCGGAACCTGCAGGGAAGGAAAACTATCGCTATGTTAAACAGGATTCTTTGGGATCAAAGTATCCCCAAAGAAAAAAAAGAGATTGATTTGTAACACCATGATCAAAAGCATTCTGACCTACAGCAATGAAGTGTGGCCCATGAAAGATCGTACCAAAAAGATTCTTAAGGCAACTGAAATGGATTTCTGGCGGAGATCATCCGGAATCTCGAGGATGGATCACGTAAGGTGTAAGGAACGAAAGAGTGCGTGAGATCATGAACGCCGAGCAGAACATCGTTCATGAAATTATGACCAAACGGCTTGTCTGATATGGTCATGTTCAACGAATGGCCGATGATAGATTGCCTAAGAAGATATTAGATTGGGTTCCTCCTGGGAGGAGACACAGGGGACTTCCAGCAAAATCATGGAAAGGTGGCATTCAAGATGAAATTACAAGATGCAATTTACCAGATGACCACTGGGTCGATAGACAAGAGTGGCGATTAGGTGTCGCAGAGCGCCCGGGCGCGCTGAAGAAGCGACTTGAATGAAATTTGGCACTAATAATTTGGCATGTGTCAACTGACTAAGTATTAGATTTTTTTTTTTTTTTTTGAGAAGGGACTGAGTGTGAAATCTTAAATGTTATTTTAACGTTAGCAGGTTTCAAACCCAATTCTTTTAGACTTAAAAGATCCATATGAATTTGTGTTGCAATTATTTGCATTTTGTCATGTTTGTATGATTTCCTTATGATTTTTACAAGTTAACCTTGAGTGCTTCAGAAAACTTACGTCTGGAAAACATCAGTCATTCCTGGTTAGGTACTTACTACGTGAAAATTTACAGTTTTTCTGAATACTTGCAACATCGCCGAAATTATGGCATTATTGCTTAAATTTTCCAAGGCTGTAAAATTTTGCAACGTCGTAAAAATTCGCAGTAATTGTGAAATGTTGCAACACTGTGAGAATCTGCAGTTCTTAATAAGCTTGCATACTGCATTTTATCTAAAATTTATTAGCTCTGTAAAATTTTGCGACATTATAAATTGTACCTTGTCTAGTGGTCCATTCATTCGGAGGAAAGGAAGTGAATGCGTAGTCATTTGAGCGTAAGGTAACAGAAAAAAAATGTATAGGCTCTTCCTGATTTTAAGTCGCAGAGAAAATTGGACCAGAGAATAACAAGGATACAGCCGTGTTTTCCTCCAAACTGGCTTGGAGCCGTCGCGCGGCGCCGGTTGCCATTTGATTGTGTAGAATATATCGCAGTTCGGCCGGCGCCGCGCGGCGGCCGAACTGCGAGCCTCGGAGCATTTCTTTAAGGCCCACCGAGCGCCGACCGACCCACAGTGCGTTGATTACAAGGGGACGAGTGTCAAAAATCGATATCTCCGTTAAAAATTGTTGAAATTCCATAAAAATTTGAAGAGTTGCTCTTCTTGGTACGCACTATCTTGCGTCAAACAGAAGTTTTTGAGGAGAAACTTTTGAGGGGGGTTTTGGGCCCCGTTTTGGGGGGAAATCGGATATAACCCTTTCAGCTGGATAACTCCCCGAAAAAAATAGGATATCAAGCTGAAGTTTGCACCGAAAAAAATTTAACAAGTACTTATTTTCAAAACACATCAATTTACCGAGAGAGAAAATAGTTCAACGTTGCTGTGTTGCCATGTTTCGTTATTTTCCATAACGGGGTTTTAAACCTTAAAGAACATAAAATATAATTTTTTTTTTTTAAATGAAAGCTAATTTAATTTTTCTAATTTTATTTCTCATTACTTCTACGTTTTACTTCCTGGCAGCTTCATTCCTACTGGTAAGCACTATTTATTTTTGGTTTTTCCAATTTTTAAATCCTTTTTTTTTTGTGGCGCATATTGCATTTTGAAATACTGCTCATTTTTAACCCTTTTTTCCACTTTCAATGAGTGCCAAAAGAAAGCACCGTCAAACACCGAACTTTTGTGCACGTGGATTTATTCAGTGGTATGTGTACTTTCAGAAAATCAACGGTTCATCTGCCCGATGTTGCCCATTCGGACGGAAATCACGATTTTTTGGGAAAATTTGGCCATTTTTCAGGTGCTTTTGGGCTTTCATTTGACTTTGATTCAGGGTTCACAAATTCACCTCCAATTTTCAAGACATTGTGCACAGACACAAATAGACAATACTAAAAATGGTGTAAAGAAATGGTAAAATTCATTTTTAAGTATCACATGATGCCAGCTCGCTCTAAAAATTAGTACATTTCTTAAGTATTTGCATCCACGTATATGCACGTATATATATATGAACTTATTCCGATTACTTCAACCTATATTCCAAAAGATATATTTCCAAAAGATATATTCAAAATATTTCAATGTGGACTTATTCAGTGGTATGTGCACTTTCAAAAAATTAAAAGTTCAGCTGCCCGTAGCCTGCCGTTTGGACAGAAATCATGATTATTTGAGAGAATTTTACCACTATTCGGGGTTTTTTGCCTCTCGTTTGGTTCTTGAGCCTTGCAAAAATGGATGTTTTCATGGAATTTGGCAACACTGAGCTATTTCAGTTAAAAATTTTCCCTATTTTACATGCCATTAAATGTAATCATATCAATATCTTTTGGAAAATAGGTTGAAGTAATCGGAATAAGTTCATATATATACGTACATATACGTGGATGCAAATACTAAAGAAATGTACTATTTTTCAGAGCGAGCTAGCATCATGTGATACTTAAAAATGAATGTTACCATTTCTTTTCATCATTTTTCGTATTATCTATTTGTGTCTGTGCACAATGTCTTGAAAATTGGAGGTGAATTTGTGAACCCTGAATCAAAGTCGAATGAAAGCCCAAAAACACCTTAAAAATGGCCAAATTTTCCCAGAAAATCGTGATTTCCGTCCGAACGGGCAACATCGGGCAGATGAACCGTTGATTAACTGAAAGTACACATACCACTGAATAAATCCACGTGCACAAAAGTTCGGTGTTTGATGGTTTTTATTTTTTGGCACTCCATGAAAGTGGCAAAAAGGGTTAAAAATGAGCAGTATTACAAAATGCAATATGCGCCACAAAAAAAAAAAAGGATTTAAAAATTGGAAAAACCAAAAATAAATAGTGCTTACCAGTATGAATGAAGCTGCCAGGAAGGATAGAATGGCACTGAAGCCTCTTGATCAGGATGCTCCTTATTGTTGTCATCTGCAATCGGCTTCTAATCAGGAGCTCAGAACTGGCTGAAAACGACCACCTGTGCGGGCACTAGGTATCGATAAAAATCGATACTATCGCTGACAATAGTGTTGCCAGATATACCACTTAACGTTCACCACATAATTTTTGGAAAATTTCGGCTTTCATGTTCAGGGGGGATTTTTGTCACCATTCAACGCACTGTGCGACGGGCCGCTCAGTGGGCTTTTAAAGTTGCGCTACGGAAAAAAAGAATTTTTTGGAAGTGTCTATAATTTCTGAACTCAGCGACCCTTAAGACTCCCTAAAAATATTGTTTGCACGGTTTGAGCATTTAATCTGATTTATTTGCACACAAATCCGGTTTTAGCATCATAGTTTGGCACGCGAAAATCGGTCGGCGCGCGTAGAGCAGAAACTTAAATCGTCCATAGCTCTCGATTCCTTTGGTTCCCGGCTTAATGGACCACTCGTTAGATGCGGAAAAAGACGAACAACTTAAAGAACTGGTTTTGTTTCAAATACAAGATTGAGTACTTTGTGTATCTTTTGTTTAAAAGAAATTTTCTCTGCTCAAAAAGTGAAAAAAAGCACACAAGTTAAGTTGAAAATGTGATTTTAAGAGTTTGGCCTTCGGGTCTTAAATTATGCCATTTTCAACGATTTTTCGTCCAAACCAGACCTCGATTTCTTTCTTCGTTCGAGAGATATCGTGGTTCACAGGTTTTGACTTGCACCCTCCCCCCTGTGACGGTAATATTTCCCGTCACTTAAGTTTCGAATAAGTATTTAATCATATGTAAAAATTTCGATGGCTACAACGGTAGCAAGTGATTGCGACAGTAGCGCACTCTGTAGGGACGGTGAAGTAGCGGAATACCGTAGTACACCGGTCGGCCGCCGCGCGCCACTCGAGCGCTCTCGCGGAGCGACCCGGACCCGACTACCCAGCTGTTTAGCGTGTGCACGGTGTCTCGGTCGTTCAGACTCCTGGAAAAAAGTCGGTTTTTTTATTATTTTTGCTTTATTAGTTAATCGTTTTCAGCAAATTTACTCAAGAAAGTCGCGAAGCTAATTTAGGCAAATCATTTGATGTAAGAATGAATTTATTTGATTGTATATTTAACTTATTGGAGTCGAATGAAGTTGGTCGATGCGTACGGAAGGTAGATGAAATGAATTTGATGGGGTCCCGACCGGTACCTCGCACCACCTGTCCGATTTTCGGATCCTTTCGTTTGCATAGCTGTGCACGTGATGAGTAGCACGCTTGCAAGAGAAAGTTTGATTTCTCATGGTATTTATTTGCTTGTGTGACGCATCCATTATTGGGTAGCTCCTATGGTAGATAAATGCATGAGCATGGGATTTGTTCTTAGGTATCCTCTTCTTGAAATGTATTTAAACGAATTTTATTTATATTCGGAAACGGACTAAATTTAATTTAATTAAATCATGGAAAATAAATACCTCATAATTGATCAATTTCCAAGTGTGCACGTGTTGAGTAGCACCTGGGATTTTGGTTGTTATTGGAATTTATTTTAAAAATATTTATTTTGTACCGTAAATCTACCATTCAAGATTGAGTGCACGTGGTGAGTCGTACCGGTTGTTTGGGAGATTTCAGATCAAATAAATAATCGAAGAGAATTTTATTCGAAAGTTCGAAATTATTTATGTCCATTTTACCGTTCCTTTCAAAGTATTTTTTTAAAAAAGTCAATCCGATCAACTCATTCGTCTTCAATCATCCTAATTTTGATCTCGTATTTAGTTTATTTTTTTGTTTTGAGAATCTTTAAGTTTGTAATTGTGTTCAAATGGTTTTCTTTTCTCGTCAATAAAAATTGACTCTAGTACGTTTAAAATTTGCTCTCATTATTCCTTCCTGCAAAACCTGTCCTCACCTCAGGAAAATTTTATTTTTGATCACGCACTTCGAGTGTGTTGGCGCCCGAACCCAGGCGTCCCGACGAGCATCTGGCACCCGAAAGAGCCTCGCCAAGGAGCCTCGCCAAGGAGCCTCGCCAAGTTTTGCCCCCTCTTTTTATACCCGAGTTGGTCAACCGGACAGTGCTCAAATGAAAGCCTATGGTAAGGCAAACTTCCATGCAAAGTTTCAACTTGAAGTGAAACCTCGTTTAGGCTGTACAGCGTTGCCAATTTTCCAGTTTCATGTGCTAAAATCAAGGATATTGGACTATTAGTCCGGTGCATAAGTAAACTAGTACACCCAAGTTGGTCAACGGGACAGGGCTCAAACGAAAGCTTATGGTAAGGCAAACTTCCAGGAAAAGTTTCAACTTGAAGTGAAACCTCGTTTAGGCTGTACAGCGTTGCCAATTTTCCATTTTTATGCGCTAAACTCACGAAATACTGAATCGTCATGCTTCAACAGACTACTATACCCGAGTTGGTCAACGAGACAAGGCTCAAACTAAAGCTTATGGTAAGGCAAACTTCTGGGAAAATTTTCAACTTGAAGTGAAAACTCGTTTAGGCTGTACAGCGTTGCCAATTTTCCATTTTTATGCGCTGAACTCACGAAATACTGAATCATCATGGTTCAACAGACTATTATACCCGAGTTGGTCAACGAGACAAGGCTCAAACGAAAGCTTATGGTAAGGCAAACTTCCAGGAAAATTTTCAACTTGAAGTGAAAACTCGTTTAGGCTGTACAGCGTCGCCAATTTTCCATTTTTATGCGCTAAACTCACGAAATATTGAATCGTCATGGTTCAACAGACTATTATACCCGAGTTGGTCAACGAGACAAGGCTCAAACGGAAGCTTATGGTAAGGCAAACTTCTGGGAAAAGTTTCAACTTGAAGTGAAAACTCGTTTAGGCTGTACAGCGTCGCCAATTTTCCATTTTTATGCGCTAAACTCACGAAATACTGAATCATCATGGTTCAACAGACTAGTATACCCGAGTTGGTCAACGAGACAAGGCTCAAACGAAAGCTTATGGTAAGGCAAACTTCTAGGAAAAGTTTCAACTTGAAGTGAAACCTCGTTTAGGCTGTACAGCGTTGCCAATTTTCCATTTTTATGCGCTAAACTCACGAAATACTCAATCATCATGGTTCAACAGACTAGTATACCCGAGTTGGTCAACGAGACAAGGCTCAAACGAAAGCTTATGGTAAGGCAAACTTCTGGGAAAAGTTTCAACTTGAAGTGAAAACTCGTTTAGGCTGTACAGCGTCGCCAATTTTCCATTCTTATGCGCTAAACTCACGAAATACTGAATCATTGCGTTCGGAATTCAATTTTCTCCGTCTGTAGCGTTCATTTACTATCGAGTCGTAATGTTTAGCCCATACTCATCAAAGTTATAGCCCATGAAGGTACGTTTTCCCCCAAAAATCTCGGAAAAACCCTAATTTTATGTTAAAAAAATTAATAATAAATTGGCAACACTGCTTCGAAAAGTTTACGATGGCCTTTAGTTGCGCTTCTATTCGATCTCAGGGTAGTATTCAGCTCGTAGACCGATGTACTAGTCTGTTTAATTATGATGCATTGGACTATTAGTCCCGAATTTCTTCAGTTTGGCACATTAAAATGGAAAATTGGCAACGCTGTACAGCCTAAACGAGGTTTCACTTCAAGTTGAAACTTTTCCCAGAAGTTTGCCTTACCATAAGCTTTCGTTTGAGCCTTGTCTCGTTGACCAACTCGGGTATACTAGTCTATTGAACCATGACGATTCAGTATTTCGTGAGTTTAGCGCATAAAAATGGAAAATTGGCGACGCTGTACAGCCTAAACGAGTTTTCACTTCAAGTTGAAACTTTTCCCAGAAATATGCCTTACCATAAGCTTCCGTTTGAGCCTTGTCTCGTTGACCAACTCGGGTATAATAGTCTGTTGAAGCATGACGATTCAGTATTTCGTGAGTTTAGCGCATAGAAATGGAAAATTGGCAACGCTGTACAGCCTAAACGAGGTTTCACTTCAAGTTGAAACTTTTCCTGGAAGTTTGCCTTACCATAAGCTTTCGTTTGAGCCCTGTCCCGTTGACCAACTTGGGTGTACTAGTTTACTTATGCACCGGACTAATAGTCCAATATCCTTGATTTTAGCACATGAAACTGGAAAATTGGCAACGCTGTACAGCCTAAACGAGGTTTCACTTCAAGTTGAAACTTTTCCTGGAAGTTTGCCTTACCATAAGCTTTCGTTTGAGCCTTGTCTCGTTGACCAACTCGGGTATACTAGTCTATTGAACCATGACGATTCAGTATTTCGTGAGTTTAGCGCATAAAAATGGAAAATTGGCGACGCTGTACAGCCTAAACGAGTTTTCACTTCAAGTTGAAACTTTTCCCAGAAATATGCCTTACCATAAGCTTCCGTTTGAGCCTTGTCTCGTTGACCAACTCGGGTATAATAGTCTGTTGAAGCATGACGATTCAGTATTTCGTGAGTTTAGCGCATAAAAATGGAAAATTGGCAACGCTGTACAGCCTAAACGAGTTTTCACTTCAAGTTGAAACTTTTCCCAGAAATATGCCTTACCATAAGCTTCCGTTTGAGCCTTGTCTCGTTGACCAACTCGAGTATAATAGTCTGTTGAAGCATGACGATTCAGTATTTCGTGAGTTTAGCGCATAAAAATGGAAAATTGGCAACGCTGTACAGCCTAAACGAGGTTTCACTTCAAGTTGAAACTTTGCATGGAAGTTTGCCTTACCATAGGCTTTCATTTGAGCACTGTCCGGTTGACCAACTCGGGTATAAAAAAAAGGGGCGAATAAACACCACTTTTTGGCGAGGCTCTTTAGCCCCTTTTTTTTATACCCGAGTTGGTCAACGGGACAAGGCTCAAACGAAAGCTTATGGTAAGGCAAACTTCCATGCAAAGTTTCAACTTGAAGTGACCCCTCGTTCAGGCTGTACAGCGTTGCCAATTTTCCAGTTTCATGTGCTATAATCAAGGATATTAAACTATTAGTCCGGTGCGAAGTAGACTAGTAAACCCGAGTTGGTCAACGGGACAGCGCTCAAACGAAAGCTTATGGTAAGGCAAACTTCCAGGAAAAGTTTCAACTTGAAGTGAATCCTCGTTTAGGCTGCACAGCGTTGCCAATTTTTCATTTTTATGCGCTATACTCACGAAATACTGAATCATCATGGTTCAACAGACTAGTATACCCGAGTTGGTCAACGAGACAATGCTCAAACGAAAGCTTATGGTAAGGCAAACTTCCAGGAAAAGTTTCAACTTGAAGTGAAACCTCGTTTAGGCTGTACAGCGTTGCCAATTTTCCATTTTTATGTGCTAAAATCAAGGAATTCGGGACTAATAGTCCAGTGCATCATAATTAAACAGACTAGTACATCGGTCTACGAGCTGAATACTACCCTGAGATCGAATAGAAGCGCAACTAAAGGCCATCGTGGACTTTTCGAAGCAGTGTTGCCAACCTATTATTAATTTTTTTAACAAAAAATTAGGGTTTTTTCGAGATTTTTGGCGGAAAACGTACCTTCATGGGATATAACTTTGACGAGTATGGGCTTAACATTACGACTCGATAGTAGTATTATTCAGCTCGTTGACCGATGCACTATAGTCTGTTTAATTATGATGCACTGGACTATTAGTCCCGAATTCCTTGATTTTAGCACATAAAAATGGAAAATTGGCAACGCTGTACAGCCTAAACGAGGTTTCACTTCAAGTTGAAACTTTTCCTGGAAGTTTGCCTTACCATAAGCTTTCGTTTGAGCATTGTCTCGTTGACCAACTCGGGTATACCTTCATGGGCTATAACTTTGACGAGTATGGGCTTAACATTACGACTCGATAGTAGTATTATTCAGCTCGTAGACCGATGCACTATAGTCTGTTTAATTATGATGCACTGGACTATTAGTCCCGAATTCTTTGATTTTAGGACATAAAAATGAAAAATTGGCAACGCTGTGCAGCCTAAACGAGGATTCACTTCAAGTTGAAACTTTTCCTGGAAGTTTGCCTTACCATAAGCTTTCGTTTGAGCATTGTCTCGTTGACCAACTCGGGTATACTAGTCTGTTGAACCATGATGATTCAGTATTTCGTGAGTATAGCGCATAAAAATGAAAAATTGGCAACGCTGTGCAGCCTAAACGAGGATTCACTTCAAGTTGAAACTTTTCCTGGAAGTTTGCCTTACCATAAGCTTTCGTTTGAGCGCTGTCCCGTTGACCAACTCGGGTGTACTAGTCTACTTCGCACCGGACTAATAGTCCAATATCCTTGATTTTAGCACATGAAACTGGAAAATTGGCAACGCTGTACAGCCTAAACGAGGGGTCACTTCAAGTTGAAACTTTGCATGGAAGTTTGCCTTACCATAGGCTTTCATTTGAGCCTTGTCCCGTTGACCAACTCGGATATAAAAAAAGGGGCTAAAAAACACCACTTTTTGGCGAGGCTCTTTGTGGCTTGATCTGATGAAGCCCGATCCTTTCCGGAAGGCTTGCTTTCTGACGATCAGGATCGTACGAGCTCTCACTTTTCCTCGCCACACCCCCCCCCCCCCGGTAGCACCCCCCCCCGGAATTGGGGGGGGGGGGTGTCTGAAAATTTGGGATAAGAAGCACTCAAGTATGAGTAATCAATGGACAAAGTTTGAAGGAATTCCAGGGAGGGGGGGGGGGGGTTGTCGAAAAAAGCCCTATTTGCACCAAGCTCTTTCCTGCAATCGACACCGGTACTGCACTGCAATCGGTACCACTTGATAAAATGGAGAGGATTACTTTTCTTGCTACGTTGCTACATGTGGTTTTCAGAAACGGGCCTAACCTCAAAGACGTGCTCTATTTATTGTACACTCTCTCCCACAGTTTGAGCTGAACTTTCGTTTTCAGTGGGTTGCATCAATACCTTTCGGCTGGGCGTAGTGTTTAAATTTCACTGTACAGTGTACACATTGAAAATGCAACCTGTATTCTCGGACAAGATTCTTCAGGCGTCTCTTTGAGTAGTCTATGTTTTTGCATATTTCCTGTCTTTTCGTAGTAGGTCTTTAAAGCTAGCTATTATATATACTAATCTATACTAATAAAGGAGACTTCACATTGATTGACTCACTCACTCACTCACTCACTAACTCATGTATCCGCGGATCTCGGGAACGGTAGGTAATATGACCCTAGAATTCCGCGCGGGAATCCCTCTCGAACCCCAGCAGCCGAATAAGGGAGGATCTCGCGATCCGCCTGCGGGTTCGCGGGATATCTCGGCCGGAAGCCACCGCTTTTTCCGTACGGACAACGGGTGTGAGAGAGAGAGAGAGTGCGAGTGAGATGGAATGAGTTCGGCGTCGCGCACTGGAAAACAGCTGATTTACAGCTGACGACAGCTTGATTTTTTTTAAAGCTGATACGTACGATTTTTGTTAATTCCGACTCGTGCATCCGTTGCCGGGCGACCCTCTTGGAAACGTGAAAATCTGGAGCGCCTCTGCTTCGGACGGGCGGTTTTTTTTTTTTTTTTTAAGTTATTTATTTGTAAATACATTGTTACTAAAACGCAACTACAAGATAGGAATGGATCGTATTCGATACATTATACAGGTGTATTTAATAACACACCTGAACTGATGCTGAATACGGACTTATATCAAAGGAGGGGTATCGATAAGGGCCTTTTTTGGCCCCCTCCTAGAATCTGGAAATTTATGCGAGTTTTCCAAGTTACTCAATGTAGTTCACGGAAATAATCATGACTTAGTCCCTAGTCGATTTTTGAAAAAGTTTTTTTTTAACTATGAGCGCATCATCTAACTAAAACCGAACCCTGGTTCAGATGTGTCTTAAAACCACCTTAATAACATATCAAAAGCTCGTTTTAGTTAGACGATGCGCTCGGTGTCAGAAAAGCCTCGGAGTGATAGAAAAACACGAATTTTCGCTAAAATACGCCCGCAGACCTATGTTTAGGAAACCGTTTAACACGTATCCAGTGGCCTAGGGGCTAAATCATGATTATTTCCGTGAACTACATTGAGTAACTTGGAAAACCCGCATAAATTTCCAGATTTAAGTTGTTGTTATGCGTCTAGTGAAAATATGCCTCCACTACTCCAAAATCCGTTATCTTCACAGCTGACCGTACGGAAAATTCAATTTTTTTTGGACACTATTGAATGAAATCTCCTTGTAAGAGTCTAAGAAGGCTTGATAACTGCCCTCGATAATATACGTAGCGTCCATACAGTTCGAGAGACGTGTTTCCCTAAGATTTTTGCGGATGTCTCTTAAAAGTCGATTTTTGTAAAAAGTTTTTTTTTAACTATGAGCGCATCATCTAACTAAAACCGAGTCATGGTTAAAATGTGTCTTAAAACCACCTTAATAACATATCAAAAGCTCGTTTTAGTTAGACGGTGCGCTCGGTGTCAGAAAAGCCTCGGAGTGATAGAAAAACACGAATTTTTGCTAAAATACGCCTGCAGACTTATGTTTAGGCAACCGTTTAACACGTATCCTGTGGTCTAGGGGCTAAATCATGATTATTTCCGTAAACTACATTGAGTCAACTTGAAAAAGCCGTATAAATTTCCAGGTTCTAGGAGGGGGTCAAAAAAGGCCTTTATCGACACCCCTCCTTTGGAAACAACTGACTGAAAATCTGTGTCCATGCATGGAACTTAGCCATTCATCAATTGAATTTACAATGAAAATTTCAACGCTAAATCATTCATTATAAAAGCTCTTGTAAGATCTCATATATTTGAGGTTATGACGGAGATATCCAACGGTCATTTCCACTCCGCGCCCGCCTATCGAACAATAACAATCGCTCCAAGTGTGTCACGTTTTTTCGTAGGCCACCATCAATCAAAATTTTTGAACGATAATTCCAAGAAAAAAGGAAAATTTATGAGCTAAAATGGGAGTCTTATGATATTCTCCGCCGAGATACAGGTTGATCCAGACCACCCGTCCACTATCTTTTTGTCTCGAAAACTGCGGAAAATTGAGCTTCGGGACAAAAAGTTGCATTGGGTAAATCGACCCCAAAGAATCGAATGAAAATATTTTCAGCCCCCCCCCCAAAATGGTCCCTGGGGGGGGGGGGGGTTGGGGGGGCGCCCCCGTTTCTCGCGATTTTCAAATCGGAAGGGTATGTTTTGACTTTGGATTTGGAATCTACGCCAAAAACTAAGAAGGTTTTGTTCTTTGCACTTTTTCCCTAAACCCCCACCCCAAGACCACGACGAGACAAGTTTTTTGAGGTATCACCGACTAAGATCGAACGGGTTCTAAAAATCATCCTCCCTTGGACTTGAGATTTTCTGGATAAGGGGTGATTTTAGAGGGTAGGTGAATATAAGATGTTTTGGAGGCCACGATGTACCAAAGTTAGGATACCAAGATTGTGCGCTTGAAAGAACAACATACCTAATTCATTTCTATAAAAGGTTTGTGGATGATATATTATAGTCCGGGGGCATACGTAACAAAACATATGTCCCGTGTGCAGGTTTGTGAAGGCATATTGTGTGATACGTCAATCTCTTCGTTTTGATGTCTAGAAAAAGAAAATCGATGATGGCCATCTCAAATTTCATACAAACCCCCCCAAAATCAAGATGGCGGCCAAAATGGCGGTTTTGGGGTAAAAAAATTTAAAGTTTGCAAATACGTCGTGTCGGGTATCGATTCGTATGTATTTTTGATCGTAGAGTCCGAATTTTCAGTCAAAAGTTAGCTCAAAGGTCATTTTCAGGCCAAAATCCAAGATGGCGTCCAAAAATACCTCTTACGGGTGATAATTTGCCTATTCGGGTCTACATGCATTGTGAGGTATCAATTATTAGGTTTTCAGGGTCGTAGAGTCCGAAAATGAGGTCCATTTTCGACTGCGGCCCTCAAGAAGCCCTAAAATCAAAGATGGCGCCCAAAATGACCACCGGTCTTACGGATGAAACTCCCATTTAACGCAGCTGTAACAAAAAATACGTTCAAAATTATGTTTCTTGGGTCAAGAAGTTCGAATAGGAGATCAGATGTTTACTCCTACAAAAAATTAAGCCTCCGAATCGAAAATGGCTGCCGACATTGTTGCCAGTTAGAGGCGCAGACCGATAAATGACTGATATTAAGGATTTGCCAAAGGAGGGGTTTCGATAAGGGTCGTTGTTGGGCCCATACCCTGAAATTCTTCAATTCTACGATTGTTTGCTCATTTAAAGTCTAAATTTTGCGGGATGGATCATGATTTGGTCATTTTTGGTCTATTTAGGGGTCTAATACTGGCCAAAACAAGAGACCACAGGCCGATTTTGGCAAAAAATGCCGGGTTTTTTGGCTTTCGACGCGCAGTTTCATAACGATCCCATCATTGGAAGAGCAAACTTTCCTTCAAGTACGTTCACTAAGGATGTAGGATAGTCACTTTTGCCAATTCTCGTTGACTGCAAACCTTGCGCTCACAGTCAAAACGATATTCTTAGAATTTTCTTGTTTTACATCATTATTTAAAATGGCATAAAAAGGGCGACTCATCTTAATAAACCAGAAATAGATTACTTGGCCGAAAATGTACGCAGCTGCTCAAAACCTTCCTCCAAAAAGTTTATGGATTGAAGCCTCCCCCCCCCCCCCAAAAAAAAAAGAAAAACCTGTATTGCCACATTTTATTGCTTAACATCACAGAAAACCGCGTAATTATTTCAGTATTTGGATTCTGTTCTTCGTCGAGCACATTCAGCAAAGTTCAAAACCCTCGATTTTTCATACGTTGCGATCACATGATTAGTGATTATATAAATGCAATTGTCCAACATTATTTTGTTTATTACATGTAAGTATCTATAGAGACTCCCATCGTGGCGCGGCATTCCCGAAAATTCCGAGTTGGCCAAGGATTTCAGCCACTTTCTCAGAATATGCGCATTTTGAAATAAAGATGTAGGACTCGAATTACAGTATTCAGAGATGCCAGTAGATTATATTCTGTGTTAGTAATAATTGTTTTAAAATTTTGGGCTTGTAGGTGACCCATTATCTTACGAATTCTGTACACGATATTTGCGAACGAAGATGCAAGTTTGAGTCATTGACCGTGATCTGAGATCCGAAAAAAAGTAAACCATGTGTCAGAATCACGAGTTCTTAATGCTGATTTTTCACCACCCTGACAATCCCTGCCCCCACCATTCTCATTGCCTGCGATTGATCAGAATTCTGCTTCCTAAAAATAATTTGAAACCATTGGTTTCCCTCACTCCTGCCCAGCCTCCTCACCGCTTCCTCATCAGTTGCCTCTTCGTCAGGTTCCCTGTCTCCTGCATCAGATCTCTTGTTTGGAGCTGCCATTTCATAATTTTGGAGAAATGACGCATATTACCTAATCTAGCAAACGCTTGGTTTTTCTGGCTCAGACTTATGTCTGCAATGAGTGCTGCCGTGATAGTGACGAGAGCAGTAAGTGTCAAATTTTCGAAATCGAGTTTCCTTCAAATTTCGTCCAAATTCTTTTATATGAAATCACTGAAATTGCTAAAACAGCGAAATTCATCTTAATTATATCAAAACGAGACATATGAAAAAGCCGTAAGTGCGCAAAAAATGACGTAGTTTTAGGCAAGACAGCAGTAAGTGACACTGTTTCTCCAGAGAGCCATTGAAAACAGTGCTTTCAAGTAAAGCGCCGCCCTCTTCTGACAATTTCTAACTTGAAAATGAGTTTGTTGTGTATCCAAAACGCAACCATGAAAGCCTGCAGAAGATAGCACTTACCGCTGTATTGCTTAACAATAACCTAGCATGAAAATGAAAAATGCCTCTCTTATGAAATTGAAATAATATCAGTCGATTTTTAATCATCCAACCGATTTCTAGGAGTCTTTCGGACATTTTTAGTGGCAGTATGAAAACGAACGGAGGCTTCCTTCAATAAAATTTTCCGGTAAGAAGCTTCTGAGCCTGTTTTCTCAAAACTTCATTTTTGCACTTACTGCTCTCTTCGCTATCACGGCAGAGTGAGGCACCAAATGAGAGATGCAATATGAGCTCAGCAGTCGACGACTCTATCGCCCACTTTGCACACGTAATACCTCCCGGATATGACCATGTTCTATGTCGTTTTGCCTTTTAACCAATATTACACTTTTTCTTGCAATGAATTTTTAGTTTTGCATAAGCTCAACATTCTCTGCGCGATGATAGTAGAAGTCTCATTTTCGTTCAATGTTGCATTTTTCTCGATTTATATCGATGATATGTGGGAATGCCGCGCCACGATGGGAGTCTCTATCGATACATACATGTAATAAACAAAATAATGTTGGACAATTGCATTTATATAATCACTAATCATGTGATCGCAACGTATGAAAAATCGAGGGTTTTGAACTTTGCTGAATGTGCTCGACGAAGAACAGAATCCAAATACTGAAATAATTACGCGGTTTTCTGTGATGTTAAGCAATAAAATGTGGCAATACAGGTTTTTCTTTTTTTTTTGGGGGGGGGGGGGGGGGAGGCTTCAATCCATAAACTTTTTGGAGGAAGGTTTTGAGCAGCTGCGTACATTTTCGGCCAAGTAATCTATTTCTGGTTTAAGATGAGTCGCCCTTTTTATGCCATTTTAAATAATGATGTAAAACAAGAAAATTCTAAGAATATCGTTTTGACTGTGAGCGCAAGGTTTGCAGTCAACGAGA
This sequence comes from Bemisia tabaci, assembly GCF_918797505.1. Classification (NCBI taxonomy): domain Eukaryota; kingdom Metazoa; phylum Arthropoda; class Insecta; order Hemiptera; family Aleyrodidae; genus Bemisia; species Bemisia tabaci. The sequence goes on from NC_092793.1 coordinate 39,382,008, forward strand.
ATTGGCAAAAGTGACTATCCTACATCCTTAGTGAACGTACTTGAAGGAAAGTTTGCTCTTCCAATGATGGGATCGTTATGAAACTGCGCGTCGAAAGCCAAAAAACCCGGCATTTTTTGCCAAAATCGGCCTGTGGTCTCTTGTTTTGGCCAGTATTAGACCCCTAAATAGACCAAAAATGACCAAATCATGATCCATCCCGCAAAATTTAGACTTTAAATGAGCAAACAATCGTAGAATTGAAGAATTTCAGGGTATGGGCCCAACAACGACCCTTAACGAAACCCCTCCTTTGGCAAATCCCTTAATATCAGTCATTTACCGGTCTGCGCCTCTAACTGGCAACAATGTCGGCAGCCATTTTCGATTCGGAGGCTTAATTTTTTGTAGGAGTAAACATCTGATCTCCTATTCGAACTTCTTGACCCAAGAAACATAATTTTGAACGTATTTTTTGTTACAGCTGCGTTAAATGGGAGTTTCATCCGTAAGACCGGTGGTCATTTTGGGCGCCATCTTTGATTTTAGGGCTTCTTGAGGGCCGCAGTCGAAAATGGACCTCATTTTCGGACTCTACGACCCTGAAAACCTAATAATTGATACCTCACAATGCATGTAGACCCGAATAGGCAAATTATCACCCGTAAGAGGTATTTTTGGACGCCATCTTGGATTTTGGCCTGAAAATGACCTTTGAGCTAACTTTTGACTGAAAATTCGGACTCTACGATCAAAAATACATACGAATCGATACCCGACACGACGTATTTGCAAACTTTAAATTTTTTTACCCCAAAACCGCCATTTTGGCCGCCATCTTGATTTTGGGGGGGGTTTGTATGAAATTTGAGATGGCCATCATCGATTTTCTTTTTCTAGACATCAAAACGAAGAGATTGACGTATCACACAATATGCCTTCACAAATCTGCACACGGGATCACGTATGCCCCCGGACTATTAATGTGTGTCCGGGAAGAGGAAATTAATTTTGTACTCGAATTATTTAACAGCATTAAGCCCTCCATCCAGTTTACTCTGGAGGAAGAAAATAATCATATATATAAGCTCCAAGACCTCCTACTTTTGCGTAACTGGTAACGATTAGTTCCAGCGTTCTACCGGGCCGATTTTTATGATTTTTACGGCTATCGACGGGCTATTGTCTCTAGATAAGCCAACTCTTTTCAGATTTTCAAAATATGGCCCAGGTTCTTTTATATTACGTGGTAAAGTTGCGAATTCTCCCATTTAAACAATGTAAATTTTTACTTTTTGTCATAGTTCGTTTGAGCGTTCTACCGAGCCGATTTCTATGATTCTTGCGTATTCGACAAGTAATAGGCCCTAGATGAGCCCGCTCTAATCAAATTTTGGAAATAGGACCCATTTTTTTTTTAAAATCACGTTATAAAATTGAGTGAATTTACAGAATGCTCCGGGACTGCTACCGCTATGCGCGGGAGGATGCGCAGTGGTCGAGGAGGTTGCGCAGTAGCTGGGTAGCCTGCGCATCAGCTCTACACTAATCTACACAAGATTCACGCCTATTATCTCCATGCGTGCGGTGGCCGAGTCGTCTAGGACGTCGGATGCGTTCCCCTGGGTTAAAGTGTGGGTTCGATCCCCGACTCTGCCTCTCTAATTATTACCTGATTATCATTGTTCGTTGTTTTACTGCAATATTTCATCAAGCAGTCATTCCAAAACGCGTCCATTTGACTTCAAAAAAAATTTTTTTTCTTTATTCATCAAAACCAAAAATTAATTCATTCTAAAAGTAAAGTACACATCATATCGTAATTTTTCAGGGGAAAAATGGGGCCGCTTCGCGGCCCATTGATGGCGCGAAGCGCCTTCAGGGGGTTGGGCCGCGTAGCGGCCAGGGGGCGTAGCCCCCTAGTAACATGATAAATTTCTTAGACATAACCTTGTATTATGTAAACAATAAGGTGATGTGTAAATGGTACCAAAACCCCACGGCCTCGGGTCGCTATGTTAATTTTCTATCTGTCCAGCCCACTTTCCTTTAAAAAAAATGTGGCCCTTAACTTAGCGCGCCGCATAATTTGTATGTCGCACAGGAAGTTTCGCTTTGAAATGATCAGAGTTGGGGAAAAATTACTCATGGAAAATTGCTACCCATCAACATCTTGTCAACAACATCTTTAAAAGAGTTTTAAGCAATATAGGTAAGACCTCGGGGCCTGACCTCAACAACACCTTCAAGATTGAAAAAGTTGTGAGCATTCCTTATGTGCCTTATCTTTCAGAGAATCTTTCAGGGTTACTCAAAAATTATGGTTATCAGGTGGTTCATAAAAAGTATAGCACGTTGCAGTGCTTGTTGTCTAAGCTTAAAGCTAAAACTCCTCAGTTGGATGCAGCCGGAGTAGTTTATCATATGCCTTGTAATGACTGTGACTTGGCGTACATTGGCCAGACTTAGAATAATTTATCTATGGGGTCATACATATGACCGCAAAGAGGTAACTGCCCTGCATAAACACCAGCAGGAGACGGGTCATGAATTCAATTTCGACGAAGTTAAAATCTTATGCCATGAAAAAAGAGATTTTCCACGTTTGGTTAAAGAAATGATTGAAAAAAACACGAGGGAAAGGTGTGTAATGCTTGATCAGATGTAAGCAAACTCGGTTTTCTCTATCACTCGTTTTTCCAAGTCGGGACGTAGGTGCTGCTATCGGTGGCAGAATGCAGCACTACGGAGAGTTGACTATTCCTGGTCAACATTGTTTTTTTTGGGAGGGTTGGCTGTTCTTAGTCAACTATGCTTCTTGTTCTTGTTTACATCTTATCAGTCCTAATTTCCGTATGGGCTGATCACACGCGTTTTGATGTAGTGGTTTTTTAAGCGTTGGTTTAATGTTTTATTTTATGTTTTAGCGGTTGATAAAGGCTCGGGTGACCAGCCGAAACGTCCTGCAGATTGTGTTATTGATTTTAGCCTTGTTTCCCACTGACTTTTTGTGTTTTTGTCGTATATGTTTCGGGCTACCATTTCTAGCCTCTTCCTCTTATATATAAATATACATACATAAAAAAGGACATATAAAGATCATGTCGGTATACGTACATATATATATCCCCATCCTCCATTTTCAACTCAGGGCTTCAGGATCGATGCTCTTTGAGCGAAAATTCCCGAAAATTACGAGGGCGTACCGTCTGCAATAGGTGGATATTTCTTCGAAATTTACCTAAAAAGCACCGGCCCCAATCTACTACCTTGCGGCACCCCTAACTCGACACAGATTTCGTCCAATAATTTCTCACCCCAGCTGACCACCTGTTTCCTATCCAGTTGGTACCCCTTAAACCATTCCAGCAGCCTGATTGTTGAAATTTTGTGTTTGCCGGGACGACATAGATGACATAAGTTAAAAGGCGTGATTGGTCGGCTATGTCTTATGCTGCTTTGTCGTGCCTATGTCGGGTGGAACTCACGACAAGCTAAAGGCACCTCTTAAGTTTCTGACAGTGTGTCGTCCATTCCACCTGACAAAGGCACGACAAAGCAGCGATAAGACATAGCTGACCAATCACGCTCCGCCTTTTAACCTATGTCATCTATGTCATCCGGACGGACAAAAAATTTCAACAATCAGGCTGCAGAGCTTCACCCTTAACCCCATATAATTCCAGCTTTTTTAGCAGTATTCCCCTATCCACTGTTTCAAATGCTCTCTTAAAATCCAGAAAACACCCACTATGATTTTGTCTTTGTTTTCACCCTCCCTCCACTCCTTGAATAACATTTGTTTCACTTCCTCTGCCCCCCTCCCCTTCCCAAAGCCTTTTTGTTCCTCGATTAAGATATTGTTATTTTCAATATGTTCCACTATTTCCTTAATCACCATTCCTTCTATGATGTTTTCTACAACTGGCAACGAGTTTATAGAAAGCATTTCCTCAACTTTCCTAGTATTTTCTACTTTGGGTATGGGCGTTACTATCACTTTCTTTAACACCTCTGGAATATTCCCTCCCTTCAACGACCTATTTACTATCTCCATTATTATCGTCGCCATGTTCTCCTTGTGTCTTTTTACTATAGGGGAGCAAACTGGAAAATCCCCGAGACTGTTTTTTGATTTTCCAATTGTTTCTTCAACCATTTTTACTGTTACTTTCCCAAATTCTGTTGACTCTTTGTAGGTCTCCCTTTTCCTTTCCACCCCATACATCACCAATTCTTTGTTACATTTAATTGTTTTGTTTATCTCATTTATACTTTCTACCAAAAATTTATTGATCTCATTCGCTCCCTCAATTCCCATAAATTTCTTTTCACCTACCTTTATCATATTGTTTCTCCAGGCCCCCCCACATCGGGGGGTGGGGGGGTTGCCGGAACTCCAGCCCCAGGGCCTAGGGCCAAGTTTCCATTTATATTATCAATCTGTCGGCAAAAGTAAAATAATTTTGTTGATTGAAATTTTGCTCCAGGCCCAGACAGGCTTGCATCGGCCCCTGGGATAGCCTACCCTTGCCAAAATTTTGTCCCCATCTAGTTTCAGATGTATATCTTTTGTTGCATTAAGCTGAATTTTTAATATGTTTTTATCTCCTTCTATTTTCCTTCTCTTTCATCAAAGGTAAAACTTTACCCTCGTCAGAACTGATTTAATAGTTTACTTCAGGCATTCAAGACCTTTTACGTTTAAAATATTTTTTTTTCTATATATATTTTTAAAAAAAATTATACGTCGAATATTTTTTTTATAACGGCTCATTACAAATTTTCAAACGACTGGAATTATTTTGAGATTTTGAAATGGCAAAAATATCGCATACACTAATATGTTTTAGTGCGGAAATAGCATAAAATTACTCAGATTGGAGGCAAAATTTTACAAAATTTTCGGGGGTGGCCCCCCGAACCCCCCTCCTGCTGGGAAGGGGGGCGGGCGTTCCCCCAGACCCCCCTTAGATAGTTTACTAAAAGGGGGCCCGCAGACTGATCCGACCCCGGGGTCCACCAATGGATGTGGGGGGCCTGGTTTCTCCCCCCCCTCTGTTTTCTTGCCGCCCATTAATTCATTAAAGATTTTCCAGGTTTTTTTCCCATCCCTTCTGCTTTCTCTTGATATTTTACAAATTCTTTCTTGAACCTTCCCGCTTCCCTTACAAAGAGGTGTGTGAAAAAACGGCCAAAAATGCCTCAAGGCATTTTCGAATTTTGATCACTTGGGGTGATACAGTAGCTTTCAAGACACCCAAAACCGGTCGCCGTTTTGCTTAGAAGCGCCGGGTTGCGACGTCGCCATTTTTTAAAGTGGAAACCTTTAAAAATTCATATCTCCGCCGCATCTCAACCGATTTCAATGAACTTTTTTTAAAATGTTCCTCTTAAATAGAGCTTTCTAGTGATGTATAGTTTCTTGGGGTTTACTTGGCTTTAAGTGGCACTTACGCGGTTTTAGCAGTTTTTGATAGACACAAAAATTTAGTTTTTATTTTGCCACGATCGTGGAATCGACGGAATCTAAACAAAAACCAGTCTAAATGGAAGTTCAGATTCTCACCTTTCTAACGATCACAAGATCATTCCGGGGAAACGTTTAGTTCCCAAGATATGACCGCTCAAAGTTGGTCACATGCGCTTTTGCGCAATGTGAATGCGTGTTATCACTAAGTCATTCGCGAACTAGGGGTCCCTTACGTTCAATTTACGTTGAAATAATTACACAGAGCAGTAAGGTGTACAACACGAGCCGTATTTTCACCTTCGGCTACCGATGTGCGACGTTGCCATTTTTTGAAGTGAAAACTCTTAAAGATGCATAATTCCGCTGCATTTTAACCGATTTCAATGAACTTTTTTTTAAATTGTTCCTCTTAAATAGAGCTATCTAATGGCATTTAAGTTTCTGGATTTTATTTACCTTAAGGAGGCACTTAGGTCGTTTATATGGTTCTTTGCAGAGATTTTTCATACAAAAAATAGTGTTTTGTTTGAAAAATCTCTGCAAAGAACCATATAAACGACCTAAGTGCCTCCCTAAGGTAAATAAAATCCAGAAACCTAAATGCCATTAGATAGCTCTATTTAAGAGGAACATTTTAAAAAAAAGTTCATTGAAATCGGTTAAAATGCAGCGGAATTATGCATCTTTAAGAGTTTTCACTTCAAAAAATGGCAACGTCGCACATCGGTAGCCGAAGGTGAAAATACGGCTCGTGTTGTACACCTTACTGCTCTGTGTAATTATTTCAACGTAAATTGAACGTAAGGGACCCCTAGTTCGCGAATGACTTAGTGATAACACGCATTCACATTGCGCAAAAGCGCATGTGACCAACTTTGAGCGGTCATATCTTGGGAACTAAACGTTTCCCCGGAATGATCTTGTGATCGTTAGAAAGGTGAGAATCTGAACTTCCATTTAGACTGGTTTTTGTTTAGATTCCGTCGATTCCACGATCGTGGCAAAATAAAAACTAAATTTTTGTGTCTATCAAAAACTGCTAAAACCGCGTAAGTGCCACTTAAAGCCAAGTAAACCCCAAGAAACTATACATCACTAGAAAGCTCTATTTAAGAGGAACATTTTAAAAAAAAGTTCATTGAAATCGGTTGAGATGCGGCGGAGATATGAATTTTTAAAGGTTTCCACTTTAAAAAATGGCGACGTCGCAACCCGGCGCTTCTAAGCAAAACGGCGACCGGTTTTGGGTGTCTTGAAAGCTACTGTATCACCCCAAGTGATCAAAATTCGAAAATGCCTTGAGGCATTTTTGGCCGTTTTTTCACACACCTCTTTGTAAGGGAAGCGGGAAGGTTCAAGAAAGAATTTGTAAAATATCAAGAGAAAGCAGAAGGGATGGGAAAAAAACCTGGAAAATCTTTAATGAATTAATGGGCGGCAAGAAAACAGGGGGGGGGGGAGAAACCAGGCCCCCCACATCCATTGGTGGACCCCGGGGTCGGATCAGTCTGCGGGCCCCCTTTTAGTAAACTATCTAAGGGGGGTCTGGGGGGAACGCCCGCCCCCCTTCCCAGCAGGAGGGGGGTTCGGGGGGCCACCCCGAAAATTTTGTAAAATTTTGCCTCCAATCTGAGTAATTTTATGCTATTTCCGCACTAAAACATATTAGTGTATGCGATATTTTTGCCATTTCAAAATCTCAAAATAATTCCAGTCGTTTGAAAATTTGTAATGAGCCGTTATAAAAAAAATATTCGACGTATAATTTTTTTTAAAAATATATATAGAAAAAAAAAATATTTTAAACGTAAAAGGTCTTGAATGCCTGAAGTAAACTATTAAATCAGTTCTGACGAGGGTAAAGTTTTACCTTTGATGAAAGAGAAGGAAAATAGAAGGAGATAAAAACATATTAAAAATTCAGCTTAATGCAACAAAAGATATACATCTGAAACTAGATGGGGACAAAATTTGGGGACAAAACAAAACACTATTTTTTGTATGAAAAATCTCTGCAAAGAACCATATAAACGACCTAAGTGCCTCCCTAAGGTAAATAAAATCCAGAAACTTAAATGCCATTAGATAGCTCTATTTAAGAGGAACATTTTAAAAAAAAGTTCATTGAAATCGGTTAAAATGCAGCGGAATTATGCATCTTTAAGAGTTTTCACTTCAAAAAATGGCAACGTCGCACATCGGTAGCCGAAGGTGAAAATACGGCTCGTGTTGTACACCTTACTGCTCTGTGTAATTATTTCAACGTAAATTGAACGTAAGGGACCCCTAGTTCGCGAATGACTTAGTGATAACACGCATTCACATTGCGCAAAAGCGCATGTGACCAACTTTGAGCGGTCATATCTTGGGAACTAAACGTTTCCCCGGGATGATCTTGTGATCGTTAGAAAGGTGAGAATCTGAACTTCCATTTAGACTGGTTTTTGTTTAGATTCCGTCGATTCCACGATCGTGGCAAAATAAAAACTAAATTTTTGTGTCTATCAAAACTGCTAAAACCGCGTAAGTGCCACTTAAAGCCAAGTAAACCCCAAGAAACTATACATCACTAGAAAGCTCTATTTAAGAGGAACATTTTAAAAAAAAGTTCATTGAAATCGGTTGAGATGCGGCGGAGATATGAATTTTTAAAGGTTTCCACTTTAAAAAATGGCGACGTCGCAACCCGGCGCTTCTAAGCAAAACGGCGACCGGTTTTGGGTGTCTTGAAAGCTACTGTATCACCCCAAGTGATCAAAATTCGAAAATGCCTTGAGGCATTTTTGGCCGTTTTTTCACACACCTCTTTGTTTCTAGCTCCCTTGTACTCCACCCAGTCCTCATCTCTTCTTTTGCTCACATATTCTCTATACTTTTCATCCCTCACTTTCCTAAGCATCCCTAGTTCTGCATTCCACCATGTAACCCTTCTTTTTACCACAGTTTTATTTTCCACCGCCCCCATTTCCCTCAGTTTATTCTTAAATTTTTTATTAAGTTCATCCAAGGTTTCACCTTCATCTTTCATATCTTTTATTTTCTCTATCCTTTTGTCCTCCATTCTTCTTATTATAATTTGGTATCTTATTCTATTTACCTCTTTTACTTTACCTTTAATCGTAACATTTACCCAACTATGATCCCTTATTTATGGTGTATGCTCAACTCAACATTTTTCCACAATTCTTTCTTTCCCCCATTCAAATGCCAAATCAATGATGGCCAGGCACCAAGGGAATGAATATTGAATTAAATGCTGGAAAGCTGGGAATTTTTTGAAAAGACGTATTATGAGGTCCTTAAACAAGGGTTAGTTTTGCACCATTCCTGAAGTGGAGCTTCAGCCGCCATCTTGGATTTTTAGGCCTAAAATCGCTATTTTTTCGGTTTTTGGCGTATAAGTCAGTGAAAAAGTCATTTTTCCGTCAAAATACCTCAGTGCTATAATTAAGCTTATTAAATTTCCTTTTAAAAAGGTGGTATACGTTATTTCCATACGATCCACCGTTTTCGAGTTATAATTGTCGCAAAGTTGGGCTTTTAAACTCAAAATCGACCAAAACCCGACTTCCAAGTTTCCAGTGCGCTATAACTTAACAAAAACGGAGGAAAGAGAGGAAAACTCATTCCGAACCTAAAATCTGGGATTTCTCAAAAATTAATCCCAAAATCCAAGTCCGTGGGGGGGGGGGGGGGGGGGCAAGATGTCCCAGTGCCGTAGCGCGCCGCTGCTCAAGCGCACAGTTCGTTAGCTTTTTTGGTGATTGAAATGAAATTGCAAAATGATTCTTTGCTTTTCTTCGGTGAAGCGTCACAGAACTCAACCTGCAACTTAAGTTTCCTTAGATCACCTGGTTCCTTTCTGTTAGTTGCTGCAATAGTGTTCGTAGTTTCAGCTGTTAAAGTCATAGAAATAAAGCGACGTACCCATTTAGCAGAAAAAAGGAGTCACTTACAAAGAAAAAAAGAACAGTATGTTTCTCCAATTGACAGTTGAACATTTATTTAAAAATTCACTGAAATACAAAAAAAATCATGTTTAACACCTGGCGGAGGTTCATCTTTGCCTTGCAATCTACACATGAGATCCTTACTTTTCTTCCTCATCCATGCTATCCTCATCTTCGATGATATCGGCTACGTTTGAGCATGATCTACCTTCGCAGTTTTTGCAAAGTAAAGAGCAGTGTAAGCCTGTTTTTCGGCAGGAACAAGAATTTTGACAGCCCTTCACACATTTGCATGAAATTAATTTTAAAAGCTCTTGAGGCGCCGGATCTTTCTGTATCGGAATCGGGAATAATCCAGTTTTACAATGTCTCCACCCCTCACTGTAATGGAGATATTTCGTGGCCATATAACACATCTGCATTTGTAAATAGACTCTAAATGAATGCAAACATGCTAAATCTGAAGAAGGGGGCAAGGAAGCTAAATTCGGTGCATTTTTGCTTATCGCTTGTGTGAAGCATTGGCACCTAAATTGATTCGATGATACATCACCTTGATCACCGTAGAGGGAAAGAAACAATTTTTCCCCTGTACCAGCTACTGCCTCTGATGAAGCATTTGGTTCTTTGAAAATTTGAGCCGCTACTTTTAAGCTCTCATCTTTTTGTAACAATTTGAAGAGCTTATGTTTTCCTTGCCTAAAAATCACAGATGTGGTATCACAACCGGTGAATGCGTGTAAATGAAACATTATCTGCTAAAGTTAGGTTCTGGTTCAGCGAGTAAGTTTTATTTGGAACTTTACCTTTACCTGGCTTCAGAAAATAAATGGTTTTCTTAGAATTGTTCAAAGCTGTAAGGATGAGTAAGAGATCAGAGTCTTCACTTACAATTATGACTGATGGAGAATTTTCAGAGTACTCGATGGCTGTATTTACAATGAGCACGTCAGAATCCTCTTTTGCTTGTTTAGTTTTAATACCTGCACTCTCAAACCTCTCTCTTAGTAAAGCTATCAGTCGACTTTTATTTTTCTCGTTCGCGAGGAATTTACTTAGTGTGACAGTCACTGACATGTTCTCTCCAATAATAATTTCTGGAGATAATAATAATTTTGATCTCCGACAGCGTTCCGCTGTTTTGGTGCTCTTTGCTGGCTGCGCTGTCCTCCGGATATCCGTCAAACACTACTGACGTGTTAGAGGAATAATTTTTCTGTACATACTCAACATGTTTATCAAGTATTTGGGAGAATATTCCTTGCCGATGCCAGACAATTTTGTGAACCATAAATCCTCCATCAATCACACGGACAGAACCTTTCAATTTGACTGCAGTTTCACAAGTTGAAAAGAAAGTCATAAATCACTAATTTGGACATTTTCCGCATTCCGGATTCGTCAAAAAGAGCTAATGGATAAGGAATCAATTCGAATTGAAAATAATCCTCCAATTTCTTGTCTATGATTTTTTAAGGAAAGAAATATCCTTTGAAAAAGAAACGCAGGATTAATGGGTATTACTTTATTATTTAATTTAACGCTGCAGTTTGTTGCAGAAATAGGTACATAGCACACGGTTGCTCCTTATAAATTTGATTTCACCATAAGTGCCCTCTAGCGCTCTCATTTGCGCTATACCAACTTCACCAGTTTTATGACAGTTAATTTTTGGATCAGACCGGGAGTCTCCAAACCAATAAAAATTATTGCCATTCGACACCTAGTAGCTGATAACACAGCGCGATACGACACGGTGTGTAAAAACAGTGCGCGCGCGGCCCACAGATTCGGTCACCGTGCGCCCCCCCCCCCCCCCCCACACGGACTTGGATTTTGGGATTAATTTTTGAGAAATCCCAGATTTTAGGTTCGGAATGAGTTTTCCTCTCTTTCCTCGGTTTTTGTTAAGTTGTAGCGCACTGGAAACTTGGAAGTCGGGTTTTGGTCGATTTTGAGTTTAAAAGCCCAACTTTGCGACAATTATAACTCGAAAACGGTGGGTCGTATGGAAATAACGTATACCACCTTTTTAAAAGGAAATTTAATAAGCTTAATTATAGCACTGAGGTATTTTGACGGAAAAATGACTTTTTCACTGACTTATACGCCAAAAACCGAAAAAATAGCGATTTTAGGCCTAAAAATCCAAGATGGCGGCTGAAGCTCCACCTCAGAAATGGTGCAAATTTAACCCTTATTTAAGGACCTCATAATACGTCTTTTAAAAAAATTTCCAGCTTTCCAGCATTTAATTCAATATTACCCCTCATATGGAGCTGTGGTGCCTGGCCAATTCCTTTACCCTCTGGGTCATAACCAAATTCATTTCCACCTGTCTTAATAATTTTGTGTCCCAATTTTCCTGTTTTCCCACATTCTATTGAAGGGTCATTCTACGCCTAGGTAGTCCGGGGGGTATTTTTTTTTCCCCCTCCAAATGACACAACGATATTTATTTTTGGACTCCTCAATACTCCTAGTTTTTGGAAATATATGGGGTTTACCTCCGTTTTGTTTTTTTTCTCGCAATTTTTACGTGTTTTGTAACCCCGTTGCTTAGCTTCATCCCACTGTAAAAAGAGTGACAGTTTGGTAGCAATGTGTTCTGGTGTTCCCGCTAAAAGCAAGTTTCAGGTTGCGTTTGCAGTTGTCAAAAAACTGATTCAATGTGCTCCTGCAAAGTTTCAATTTTTAAAAGTAATTACTGGATATTATATGTAACTTTTAAAACTTAGTGTACTGACTGTCACACCCGTTACGCAAAACATGGGTTTTTTAATGTAACTTTTTTAATTCATGTCATTTTGAGATGCAAATTTTTTCCATATGTATTCAAGTCAAGTACAGCTTCGGAGTATTTTTTCCAAATTTTTATTTCAACGATTGATGGGCAAAAATGCGTAACGGGTGTGACACGTTACGGGTGTGACCAATGAGAAGAGGCTTCAATTATGCAGATGTTGCCTCACTTCTCACCATTTTTTCTATGGTTATTACAAGAAATACACTCATATGCACAATTAGAGGTTATGTAATAACATCTAAGAAGAGGGAGATAGCCAACATTTTTGCCATATTTCAGTATTTAAAGTGAATACACCTTATCTCAAAAGGGCTTCAAATAGAACTCGTTGAACTCTCTCCGATTTGATTGAAATATTTACTATATATACTTTACTATAGGCCCAGACCTACTGTACCAGGGTTTTTGTTGGTTAATTTGGGTCATGCGAGGTCCAGGACCGCGGGGAGGAATGGTGAATCGCCTCTAAGGAATCTGAATTTTTTGGTCCCAGAGTCCCCCGACTCCCCTTGGGAGGTATAGGGGCCGTCCATACTTCAAGAGTCAAGGTTTGTGTCAGAATTGTGTAATTATTTAATTAAAATCAGAAAGTGCGGAGCTTTTTAACTTACATTGACACCAAGAAGTCCAAGGTCGGCCCATCCGTGTCCAGAATACTGACCCCCTCGGGGTGGGGGACGGGGCACCCTTTCAAAAAATGAAAGTTTGCGAAATGGACGTGGAAACTCGGAAAAAAGGAGGATTTCTTGGGTATTGGACCCCAAGGAATCCGAATTTGAGGGGTCCCATTGTACCAAAAATCTTCTCTGATGAGGCTCAGGGGGAGTCGGAGGAATTTGTAACTTTAATCAGTGGGGGGGGGGGGGGGCTCCACTGATTAAATTTACAAATTCAGAGTCCTCCTGAGCGACGTCAGAGAAGACTATCTGGACAACAGGACCCTCAATTTCGGAATCTTTGGGGTCTGTTGCCCGTCAATTTCGCGAACTTGCATTTTTTGAAAATGGGCTCTGTTCCCCACCTTCGGGGGTCAGTATTTTGGGCACGGATGGGCCGATTTTGGATTTCTTGGTGTTGATTTAGGTTGGAAATTTCTGCGCTCCCTGATTCGAATTAAATAACTTCAAAATGTTGACTTGAACCTTGACTTTTGAAGTACAGACCCCCTTTTGCCCCCCACGGGAAGCCGGAGGGAGTCTGGGACCGGGAAGTTCTGGTTCCTTAGGGTCGCGATTCCTTTGGGGTTCAATTCCGCGGTCCTGGACTTCGTGCGACCTGGGTTACCTGAAGAAAAGCCCTGGGACGGTAGGTCTGGGCCACCTTATAGAAAAAAGTAGTTTTGGCATGTTCTACATTAAAATGCGTCAAATTGCTGATTGATTTACTGCTTAGGATTGCCTACAATAAGAGTATGAGAAGAAAAGTAAGTTTTTTAACTTTAAAACTCTCTCAGAAATGATGAACCTCAGAGACACAATCTGTCACACCCGTATCGCAAACGGTAGGTCTGGGCCACCTTGAAGAAAAATGTAGTTTTGGCATGTTCTACATTAAAATGCGTCAAATTGCTGATTGATTTACTGCTTAGGATTGCCTACAATAAGAGTATGAGAAAAAAAGTAAGTTTTTTAACTTTTAAACTCTCTCAGAAATGATGGACCTCAGAGACACAATCTGTCACACCCGTTACGCAAACTTTCCCATTTTTAAGGAAAGAAAAAAAGATAATTGAAAACGGATCATCGGCAGTTGAAGCAAAAACCCTTGGCTTCATCATATAATTTAATCAGATTTTTACATTCATAAAATTCGCTGAGTTTCCACTTTACACTCACTGAGGAAAAACTCACTTCCAAAATCGGTCACACCCGTTACGCAGCCTTTTAATTTTTTTTGAGGAATGGAACAAAGTAAAAAACAATTTCTGATAAACTGAAATGATCTATAAAAAAAGTTCTTTCTACTACTGCAGATAATTTTTTAATTAAACCCCAAGAAAGAGTTCAAATTCTTGTTTAAAGTTAAATTGTTGTCACACCCGTTACAATGGAATGACCCTGAAGTCCCCCATTGTTATACCTCTCCCCCCTGCTTCTATCTCCTTCCCTACCCACCTTTAAAACTTTCCTATGAACCTCTTCTCACTCCATGCTGGCGACTTATATATTTCCCCAATGTTCAAATTTTCACCTCCTATTTTGACTTTAATATTGATTGCCCACCATTCTCTATTTCTTACCACCTGCTCGTTCAGTACTTCTATATTATTATTTACATACAAGATCAGTCCCCCTGTATGTGAACTGCGAGAAATCACATCTGTACATAGTATAACCTTCCATTATTAACTCCCTATCCTAAGTCCTATCTGTGATGTGCGTCTCTACCACGCCTAATACATCTATCTTTTTACCTTCTATTATTTTCTTAATTTCGTCCAGCTTCTCGTACAATCCCGCCACATTTACACACTTGATTCTAACCTCACCTGGCACAGTGTTCACCTTATCTATACCAGCTTCCCTTTTTTCCTCCCTCTGAGCTGCTCCTATGTTCTTTCTCCTATTCCCTTTCCCTTCGAATTTTTTTACTGACATTCTTTTGATCTCCTCCCTCGCTGTACTTACCCCCTGCTTAATCCCTACTTTATCTTTTTTTCATTGTTTGTTTTTTCCTTGCCTCTTGCTGCTGTCTATCTTATATACTTTGCATTCCTCCCTAGTCCATGACACCCTTTTTCTGTTTTTAAAAGTAATATAAGTATTGTTGCTGTTACCCAGTACCCAGTAGAGTGTTCAAGTCTCTTTTTCCCTTAAGGCTCTTCTAGCTGTCGCTCTGCATCTCATTCTCATCATTCTTCTAAAGTGTAAGAAATCTGTTATTAAAATGTTCAATCTAAAAACTCTTTTTATTTCAAATTTTAAATCTCTGTGTTTCTTTTCTGCCTTTTTTCATTTCAAATTAGTGAACCCTGATTCATTCTGCAGCCGGCCCCGCATGACCTGGTTGTTTTCCTTCCAAATGTGTACAGTCCACTTTTCCAAAATTTTCTAGTAATTTTTATGTGATTTTTTCGAACTTAGCCCAAACATTTGGTGGGTCACGAATCTCTGCAGTACTGGACAATACAGCCTCAATGAGTAACTTCAATCGTGCTCCAGTATGTGGCAACTCTGTCATAATCTAGGGTCTGGTCGACTGTAAACAAGCCACCAAATGGCACACATGGTCAACTTCACAAACCATTTGAAGATATTAAAAATGGGGTAGTATTATAATCGAAGCCTAAACCCTGGTGCCCAAAAAATTTTTTCCTGACATTTGGGAAGTTTCAAATTGTCAAAAGTGAGAAAGGACCCAGCGCACTCCATATGGAAGTGTGTACCCTATTCGCTTTTAAATTTTTGTTAAAGGGGACAGCAACCTTAAAGCCAAGTTCAGCTAAATCAACAAAGAAAAGTGTGCGATGGACATTGCCAAAATCTGTCTGCAAATATCTGTATTCATTGAGCTGCTTTCACGAAAAAAGAGCTGAGCGTCATGAGCTCCGTCTTGCGTTTCCCAGTCTGCACTCTGCATTCTGTCTCCGGTGTAAAGTGGCTGACGAGTGGTTGCGACAAGTTATTAGTTCGCCCTGATCTCCCTCGTTCCTGGCCACCTTTTTTCTTTGCTTAGGTGTGACTATTAAGCTGATTTCGCGGCGCCAGACAGCAAATGTGCCAGACTTGGAGTTGTGTGAGTGTGAACTGCAGTCGCACCAAGAGCGCATGATGTCACCAGTCGGACTTACAATCTTTCATATCTCTGCCGAATTTGCGAATTTTTTATTTGGGACGGAGCCATTTTGCTTCTTATACCTTCCCACTTCAATTTTTAGTACTATCTCATTTTCCAATTGAGGGTTGCCGCCCCCTTTAAACTTGTCTGTGAATGCTCACCAAAATTCATCATTTCGCCAACTTCCACCAAGGCATCATTTTAGCTCAACCCGCATTTTCAATTTCAATTGTCATGTCAATGAAGGCAGCAAGGCAACTATGAGTTGAAAAGATCTGTCTATCTTTTAGCACCGCCTGAAAATAAGGAAAACACAGGAAAACCTCAGCATGTATAGGTAGCACTACAATGCTGAGAGGTAGTCAGATCTCTGATTCTGCAAGCCTTTTCATTTCACCGTCCAAATCAGTTCCTCTCTTCTCCCTCCCACTCTCTTCCTAACCAATCACAGGCAGGAGTTTTCCTTGTTAAATTGCAGCTTTACCTCCATTTATTCAAGTAATTATTGAAACTTCCACAGCTGGTTGTACAAAAATGGTGAAAAAGTTGGAGCAATGATACGTTTCGATCAGCATCCATAGAAATGTTTAGGTCAATAAAAAAATATGAAATCGAACAGGGCACACACTCCCAGAAGGATCTTTTGTATGGTTCAATCCACATAAGAAAAGCATTTTATTTGCACTTTTGATCTTTTGCAGCAGCAATGCAGCATAGAATAAAGAGACTAATGCCAACATTGACGTAGTCTATTTATTCTATGGCAGCAGTAAACCTGAAACCATGCACAGGAGCTTCTCATTTTATGGTTGGAAATGACTGACCTTTATGAATAGATTTTGAGTTGAAATAGTTAAGTTTCCTTCAAACCTCACAGCACAGGCTGCTAGGATTACGGACAATTTCTATTTTTTTTTTTTTTTTTTTTTTTTTTTTTTTTTTTTTTTTTCTGTTCAAATAGCCCTCAAGGGCTATTCCTACGCTATAAGTCCCATCCCTTCTCCGTCCCTACTGAACCAGTCCCAGGCAACCATTGTTTGAGACCATCAAACTCGGGGCCCCTGGCCGGGAATCGAACCCGGGACCTCCCGATCATAAAGCAAGCGCTACAACCACTACACCATAGGAGGCCGACTCAATAATAGGTATGGGAAATGCTGACAAAGAACAAAAAATAAGAGAAACTGACCTGGTAAACTTGCATTATTCTGAGAGGAACACAGACAGGAATTGGAGGCCACGAATGTATAGTTCCATTGCGTTTCCACACTGACCACAGACATAACACTGATCAATGCCCAGAGAATATACTCAATCCAATAGTACGCTTGACTTCGCGCAGTAAATAATGAGAGAATTCAGAGAGAATATCGTAGGAAACCTTAGAATAGAGTAATATTAAACTGACTATGAAACAAGAAAAACAACCAATACTAGGCAGAGTAGGTAGGTAATACTCATAGCGGACTAAAGCTTGGAATCATTACAACTGTAGTAGAGCAGAATTTGAGTGAATGGAGGGGAAAATTCAAACATGAAATGCACACACAAGCCATAGATGGATTAGTAATGACTTACTATAATATATTTGAAAATAGAAAATCTAGGTTATCTGTTATCTGTTCACATAGCTCATCATGATAAAAATTCATTCCACGGCTAATGAAAAATTTAGCAACGAAAATTTAAAACTTTGGAGCTGTTTTTAAGAGATAGAATCTTGGCATGGATCGAGTACTGCCCGAAAAATTTTATGGGAGTAAACCAAATTCAATGCCGGATCGTCCAGGTAGGTTTAGGTTGCAAACTGGGGATGACTAGGGGACGGGATTGGATGGATGTATTAGATGTAGATGATCAGGGTGACGGGATTGGATGGATTGGATGACGGTGATGGGAAAGAGGGAGGAAATATACGATAATCGTCTGCATCGTCTCCTTGGGTGTACGTAAGTACTTCCCTTAATACAAAGACGCTTTAATAAACCAATTATGAATTCTACCTTTGCCTCTAACGAGAGAGAAAAGTTTTCTGGTTCCAAAAAAAGAAAGTAAAATTTGAATAATGAAATTGATGCGTGTAGGTATCCTCAATATCCTCCGAATCAATACGCGGTCCACGGCATGAAATACACTGTTAACTTGAAATTCACGAGAGAAGCGCTCAGAGAACCGTGAAGCGTCCAGCCCACATACAAACTAGAGGCTTCAAAGAGACTCATCGATGCCTTTCCTGGCCCTCTCATTGGCCAGCGGTTTAAGTCGGGGCAATCGATGAGTCTCTTTGAAGCCTCTGGTTTGTATATGGGCTGGACGCTTGAGACATGAGAATGGTAGATGGTACCATGAAAGCACGAAACATAGAATGAGCTAGGAACTAGGGTTATGAAATGCTACGTAAGTGGGAAAGAAAACTGCACAAGAAAAAACAATTCCGTGAACCGTAATTTTGGCAAACCAATTGAAAATTGAGTCTTCCGGACCGAGCGTCTGAGCGAGTCGCTAGAGTGCGCTAGAGTACCTGTATAGCGAGAGTGTATGCTGCCCAGGGCCGGATTTACCTAAGGTGCATCACTGCATCGGTGCAGTTGCACAGTTGGTTGCACAGGGCGCCAGCTTTTGGGTTTTTTTCCAAACTTAGCAAAAAATTGAGAATTGCGTCGAAAGTTCAGAAACTCTGATTGTTGATTGATTGTATTGCGTTCCATCTTTTAAATGACCTGACCCTGGACTTTAAGGGTCAAACTTTCTCTTAGTTTTGTTATTAACGGTAACAGGAACCTGGTTTTGGTTTCTGCCCCAGAATCATTCACTCACTCTAATAAAAATTCGTATTTAGTTAGAGTTAGCACGTAGTAACCAAAGAAGACCGTCGGGTTGGGAAATGCGCGGGCGGGGGTTGGGGGACGTGCGAGGGGAGCGCCTCGAAAATTTCTGCACAGGGCGCCAAAAACGTAAATCCGACCCTGATGATGCTGCCTCAAAGACATAAAGACGGAGCGCTCGTATCTAAAAGCTATGGAACGCCGTTAGTGTCAAAACCCTTTTCTTGCGCGCGCGGAATTTTTTCTGGCGCGCGGAATTTTTTTTCGGCGCGCGGAAAGAAAAAATCAGTTTTCGATGAAAATCTCTGAATTTCCGGATTCCGCGCCGGTTTTCGATATATTTGCGCCGTTTGTGTCAAAACTATTTTTTCCGGCGCGGCGCTCCAAATCTGTTCCGCGCGCGGAAGTTTCGATATATCGATTCCTGCTCGCCGTTTGTGTCAAAACTATTTTTTCCGGCGCGGCGCTCCAAATCTGTTCCGCGCGCAGAATTCTCGATATATCGATTCCTGCTCGCCGACTGTTTTTTCCGGCGCTGCACCAGAAAATAATTCCGCGCGCCACTTTTTCGATATATCGATTTTTCTGCGCGCGGAGAATATTATCTCTCTTTTGAACGATTTCCATTATCGATCCTCTGCGTGCCCCTGCCGTATGTGGGTCGCGGTCGTGTAAACAAACGCAGATTGATAACACAAATGATCCAAACAACTCGAAATCTCTTAATTTTAATTAATTTAAATCCATTTTCGACTTCAACCAAGCATTTGGCAATAATATTCATCGTATTTTACAACCTGGAGCCACGGCCTATCGGCTCATTTTAAGGTGCATTCTGAAAATCAGTTTTACAAGTCCAATGTCCAAACCCAGACTTTCTTCTTTTACTTTTTTTTAACCATTCTCTTTTCACTTTCGCCTCAAATCAAATGTTTTGCAGTTTTTTTATCTTAAGTAAGTGGTCCTGAATTCATTCAAGAGTTAGAAGTTCACGATTTATTTAGTATTATAGCCTTTTGACCTCTTAAGCTTTATCGATATGATCTCATGTAGTTCGAGGTTTCTTTGGCCCAAACCAAGTGATTACTTACACATCTGATGTGAGTCTTATGGCTCTTCAAATTCGCAGTGTAGAATTAAATCAGAGACTACAGTTACTTAATCCAGTTCTGCTCTCTTGTTCAATGTTTGTCATAAGTGTTTGTTCGTGTCTGTTCTTTATAAGTGACCACTGTAGTGCGTATACACAGTTATGCTATCGGTACAGGTATTATTTCTTGTTTTCTACAGTCAGGACTTTCTCTTAAGCGCAATAATTTACCAAAGAAATTCACCTAGTTGCGTAAATAATTTGGTGTATAGATATTCTGTTAATGTCTCCTTGCGGTGATGCAAAGTTTCTGAGATCTGTCATAAGTGGATTTTGCATTTAGACGGTCACTCTTGCCTGATAAAATTACTGCTCTAGCAGCTTCAAATTTATACTTTGATCTCTGATTCATCACTAAATGACACTCGTGCGGTGTCATTTATCTTTAATCAGTTCAAAGCTATTTCGACAATGAATCATCAAAGGTCCGATCGAAGAAGGAATTTTCTGGTGAGTGCTGCGGCTGAACCGACATCACAACTCTACTATCGAAAGCATCAACCAAGACATGATCATTCGTCTGGAAGTGGAAATATTTTGCAACTCATCAGCAGGCCGATTATTGAAGGCTTAGAGCAACCCGACAAGACAACAAATTCCGATATATTACATGGAGAAGATAGGGCTATGTCTTTTCATATCGGGCTGACATAGTTTCAATAATCAGGTAGCTGGTAGTTTAACAGGTAAGATTTGTAAAGTCACTTAGGTATCACAAGTTACATTCGTATCTCTTGTGGAACAGTGTTTGTAGGTATGCTTACCTTTGTGGAGATTAATTGATAACAAAACGAGCATATCGATGTCATAGCCTAACTAGAAAACCATGTACGTAGATTTACAAAGTTTCAGACTTTCTGTTTCTCTTCGATTATAAAATCATGCAACGAAATGTTAGAAATGTCATCCCCAGATAACCTTAACCATGTTCCTGACTTATTCTTATGGGAGGATGTAATTCTATGTCTTTTCAAAATCCTTCCATCCGTCTGTACCTGAGAAATTCAGTAAATCAGCCGACTTTCGGACTTTTAACCAGAATCGTCGGCATCTTTACAATTGAAATGATTCTTAGGTGTTTTTGAACAAAGGCATTTTATTAAAATTTTTGTTGGACAGGTTTGATTCACCCTGAATTCTTAAATAGAGAGAAAAAAAATATTTTCTTGTAGTGTGAGTAGCGACAGTGAAGGCCTGATGGACTTTCGGAGTTTCAGATCTGTCGCTACTCTTAAGGTGCGTTGTTAAATTACTTTTGCTGCCCAACAAAAATGGCCGAATCTCAGCAGGATTGACGTCATCTCAACGATGACGTCAGCTCAACAGACGGGAGAAAATCGAGGTGTCGTTGTTAAATTCCCGTCGGATTCTGCGGATTTGGAGGTTAAGTTTTATTGAAATTTAATATTTTTAACATTTAAAAATCTTATTAACACCCACATTACTACGAAATTGACGCAATAAACGATTATAAGCAATTGCAAGTCCGTCTGGTGACGAACATGTGGCGAAGAAGTGCGAAAAAATGGCGGTTATGGATGTAAACAATAACATTACAACAATCCAGCAAACTCGGCAGCGGTCCACAGCAGCCGAGAACCTCGCTGAGCTGTTGGGCAGTTTGCTGAGCAGCCATCTTGGAAAACGGGTAAATCCACCAGAATTTACCAACGCTTTCGTTGAGCTCAACGCTCAGCGGGTAATTTTCGTTGGGCAGTTGTGGACTTTAACAACGCATCTTCCCTATACAGGTACTTAGAGTACCTATATTAAGAGAGAGTATGGCCCCTGGAGTTACCACCTCTGATTGGCTCAGCCATCTTAGGCTGAATGGAGCCTTTAGGACCCAAAAATGGCGGACGCCATGAAGTTAATGTAATGCAAAATGATTCAAAATGTAGTTGTCTTTGCTTATCGTAACGAGAACTTTACCCAAATGCACTATTGCGACTTTTTTACATATTTTTAAGGCTAATCGTGTGCAATTTTTGAGAAAAATGATCTTAGATGTAGTAAGGTTGGCAGCAAGTGCGGTTGGTGATAACCGTCAAAAGTTGGCAATGACCCCCCTCCCATCCTCAAAAACCAAAACAAAGCACCGCCATTTTTGGGTCCTAAGCCTCTCCATGGGACCCAGTACCCAGTGGCCATACTCTATCAATATAGGTACTCTACAGGTACTCTTAGGAGGAACCTTCTGTTGGTGAAGCCTATATAGACTAATCTGTGCCTATATAAATTCTGTTTCTGTGCAATGGTAATGGTCGTCCAATAATGTCTGCAGCAAGTAAACATCGTTACGCATCACGGCATCACGCGCCACGGTTCTTATGGATGGAAGTGTAGAGGTGCCTCCAAAATTTGAGATTTCGGCCGCTACAAGAAATCTAAAATCGCGGTGGAAGTGTTCTATCAATTTGCGTGACCAGTGCTTAAATTAGCAGTACATCATCATTCCAACTTCTCGCCATGAAGTTGGTGGATAATGTCGTCCGCAGCTTTAAGGTTGCGAAGGTATTCCGCGAAAATACGGATAAGATAAATAACATAGACTTTTCTGCCAGTGGAGATACTTTAATATCGTGCAGTGAAGATGATCAAATTGTTATTTATGACTGTGAAAAAGGAACCCAAATGCGAACGGTAAACAGCAAAAAGTATGGTGTGGATCTGATTCACTTCACCCATGCAAAGAACACAGCCATTCACAGCTCTACCAAAATCGACGATACAATTAGATATTTATCTCTTCATGATAACAAATACATTCGTTACTTCCCTGGTCACTCCAAGAAAGTGGTCACGATTTGTATATCACCAATAGAGGATTCATTTTTGTCTGGTTCTCTCGACAAAACGTTACGTTTGTGGGATCTGCGGTCTCCTAACTGTCACGGTTTAATGCATTTATCCGGTCGTCCTGTAGCAGCCTATGATCCTGAAGGACTCATCATTGCGGCTGGTGTTAATTCTGAGAGTATAAAACTGTATGATCTCCGATCCTTTGATAAAGGACCCTTCCTTACGTTTAAACTTAATCAAGAAAAAGAATGTGATTGGACGGGGCTGAAGTTTAGTCAAAATGGGAAAACCATTTTAATATCTACGAATGGCTCCATTATTAGGCTAATAGATGCATTTCAAGGTACACCCCTACAGACATTCACGGGTCATTTAAATAATAAAGGTATTCCAATCGAAGCATCATTCAGTCCCGATTCCCAGTTTATTTTCAGTGGGTCCACAGATGGTAGAATTCATGTATGGAATGCTAATACTGGTTACAAAGTGTGTGTGCTCAACGGCGATCATCCTGGCCCTGTACAGTGTGTTCAGTTTAGTCCTAAGTACATGATGTTGGCATCTGCTTGCACGAATATGGCATTTTGGCTTCCAACTGCAGATGAATCCTAAATCCGAATCTCTCATCACAAGTCTGCTGCAATTCTCTGGGAAGATATTCAAGGTACAACAATTCTTCTTTCACTCCTATTTTCATCATCAAAATTTCCTAGAGTATATACTTGTTTGGGCTTGTTTTAGATAACCATGGCCTCAAGGAATTCTGTATCCTACAAGTAGCACACAGCATCTAAGTATAGCAAAAAAGCCAAAAGCTGCGTTGTCGAAGTAAACTGTTTAGGACCATTGGGCAACGGAATTACCTGATTCCAAACGCTCGGCGTTGTTCGACTCCGTTTGGATTATCCAATGTCCTGGACTGTTTGCCAAATGGAAGGCAACAAGTCATCGGTCTCAGGAGGTAGTTAAGAGCGTTGAGCTAACCTCTAAATGTAATTGTGCACCCAAAGGGCTTTTTTTTTTATGCGGATCGCAGTGGATGGCGATGAACAGAGGTATTTTTTTATTCCGTTCCTCAGCGTGATCCAAGCGTTCCAGGTGGATCAGGGTGGAACGTTGGATCGCTCTTCCGAGGTGGGGCGAGCTCGCGATCCACTGTGATCCTAACGTAACGCGAGGAAGTTGCCGTCCCCAAAAAATAAAAAAAATAACAAATCGAACCAAATTCCAAGTTTGGATTTTTTTATCACTTGGAACATTTGGATTGCTCAGGATTCCGATCCAGTGCGTTCCACTGAGATCCACCCTGATCCGCGATAAAAAAAAGCCCTCAAAACACAACAGTTTTTGGTCAACAGAGACAACCAACAACGCGTTTCCCAACAGGTAAGTCAATTGTCTTGTGCTATCCGTTAGCGCTGAGCACCCAACGCAAATGGAAAGTTTACTTCGACAACGCACCTCTCTAGTTATCTGAAACAGGCCCTATTACAAAGGCTGACTCAGAAAATAATAATGGTTCAGCATTGGTTCATCTTTTGAGCAATCTGAAACAGACATGTAAATGCTGTCTGCAGCCGGCAAGTAAAATTCTTAGCTTGTAAGTAAGATCTTTGTCCAAATCATTTACAATGGGCATGTTGCAAGGTGTGGGGATTGGCCAATTGATAAATGATTCTAATGGCAAATTTAACAAGAAGACCGATACTAACAAAGCTTGAAATGACCTCTTAAACACTAAAAAAGCAGTTTTTGGAACTGCTGTATTAAAAAGGTCACTTTTATGCGGGGACAGACCTGGTACACTCGTTACATCACATCTCATGACAAACCTGGTCTTTTCATCTTTTACAATGTATTTTCCCTTAAGGAATTGGTAGCCACTTTCCAGAAGAAAATATCGAGTCAATCGATGATTTTTTTTCTAAATGGAATTCAGTAATGGATTCCTTGGATGTTTAAGTGATTGAAACCTCCATTAGATAATTAAGAACCGACGGGATAAACCCTATTTTTAAGGAAAATTGTAGTCAATGGGCCATTGTTCACATCTGTCAGTGATAACAGTAGTTAAGGTTTAATTTGCTATAGCCATTTTCATGAGTTCTTACTTCTTTGTCACTATTTGAAGGTGAGTCTTTTTTGTAAATCAATTGTTTAGTACCTCAGGATCATGTTAAAAGCCATAACGGTATACATTGTTTCATATTAATTTAGAACACACTCTGGCAGTCCAACGCTCAAACCTGGATGTTGCGAGCCAGTTGTTATTTCTTGATGTTCATCACTGCTAGTTAATTAAATGATTAATAAAAGAACGCTGGAACTAAGCGTTACCAGTTACTCAAAATGAGGAGGTCTCGAAGCTCATAGTATAGATGTTTTTTTTTTTTTTTTTTTTTTTTTTTTTTTTTTATTCAGTATTATATACAATTAAAACATACAATACAACAATGTGATCAGACTCATCGAGTCTTTTTACACTTAAATTTAACACTGTAAGTATACGCGAATAAGAAAGGCACTTTTGGTGGTCTATTGACACTAATAAAAAAGAAAAGACAAAATGTGAGAGACAGAAAATATGGTGGTTAAAATTGTTTGAAATATTAAAATTAAAATTATGAGTAAATATGAGTCGTGGAAAAGAAAACTAATCAGAATGAGAATGTTACTATACAAAGACAAGATTAGAAAAAATTAAAAGAAACAGAATTGAGAAGTTGGTAAAAAAGTGCTAAAAAACCTAACTATAAGAACTTGTACATAAATTAACTACTTTACTAGAAAATTTTTGTCTTTATCATTGGGATGTTCCCTTGCCGACATAGGTAGAGGGGAACAGAGCCCTGAAGTTGGTGGTGCTACTTAAATTTTGCGGAAGTCAGGTGTATAAAGCTCGTGTGGCTTCCTGCGCTTTAGTCGTCTGGTCTCCCCTGCCCAGTCCAGAAGCTTAATTGCCTCTGGATTGGGATGGGATTCCAGATGCTCTTCATACCTTCCGTACATACGGGAGATGAAAACGTCCAGACTTTCTAAGCCGAGTTCAGATCTGATATCATCGTTCCTCATATACCATGGAGCGTTCGCTATTTGTCTTAAAATTTTGTTCTGGACCGTTTCCATCTTCCGTAGGTTGGAATTGGCAGCGCAGGCCCACAGCTGACTGGCGTATGCCCAGATTGGTCTTATCATGGACTTGTATAGTAGGATTTTATTATTTAAACTGAGTTTAGATTTCTTTCCGATTAACCAATACATTTTAACAGTTTAAGTTCAATTTGCTTCTTTTTCCTAGAAACATGTTCAGCATAATTCAGTTTAGAGTCCATGATAAGACCAAGGTATCTGGCTGCTTGCGATTGGGGTATAGCTTGTCCATTTAGCACTATGGGAATATGGACAAATTTCCTAAGTGTGAAAACCACGTTTTCAGACTTGTTTGGATTTAACTTGGACCCGTCAGCATTCGTCCATTCCTCGATCTCATCCAGGCTGGTCTGCAGCATGTCCACAGTTTCCTCATAAGATGGGGCGCTCGCGAAAACCGAAGTATCATCCGCGAACACACCCAGCTCAGAGTTTCCTTGAGGTTTTGGAATATCTGCTGTGAACAAGCTATACAGAAGGGGTGATAGAACAGACCCTTGGGGAACGCCAGCTCTTATTGGTTTAAACTCGGAATATGCGTCCTCGAAACGCACCCTGAATTCTCTATCAGTTAGATATGAAGCTAAAAGCTTGGTGTGATTTCCAGGAAGCATCTTCGCGAGTTTCTCAACGAGACGCTGGTGGTTTACTCTATCGAAGATAGTATAGATGTGCAAAGGACGGTATGCTCCTGACACGCGAAGTTCTTCGACATTTTAATTGTACTTGGGGTCTCTAAAATAGACGTATACGGGTGATTTCACGATAATAGGCATAGTCGTGTCGCCGTGGGTTCTGAACGACATAGGGCAAAACGATTGAAAACCAAATTAATTAATCAATAGGAATGATGTCCCTGAACCTATCCATGCTAAAAAATATGATGAATTATTATTATATTTAATAATATGAGACTTTAAAGGCCGAAAATGTCCGGTCGGTTACGCGTCGCCAACCCCGATTTTGAAGCAAAAGAGCAATTTGCGGTAACATATCAGTACTGATCATGAACTCTTTGGCAATATTTGCTGAAAAGAGACTCTAGTGTTCAAGAAAATTGCCAGTTTGAACTGAAATGTTTATTATTGAGCGAGAAAAGTCATAAGAAAGAGATGTCGCCACATTTGGCAACAAATTTTTGCAGTTGTATTAAGTGCAGTGTTTATCTCGCCAGATGGAGTCAGGAGTTTCAAAACTGCCATCAAATTGTTCGCTGAAGTCTTCTTGACAAAACCATTACTGATAAGTCAGTTTTTTTTACAATGAAAACTTAAATTATTATGAAAACCAGTGATTTTTACGTGTGTAGCACTAATTCCTCACTACGCAAAAACCTCAATTTAATAGTATTAAACTAAAACGAAGTCTCCAAAGTCTAGAAAACTTTTAAGGCAGCATTAATTCCACCTCATAACTCAAGAATTGCCAAGTTTCATCTTTTGTATCATCTTTAATCTCACATTTTTGAGTGTCGGTTACGCTGTGTCTGTTACGTAACCGACACAATTTGGCAGGGCCGCCATGTTTGCGTGGACCTCCAGCAGTCCCGCGGGAAGCGCTGATACCTGATTCAATGGCTTGTTTATCAATCACTTTAACTTTGCACTGAATCAAAATAGAGCGTGCCAAAGCTGGAAAAAGGAAGTTTAATACCTTTAGAATGAGGTAATGAAATCCTGTTAAAATTGGTGCACTTTTATTTCTCAGGCATTTCATATTTTAACTATTCCTGTTATCGTGAAATCACCCATACAGGGTGGCCCAGACCTACCGTACCAGGCCTTTTTCGGTTAATTTGGGTCGTACGAGGTCCAGGATCGCGGGGATGATTAAGGAATCGAGCCCAATGAATCCGAATTTCATGGTCCCAGAGCCCCCGTGGCGGTCCTTGGGGGGGTATAAGGGGGGTCCGTACTTCAAAAGTCCGGGTTAATGTCAAAATTTTGAAATTATTTAATCGGAATCGGAACTTACGGAAATTTTTAGCTAAAATCGACACTGAGAAATCCATCATTGGCCCATCCGTGTCCAAAATACCGACCCCTAAAGGTGGGGGACAGAGCCCCCATTCCAAGAAATTCAAGTCCGTCAAATTGACGTGGAGACTTGGAAAAAATGTGTGTTCATGGGTAATCGATCCCAAGGAATCAAAATTTAAGGGTCCTGTTGTCCTCAGAGACTTTTATGATGGGGGACTCTGAACTTTCAAATTTAACCGGTGTCGAGGTTACCCCTGTGCCCCATCAGAAAAGTCTCTGGGGACATCGGGACCCTCAAATTTTGATTCCGTGGGGTCGATTACCCATGAATACACATTTTTTCCGAGTCTCCACGTCAATTTAACGAACTTGAATTTTTACTTTCTCGCTCCCCTTGGGTAGAGGAAGTATTGTCATCCTGCAAGGGGAGGAAAAAAAAAAGTGGAAATTTCATCATTTCTAGACGTTTTAAGGTTCCAGGAGTCAAAATAACCATACATGAAAAAATGTGTGTCCGTCCGTCAGGCGTCCCCCAAATCTGTGTACAGCGATATCCCAGAGCTTATCTGTTCGATTTCATTCATTTGCAGAGAAGACCATTTCTATGGTCTCTTTAGGTACGTCAAACGATTTTGGGGTACGCCAAAATTTGGGGGGGGGGGGAGGGGCCAGGGGCCATGGTCCATTCTTGGCAAAATCACACGGAAAGTTCATTTTAAAGGACTGTAAATTTTGAAAAATGCCTTTAATTCCTTAAAAGTGGGCATCAAGCACATCACCTGGGTCATCATTAATGTCAGTTCCTAAAAATATCTTCGGACTAAACTCAAAATTCAAGGGATACGAGGCCGAAAAGTAGGGCACTTTGCTCTGCGACATCACACAAACAGCTCATTTTCAAGGACTGTAAATTCCAAAAAAAAAAAATACCTTTAATTCTTTGAAAGTTGGCATTAAAGCACCACCTGGGTCATTAATTTACGTTCCTAAGAGATCTTTGGACTATACTAAAAATTGAAGGGTTACGCGTCATATAGCGAGGAGAGCACTTTGTTCACACAGAGAGCACTTTGATCAAACGGAGAGCTCACTTTCACGGACTGTAGATTTTGAAAGAATGCCTCAGATTCTTTGAAAGTTGGCACAGAAGCACCGCCAATCATTAATTAAAGTTCCTAAAGGATCTTTGGACTAATCTCATAATTGCAGAGGGGCCGATAAGAAACGCTCAATTCTCCGTTAAACTAGTCGGAACGCTCCTAGGTATTAGCAGCAAATGCTTTGAGTCAGGTGTAATCTACATAGGCTGTCCAAAAAGTACCGAGACTGGTTCTATAACTCCAAAACCAAGATAGCTAGAGGCTTGATCTTGGTCTCATTTGAAAGACCAACTCAATATCAATCGATTGAAACCAAAATCAAAACTTTCGGTCAAATACAGTGGATATCGGATATAACGACATCGGTTATAACGACATATCGGGCATAACGACGTAAACTGGTCGGTCCCGGCTGAAATCCCATTCATTCAATGTATTTATGTATCGGTTATAACGACATCGCCTATAACGACATATCGGTCATAGCGACGGAGTTTTCGCGTCCCAACAGATGTGGTCATCGGTTATAACAACCTGAGCGACAGCAACAGAGGCCGAATAGGAGAGGATCTCGTTTCCAGACGCCCTAGAAGCCATCGCAACTGTTCAAAAATTCCTAATTTTGAACCCAGAATGGAACGATTCCACTTTATCACACTTTACGCTCGGTCCATAGAGCGTTAAAAAAAGGGTACGCGAACACAATTGTGAAGCAAAAAAAAAATCACGGACTATTATTCAAATTAGAAGTTTTACACTTCTTCGGTATTGCGTATATGTAGTGCAAACGTAATGTAGTGTGTAGTGCATGTAATCTCAATATTATAAAATACCTTATTTTTACAAATTCAAACAAAGTGTTTTAATTAAAATTAGTCCTTAGAATAAGAAAATAAAAAAATAAATTAATTAAATAAATATTCAATTCAAATGAAATTAGATAAAGCTAATAAACAAAGGTGTTAGGTGCTGAAGAGATAATGAATCAGCAGCAAAATTCACCGGGCCCTGGAATCCCACATACAGCACAGCCTTGTTCTCAGTTCTTTAACATAGAGTACGTGCGTAAAAATTCCACTATCGGTTATAACGACTATCGGCTATAACAACCGAATATGGCTGGTCCCTTCAAGGTCGTTATATCCGATATCCACTGTATTTCAAAAGTTACAACACTGTTTGTAAAAAAAATATCTGGACCCCCTACCGCTTTTTATGACTATTTTCTCTTGCCGGGAACACTCTCCATATTAATAATGATTAGTGCACGGTTGTTTTGCAACTAATCATGGCAAAATCTAATTGATCTGGAAACACTGTCAAGCCGTCGTCGTCCGACTACGGGTATAAGGGTTCCAAATCCGCGGGGAAAGAATGAATCGTCGGGTAGCCACCCCCAAAAAACCTGGGAAATTTTCGGCAGTTGATGACAGTTCACAGTGCGTGCGTGGTCTACGTTGTAGATAGTGAGTGATTTTGTTTCTGTGTTCGAAATTTTTGATATCATCATGGAAAGAAATAAAGCAGTGGTATCAAAAATTTCGAACACAGAAACAAAATCACTCACTATCTGCAGCGTAGACCACGCACGCACTGTGAACTGTCATCAACTGCCGAAAATTTCCCGGGTTTTTTGGGGGTGGCCACCCGACGATTCATTCTTTCCCCGCGGATTTTGAACCCTTATACCTGTAGTCGGACGACGACGGCTTGACAGTGTTTCCAGATCAATTAGATTTTGCCATGATTAGTTGCAAAACAACCGTGCACTGATCATTAATAATATGGAGAGTGTTCCTGGCAAGAGAAAATAGTCATAAAAAACGGTAGGGGGTCCAGATATTTTTTTTACAAACAGTGTTGTAACTTTCGAAATATTTGACCAAAAGTTTTGATTTTGGTCTCAATCGATAGATATTGAGTTGGTCTTTCAAATGAAACCAAGATCAAGCCTCTAGCTATCTTGGTTTTGGAGTTATAGAACCAGTCTCGGTACTTTTTGGACAGCCTATGTAGGAATTCAAATGCATCATACGAGGGGCGTTCAATAAGTAAGTATCCCCCCTCTCTAAAATCAATAAAAATGGACCAATTTTAAAAAAACTTGGGCTCAAAATCTTTCTTAGGATATACTGAGTTCGACAAAACAAACCGCAACAAAATCGGACTATATGCGGCCGAACGCGAGCCGTTTGAACGCGCCGAGGCGCTCGACGCTCCCGCCGAATCCGCGGGGATTTGAAGTCCGCGACAGGAGAAGAGCTTCTCTGCCAAAGCCTCAGTCGTTCATCACTGACGAAAAATCAAATAAGTTTTTGTTGAATAAGGGACTTACCTCACTTCTCCACATAACCAGCAGCTCGATCCAAGCAGGTCTGATACTGAGACTAAGAGAACAGCTTTTGGATGCCACGCGCGTAGAAGTCTTTCAGCTGACCGGGGATGAAAGGTGGTCCGGTTTGCCATTTAGTATCGTATCTCAAATACGAACTCGGAGGAGTTAATTCTGAATCAGTGGAAGAGGTCAAACAAGCCGTCCACTTTTTCATCCCCGGTCAGCTGAAAGACTTCTACGCGCGTGGCATCCAAAAGCTGTTCTCTTAGTCTCAGTATCAGACCTGCTTGGATCGAGCTGCTGGTTATGTGGAGAAGTGAGGTAAGTCCCTTATTCAACAAAAACTTATTTGATTTTTCGTCAGTGATGAACGACTGAGGCTTTGGCAGAGAAGCTCTTCTCCTGTCGCGGACTTCAAATCCCCGCGGATTCGGCGGGAGCGTCGAGCGCCTCGACGCGTTCAAACGGCTCGCGTTCGGCCGCATATAGTCCGATTTTGTTGCGGTTTGTTTTGTTGAACTCAGTATATCCTAAGGAAGATTTTGAGCCCAAGTTTTTTTTTAAAATTGGTCCATTTTTATTGATTTTAGAGAGGGGGGATACTTACTTATTGAACGCCCCTCGTATTTTAACATCGAATAGTGACTCTATCCATTAAAGTAGGTTTTTGCCAGCTTTTTACCGTGCTTAAGGAAAGATTATAATATATAATCGTATCTAAAGTATGATGTCAATGAATCTAAAGGATCCTAATGAATCGTGGAAAAGCTAAGATTTTGAAGGATCGCCGTCTTTAATAGGAGGCATCACTAATCAATTATTTAATTGGAGATGCCTCATAATATCGACAAGTCGATTCCGAATATATGAAATCATCATATATCGCGATGAGATTTACAATAAAGTTTAGTGGTTTGAATAAAAATTCTATAACTATTATCCTGCGATCAAAATTTCAATCAAACATCATGATTTTGTGAAATTGACAGTATTTTTCCAAGTACTTCAGTAAACATGTCTATGCCGGCACGAAGCGCCACTACGCGGCGCTTGCGCCGCGCATAAATTGGCCGGAGGCCAATTTTTTTGAAAGGGAGCTCTGTCCCCCACCTTTAGGGGTCGGTATTTTGGACACGGATGGGTCGATTTTGGATTTCTTGGTGTCGATTTAAGCTAAAAATTTCCGTACGTTTTGATTCCGATGAAATAATTTCAAAATTTTGACATTAACTTTTGAAGCACGGACGACCCCCCTTTTACCCCCCAAGGACTGCCACGGGGGCTCTGGGACCATGAAATTCGGATTCCTTGGGGTCAATTCTCTACTCCTCCCCGCGATTCTGGACTTAGTACGACCCAAATTAACCGGAAAAAGGCCTGGTACGGTAGGTCTGGGCCACCCTGTATAGTAACTAATGTCAAAGCACTTAAATAAATGGTGCGCGGAGCGAGCCATATGTCGCTTGCCACGCGAATAACGTAGGGTCCATACGGCGCATCGCAACCCCTTAACCAGTCGTGACGGGTGCGCGAAGCGCGCCCAGAACAACTAGTTATGAACATAATTTGAAGGTTTTCATCTAAAAACTACAAAAAACCCCAAAAAACTTTCAGATTCTAAGGGGTAAAGAATCCGGCCAAAGTCTTAAACTTGTTGAACCAAATTTTCTTATTACTCCTAAAAGAAAATTAAAAATTATACTTTACTGAAAATCGAATGTGGGCCCCTTCATAAACGAGTGATACAACATTCACTGCATGTGTGTATGTGAGCCTTTTGTAGGAGCCCAAGCGGTTCGCTCTTTGCAACAAACGCTACATTCGTGAATGGAAAGTCCTTGAAGGAGCACATAACGTCCTCTTTCTTCATTTTACTTTTGCATTTTTTATTCAGAATCTTCGTAAAATCAAAAGAAAAGTATGGACTGATCTGAGCCTTATATGTGCTCTAAAACAATTTGAAATATATTTTATCGCACAAAGTCGAATATTTTATCTTTAAAATTTAGAGCTACGTAACTAATTAAATAATCATGACTCGTGCATTCGCAGAAAAGTTTTCTCAGAGACTCAGTAAATTCCCTTGCTGAGCTGCATGTATCTTCAAGTAGGCATTATACTTCTAAAAGGAATTAAAAAGTTATACTTCACTGTAGATCGAATAGAGACTCCTTCATTTATGAGTGATGCAACAGTCATGACGTGTAAGTATGTTTAGCCCTTGCAGGAGCCCCCTTGCTCACCTATTTGCAAAAAAAAAAAAAGTCGGTATGGATTGATCTGAGCCTTCTATGTGCTCCAAAACAATATGAAATATTTTATCGCACAAAGTCCAATATTTTTCGATTCAGGTCCTACAAATGCTTTTAAAAGAGCATGAGAAAAAATACTCAATTGGCTGGCTAAAGTCCAGTATTTTTCTTGAGAATTGTCTCCTCCTTCAATGAGTGATGCAACAATTGCGACATTTTTGTATGAAAAGCCCTTGCAGAAGCCTTTTTATTTGACTCAGCTAAATTTTGAAGAATCACTGACGTGTCCGCAAAAATGCTCTTACTGTAATCATTAGTATTTGTCCCCTCTGCATGCTGGAAGATTGCTTGCAGCGTATTTTTCGAGCGTATCATTCTTCCTTTGCTTTCTCCCAAAACTTATTTATCGTATAATAGTTTTAATCTCAACTTATGATGCTGCAGTTTCATATGCATGTAAATGGAAGCTATCATAACATTGTATTATATACCACTGCATAATGAACTGATCGTCACGAAAAGGACTCCAGATTACCTAGATATTTAAAATTGTTTTAAGAGAAAATTAATGAAGATTTAAAAAAACATAAATCATGGTTGAAAATAGCGTTTTTATTTTTTACACAGAGTAGAATAGGTAAGAGAGTTTTGACATGGATCCTCAGATATCTCTATGAAGCATTAATTTCAGTGACCCGTCTTTTTTACGCATTTTTGCGGACACGTCAGTGATTCTTCAAAATTTAGCTGAGTCAAATAAAAAGGCTTCTGCAAGGGCTTTTCATACAAAAATGTCGCAATTGTTGTATCACTCATTGAAGGAGGAGACAATTCTCAAGAATAATACTGGACTTTAGCCAGCCAATTGAGTATTTTTTCTCTTGCTCTTTTAAAAGCATTTGTAGGATCTGAATCGAAAAATATTGGACTTTGTGCGATAAAATATTTCATATTGTTTTGGAGCACATAGAAGGCTCAGATCAATCCATACCGACTTTTTTTTTTTTGCAAATAGGTGAGCAAGGGGGCTCCTGCAAGGGCTAAACATACTTACACGTCATGACTGTTGCATCACTCATAAATGAAGGAGTCTCTATTCGATCTACAGTGAAGTATAACTTTTTAATTCCTTTTAGAAGTATAATGCCTACTTGAAGATACATGCAGCTCAGCAAGGGAATTTACTGAGTCTCTGAGAAAACTTTTCTGCGAATGCACGAGTCATGATTATTTAATTAGTTACGTAGCTCTAAATTTTAAAGATAAAATATTCGACTTTGTGCGATAAAATATATTTCAAATTGTTTTAGAGCACATATAAGGCTCAGATCAGTCCATACTTTTCTTTTGATTTTACGAAGATTCTGAATAAAAAATGCAAAAGTAAAATGAAGAAAGAGGACGTTATGTGCTCCTTCAAGGACTTTCCATTCACGAATGTAGCGTTTGTTGCAAAGAGCGAACCGCTTGGGCTCCTACAAAAGGCTCACATACACACATGCAGTGAATGTTGTATCACTCGTTTATGAAGGGGCCCACATTCGATTTTCAGTAAAGTATAATTTTTAATTTTCTTTTAGGAGTAATAAGAAAATTTGGTTCAACAAGTTTAAGACTTTGGCCGGATTCTTTACCCTTTAGAATCTGAAAGTTTTTTGGGGTTTTTTGTAGTTTTTATATCAGGTCTTTTTTGGAATGATGTGAAGCTACTTAATGAAACATTTGGCTGGAGACAGAGAAATTGAGAATAATATTTTCGATGAGCAGAACTGGAACTCCTTGTTTGATCAACCAAACATTAATAGGGGGTGATTCAGTTTGCAATCAATAAAAGTTACCTGATGTTTTGGTGAGTTTAAACTTCTCTCATCGAAATAGGGTACATGTTTTAAAAACTGATGGATTAGCAATTAATTGTCATAGTGTAGGCTACTCAGAATGAACTTCTTTTGCCGCATAAATTATTCCTTACTCATAAAGTTTCAACATGAATTCTGCAATTTTTACTGCGTTTAACTCAACTGTTGGACATACTTACATTCAGTCACTAACATTTTAAATTAAATAACAGTGAGACCATTAAGTGGAAAGTCCATTCAAAGAGTTAAAATTATTTTTTTTTCTTTGGGCTCACTCATTATACAAAGTATTTCCTGTAAGAGGTATTAAATTTATCAATAAAAGTGTGCGTCAAGCGAAGGTCCATCGGCCGCAAAAGTATTTTTTCTTTTAACAGAGTATAACGTCTAGGAATGTGACTTGAAACATGAAGATAAGAAAATTGTACATATACCTATTATGCACTCCGTTGAACTTGAGCGATTCAGGTAATAATCGACTGAATTTCAACCTCAAGTTACAATGGCCTCAAGTTCAAGAATTCAATCCTAGTAATTTTGTTGTCTACCGTCAGACTAAGAACACCACCCCCAAACTCTTCATCAGAGCATGTTCCGCAGTTGGTACCTAGGCGCAAACTTTTTGATCATAAACGCTACCGATTGGTCTAATCTTTTTTGGCTTTGATTCACCCGATTACATTTATTCCACTAAGAACTAGGTAGGCACGCGAACCATACATAGACCCAACGCTCAATTAATTTCAGAGTGCACTGTTTCACTGGAGTAATTATGCCAGAAACTCACTAGGTGAAGATGGAATACTTCTGTGACACAACAACCAACAACACTACAATATTTTTACATCAAGAGTGGCGGTAGCCACCCCTGGTCGAGGAAAATGACGACCTACTAAGGGCTATTTTTTATCCGTGGAACACATGGATCGCGATGATAGTGGTTCAGGCTGGTTCAACCAGCCTGAACCAACCTCAACCTACCTCGGAAGAGTGGTTCAAGCGTTCCACTGGAACACATGGAACGCACTGGATCGCGCCAGTGGAACGCGATAAAAAAGTGATGCGTTCCATTGTGGTCCACTGTGGTTTGGATAAAAAAAAAGCCCTCTAAAGTCCCTAGAGCAAAGGGGTGGCCGACACTCTTAGTCACCCCTAACTCCTTTAATCTGAAAATTGATTCGAATTAGAATGGAATTCAGCGCAAACGGCGGCACGGATTCCAACAATCTTGGTGTCTATGGACACAGCTAAGTTAGCCGGATGGCATTTAAGGGTTTATTATCTAACAGTTGGTAGCTGCACCACCAGTGTAAGTCCATAACATAATCTCACTATTTGATGTGTTTACATCAAGTTTTCATATGTTAAAATAGAGAAGGAATGGGCGCTACGTACTTACTCGGCCCAGCGATTTGTGCAGCAATATAAATTCTTGATTTTATAGTAATCATCAAGCTGAGAAAATAGAACGAGTACATACCTTTCATGAAAGACTTTGTTACACATTGACTGGCCACATGGTGTTTCTAACAACTTCTGACGCAAAATCAAAGAGACTCGAAGAAAACCAAATTTGAGCTAATACTCATCGTCAAAGATCTCTGATTTAGGGACATAAAGTTGACTTAGTGATTGAATTATACCTCGCATCCTCGTAAATCCCCATGATGTCTTCGATGTAAACAAGCAATGGAAAGAGGCGAAAGCTTTCCAAGATTAGTCATGAAGAACACAAACTCTTAATGTCAATAACATACACTTACGAAAAGCACAAGCACTCCAGAGCACGTAGGTTGAAAGCAAAATTTAAAGCGAATAAATTTTGGTCAGAGCATAGTGACCGTGTCGCATGTAGTGTGATGGGCGAAGGCTCATATTACAGTAATTTTTAGATCTTTTCTTGAGACTGCTAGGTCCACCGAAAACAACTACATCTCTTCAAGATATGGAAACTAGCATTCGTGACTTGAGGAAAACAATAATGTAATTAAAAACTGAGAGTAATGGGCTCTCCCTTTGATCCATTGATCCATTGGTGTGCATGGTAGGGAAATATTTGGATGCTGTTAGTCACGAGAATGCAAACTGTGGTGTAAATCCTGCTTCCTTTTGATAGTTTTGCACAACTTTGGTGTCCTTTTATTTATCGACGTAATTTACCTGAATTACATTTATTGATGCTTGGGTCAGACAGATGCACGGACTGATAACCTCACTTCTGAACAAAGACATCACTTGAACATTTTTCATTTTAAGAGAAACTAATGAAATAGTGTGTCGGGCTCTGGCAGAAGACGTGCGACGTAATAATATAAGTGTGTAAAAATATTTGTTAGCTTCTACAGAGAATTGAACTCTTATATTATAATTAAATCATAGATCTGTGCTCAACCAGTTAGAGTTGGAAGTTGGTAACGAGGCAGGGAAATTTCGTTTCCGAAACACGGGCTAGACTGGCTGAACAGAACGGAATCGACCAATAGCGGCAATGGCATTGAACCACTACCGGATTTTTTCTAAAATTCAAAACATTGTAGCTAAAATTTTGAAAGTTATTTGCCGATGCTGAATTATCCGAGCATTGAAACCCTATTAAATGTGGTAGAAATGAAATCCTCATATCTTCAAGCATGATCCTTTGTAGGTTTCATTAGAATCTGTGGCCGCGTAAGCAAGAAATCTGTTGTGAAAGGTGATCATGTCGGTTTCCCGCTACTAAACGGCCCATGTTACAAAAAATATTTGTCATTTTGGGCCTTTAAGTGCTTATAACTTTTTGAAAACTCAATGGATCTTGATGAAACGTTCCCACCTTGTAGGCCCAATTTAGGTGCGTCAGTAGACACCAAGATCGTTGGAATCCGTGCCGTCGTTTGGGCTGCAGTCGATCTAGAGTCGAATCAATTTTCAGAATAAGGGAGTTACGTGTGTCTATGGTTGGCTGCCACCTTTTTTGTTTGGAGGCTTTCCAGTGTTGTCGAGTTTAGACTTTGTCCGGAGGTGGCTACCGCCACCCATGATACTATAAGCACCGAGGCCTCCTTTTGCATATCTGGTAACGCTTAGTTCTTGCGATTATCTCTAGATAAGCGCGCTCTATTCAGATTTTGAAAATATGACCCAGGTTCTATTAAATTCCATAGTACAGTTGCGAATCCTCCCATTTGAACAATGTAAGTTTTTAGTTTTTGTCTTAGTTCTTTTGAGCGTTCTACTGGGCCAATTTCCATGATTTTGCGGCTATTGACAGGTGGTGGTCCCTAGATGAGCCCGCTGTATCTAGAATTTGAAAATAGGATCAAGGTTTTTTTTTATACAGGGTGATCCAAAAGTCCCTTCCACCCCCTCTAACATTTTCCCTACTTGAGGTAAAGATTTCCAAGTCGGGGGATGTTCCTAGGTCTACGAGAGCTACTTTTTGGCTCCCCAAAATTTTTCAGGGGGGCCCCCTGGGGGGGGGGAGGTAACGGACCCTAACTTTTAATTTTCAAATAGCCCTTTGTGATAACTCGCTCGAAAGAGCATAAAAAAGAAAACCTTTCGCGCAAACCCGAAGTCAATATCTCAAACCGTTTCAAAATGGCGGCCGGTTAAGTTTCAACATGGCCGAAAATTCACACGGGTTATTTGTCGATGGATTTTCGCGAAAATCGGTATTTTGAGGTATTTTGACACGAGAAAAACGAATTTGACGTTAGATTATCGTATAAACCGAAATTTCCAAAATGGCCGCCGGTGAAAATTCAAAATGGCCGAAAATTTGTTTTTTCTAGAAATCTAAGTTCAAATATGTTAATCTTATGCCAAAATACCGCAACATTCCAAGTTTTAGGAAAAGCCATCAGCAAAAAACCGAGGTGGCAATTTTCGGCCATTTTGAACCTCAGCCAGCGGTCAATTTGGAAATTTCGGTTTTTTTTAAAATCTAACGTCAAATTTGTTTTTCTCGTGTCAAAATACCCCCACTCACTGATTTTCGCGCCAATCCATCGAGAAATAATTGGTGTGATTTTTCGGTCATTTTGATCTTTAACCGGCCGCCATTTTGAGACGGTTTGAGATATTGACTTCGGGTTTGCGCGAAAAGTTTTCTTTTTTTATGCTCTTTCGAACGAGCTATCACAAGGGGGCTCTTCCCATTTGAAAATTAAAAGTTGGGGGCCGTTGCCACCCCAAGGGGGGCTCCCCTGAAAATTTTAGGGGGGTCAAAAAGTAGCTCCCTTTGACCTAGGATTATCCCCCAAGTATCAAATCTTCACCTCAATTAGGTAAAATGTTACAGGGGGTGGAAGGGACATTTGGATCACCCTGTATAAGAGTAGACCAGAGAGCTTAGAAAGGGGAGCAAAATTTGAAATTCCCGCCAATGAAAAATGGCGAAAAGTTCAAATTTAGCGGGAAATGTTAAATCTTGGTCTGTTAGTAGGGTAAGTGAATGGAAGGTATGCTCCTTTTCTACAGACTATACCCAAAAGCGACGATATGATCCGTTCCGTTTCGTTTCAGTCTTGGCGTTAAGTTTGAAATAAAAGCCAATTCCCTCATTCGATTCATATTGGTCCAATTGCTCTCGGCCAGAGGGAGAATGGACAAATGAGAGTCGGGTATGAAAATCTTTTCATTTTTTTGGTCATTCTTTTTTAGACGCGGGCTTATGAGAGCGCAAAGCGCCCACGGGGGGTTGGGCCGTGTAGCCCTAGATTCTGAAAATCTATCAATTCCACTATTCTTAAGTGACATCCCTTAGATGCCCTGAATAAACGCACAACATGCAGCTAATGGGATGAAATTATTATGTTATTCCATCAAGCACACATTGCAATTATTCAGCCTTTTGAATGCGTATTATTCGGTGGACGTGTCAAGTGCGTCGTATGACGCGTGCCATTTGCACATGCTCTTTTAGTACCTAAGCACTAAACTTGTAAACACTTATTATGGCTTAAAACCAGTGGGAAAATGTTTAACAAGCCAACAACAGAAAAAAGAAAAAAAAAAGGTTACCAATTTGGAGATCAGTCGGACATTTTGTGAAAATCTGGCGTATGCGTGTGGAAAAAATTGGAAAATTCTTCAGTTCAAGCTTTATGCTTAACCTTGATTTCAAACCGGAGTTGAACAAACCAGGGTTCAGCGAGACTGAAGCTATTGAATGGGCAGTACCTATAATCTTGTTTCGAGTGTTGCCTGTACCTAGATATTATCCTAAGCCCTGTAACTAGGAAATAGCTGTACAACAATACAATACAACATAGAATTTCTTGCCAGAAAGTAAGGAAAACTAATGAAAATGTTGTTTTCTGTACGTCTGCCCTATTCCTCCTATTTTTGTGTCATGGTAAAATTTTATTATTGTGTGTAATCCCTTTCATTTCATTTCCTTGTTTCAGAAACGCTTCATGCCTTCAGATGTATAGGACTTGCTGCAAATCTTATCTCAAATTGTTTCTATTCTGAACTATGTGATTTTCAACTTGTATATCAAGTGTTAGCTCTATCGAACGTCCTCACAAGGTCCTCAGTGTTTTTAGTGAGTAATCAATATTTTTTTAAATAATTGCTGATATTTTTAAATGTTCCTCTCTTATAGACTTAGTGTTTTCCTGTTATTTGTCTTGTCTTTTAATAGACCTCAAACTGTGTACATTTCTGTTTTTACCTCCTCCTTAGAATAAATTCAAAGTATCTTTCTCTCTCAAATCAATCAATAGCGTATGTCATTTGAAACTCACAAGGATAGGTTTAAAAATCGACGTATTAGTGGAAATAAATTCCGAATAATTATTTCGGAGGCTCATCCAGCATTTCCTCTGATGCATTCTGAATGAATTGTAATGGGGGGGGGGGGGGTGAAAAGATCTAACGCACTTAGTCAAATGGTAGAACTGATCAGTATAATCGACAATGACACGATAAACCCTGGATACACTTGGCTAAGGTGATCTCGCACTATTCGCTGCGGCAGCGACGCTGCCTTGATGATACGACCCCGCGCCGCGGACCTCTCAGAGTATATATCTCGGTAGCATCCGGAGGAGCAATGACGTCAGAGATGTCATTGCGATGACCAATGCTCCAAGGTAGATACTCTGAGACCGCCAAAATGCCCGCGCCTGAGCTTGCGCACCGAAAGTAACGGCCCTCAAGGCAATGAGGGCATCTTGAAAATGCGAACATAGAACCGTAGGTGATATGGCACGCCTTTCTCTTGCGCTCGACTCTTGCGCAGCAATGCTGCAGCGTTTAAGTCGTAAAATAAAAAGAAGATTTAAAAAATTGAATAAAAGCGGGCTAGCGTAAAAAAAAAACTTGCTAAAATGTGATGTCGATTGAGGAATAAAAAAGAATAAATAAAGCGGTTACATTTTCTGCCGGAACCCGATCAGAGCTGTGGCTTGAAGAACTTCATGGCTCTTCTGTTCATTTAACAATATCTCAAAAGAACCGTGAGGCCCCTAAGCCCCAGCCCTAACCTGATTCTTCTCGGTACTCGTTAAAAAAAAATCGAGCTAAAACAACATGTAAATAAATGCGCTCTTTTTTCAGCACCGGATTTTTTCCTTAACTTAACTAAATCCAACAAAATGCCGAGAAGAGTTTTCCGTGACCATCCGTCCAACGCATTCATGCTGATTCAGAAATCACCTCGTAGTCATGCTATTGCCCAATGTTGTTGTTTTTGTACACCATCAACATGGACTGTCATCCAAGCTTCAGCGCCGCCTCGCGGTACAGTGAGGACGCGTGGTTGCCCAATCTTTAGGTTGTCTACCGATGACCTCTTGGGAAAGATGTTAGGTTCCGCCAGTTACGTTGCAGAAGGTTCAAAGATGGCGCTCGCCCCGGTTGCGGTTGCAGTGCGTCCCCTAGGATGTCCAATAGGGTGGCCCAATTATACACAGTAAAATTTATTTTGCAAATTTTTTTGGTCTTACCCCTTAGAACTGATCCATTTGATCAAAAAACACTCTCTGCCAAGTTTCAGCCAAATTGGATAATATTAACCTGTGCCGACAGAGCCATCTTTTTTACATTGAAAAACAATTTTTCTCAGAAAAATCCATTTCCCGGAAAATATGTAATTTCTAGAAAAAATCTGAGGTCGTATTCGGCTTTAGCAGGAAAGCTTAAGTGGGTTTAGGTGTATCTGACACGTCAAAAAATATTTTTTACCCCTCGTTGTAGCGGTGGAACAACTGAAACATCCAGGAAACGATAAAAAGGGTAAAATTACAGTGATAAAATCTCAAATAATTACATAACTCTGCACCCGAAAACAAAGCTCAACAAAGGGTAGATGTGCCCCATGTAATTTTTTACGCTGAGTCCGAAAATGCTATTCATTTTTCTCTATTCCATCAAAATTTTCCGGAAAATAGCTTTTTTTGTATGAAAAGATGGTTTTCCGAAGAAACCTCAATTTTCAGGAAATAAACCTCAACATGTGATGGATGTTTCTTTTGTGTTTTTTAACGCTGAGTCCGAAAATGATGACAAAGTTGCTCCATTTTTTAGGATTATCCGGAAAATCGATTTTCTCGTAAAAGTAGGGGTTTCCGGAGAAAACACAATTTTTAGGAAATTAACGATCGACTTGTGATTCATGTTTTTGATTTGTTTTTTAACGTTGAATTCGAAAATTATAACCTTTTCTCTCTATTCCATTAGGAGTTTCTGAGGGACTAAATTTTTCCCGTAGTAAAAAGGATTTTCTAGGAAAAACTGGGTACCCTGGAAAACTTCAACATTACGTTGGCAAGTCCCCAAACGGGAAAAGTTCAAAAAAACGAAAGGAGGAGTGTCGTTTTGGGCCTTTTCCGGCCCCACCTGGATTTTGTTGAATGTTTCATATTTTCAAAGTACTAGTCCTAGGTAGACTTTATGCCAAATATTTTACCGAACGGAGCCCATGCAAAGGTGCAACAACGCCTCAAACCCAGAACCTCGGCATCGAAAAATAGTTATTTTCGTCGACTTTTTCGACTGTTATCACTCTTTCAGCAGATGATTCCTATGTATTTTTTTGCGTACTTTCCGTTTCTGGCCTTTTTAAAGGCCTTCGATAAATTTTCAGGGGCCTTATGGCCCATTGTTGCCATTTTGGCCCATTTTTAGGGGTTTTTTTCAATTTTACACACGCAGAAATCAATTCAAACTTAGAATCGTGTACGTTTTTGAAAAGAACGCAAAAAAATGAATAAAAAAGGTTCAGTGAAACTTTTTCCTGCGTCGCCAAATTTTCGAGAAAAATCGTCCCAAAGAGCCAAAAATGGCAAAAATTCGATAAATTGCCACGCTTAAGGTTCAAGAAAGTGGAGTACAACTTTTATATTGACGTACGTAGCAGCTCTTACCTATACATACCACATACCTACCAAAAAATTGTAGTTGTACCTTGATTCCCACGATGTGAAAATTGACCGGGATGTCGATTTTAGCGGCCTTCCTTCTTTTGAAAGTAGCTCTTTAGAATGTTTCAACGTGATGATTAATCCAATTTTTGGCATTTTTGGCGCTTTGGGACGATTTTTCTCGAAAACTTAGCAACGTAGGGAAAAGTTACAAATCACATTTTATGTATTTGTTAACGTTCTTTCCGAAAATGTACACGGTTTTTAGATTAAATTAAGTTTCACACATGTAAACTTGAAAAAATCCCTAAAAATTGGTGAAAATTGGCAACAATAGACCGTTACGCCTTTTAAAATTCACAGGAAGCCATTTTTATGGCCAGATACGAAAAGTACGTAGAAAAATACATTTAGTACACACCCATAGAGATGACAAAGGTCGAGAAACATTCTAAAGAGCTACCTTCAAGTAAAGAAAGGCC
The DNA here is from genome assembly GCF_918797505.1 of Bemisia tabaci. Lineage (NCBI taxonomy): Eukaryota > Metazoa > Arthropoda > Insecta > Hemiptera > Aleyrodidae > Bemisia > Bemisia tabaci. Next base: position 39,426,278 of record NC_092793.1, read on the forward strand.
GCTAAAATCGACATCCCGGTCAATTTTCACATCGTGGGAATCAAGGTACAACTACAATTTTTTGATAGGTATGTGGTATGTATAGGTAAGAGCTGCTACGTACGTCAATATAAAAGCTGTACTCCACTTTCTTGAACCTTAAGCGTGGCAATTTATCGAATTTTTGCCATTTTTGGCTCTTTGGGACGATTTTTCTCGAAAATTTGGCGACGTAGGAAAAAGTTTCACTGAACCTTTTTTATTCATTTTTTTGCGTTCTTTTCAAAAACGTACACGATTCTAAGTTTGAATTGATTTCTGCGTGTGTAAAATTGAAAAAACCCCTAAAAATGGGCCAAAATGGCAACAATGGGCCATAAGGCCCCTGAAAATTTATCGAAGGCCTTTAAAAAGGCCAGAAACGGAAAGTTCGCAAAAAAATACATAGGAATCATCTGCTGAAAGAGTGATAACAGTCGAAAAAGTCGACGAAAATAACTATTTTTCGATGCCGAGGTTCTGGGTTTGAGGCGTTGTTGCACCTTTGCATGGGCTCCGTTCGGTAAAATATTTGGCATAAAGTCTACCTAGGACTAGTACTTTGAAAATATGAAACATTCAGCAAAATCCAGGTGGGGACGGAAAAGGCCCAAAACGACACTCCTCCTTTAAAGTGATTAAATTTGACCTTTTAAATTTCGTTTTTTTATTAACTTTTCCCGTTTGGGGACTTGCCAACGTAATGTTGAACTGACTTTGACCCTACTGAGATAATGTGGAGGCAAATCTTAGTGAAATTGGCTTATTTCGCGGGAAAATTGAATGACCTTTGAATTGACGTATTTGGGGGTCCGAACTCCCCCTTAAAATTAGTTCGAAGTGATTTCTGCAATTTTTACTTGAAAGCGAGCACAATTTGGTAAATTTTCCCGTTTCATTTCTTCCTTTACGATAATTTGAACCGGAGTTATGATTTCATGAAAAGAGGTCAAATTTGACCTTTGACCTATCATAACTCGGTCAAAAATTAAGATATTGATCTGCGGTTTGCGCCACAATTCTTAGTTTTTTATGCTCTGTCGAATGAGGTATCACATGATAGGGGTTGTCATTTGAAAAAAAAGCTGGGGGGCCCCCGTCCCCCCAGGAGGGGGGTCAAAATTTTGAACCCCCCCCCCCCCAAAAAAAAAGATGGTTCCTTTTGAGGTATGATTATTCCCAAAGTTTCATTTCCCTAGCTCAATTCGTTCAAAAGTTAGCAGGGGTGGGACGGACTTTTGTTACACTCTGTATTACGTTCAGTATTTTCTCTGTTCTTGAATTTAGCTAGAATTGAACACCGAAGTCTAGTAAAGGCAGGATCAGGGCATTGAATAGATGTTTGCTGGAGCTCTTATGACACCCCCATGTTGTTCCTTAGACCAGTTTAATGATGCTTAGGTTTGTATTGACTTTATCCTTGATGTACTTTACATGAGGAGTCCATGTCCATCCCAAGTAGCAGTGATTGCGATAAATAGCGATTTTATCGGTGGCAATATATCGAGATATTATCGCATTAAAATGGCGATATATGGCGATTAAATCGCAACAAATCGCAATTTTTGGTTCGATAAAGTCGCGATCAATTTTCGTCGATAAAATCGAGATTAAATCGCCATTTATCGCGATTTTTGTTTCGAAAATATCGTGATAAATTGTCGGGAGATAGGTAAAAGCGCGATTTTATCGCGATAAGATCGAGGATAATCACTCAGATGTTGATGATTCTGGCGATTTTATCGCCGATAAAATCGCAATGTTGCGATTTTTCCGTTGAGAAATGCTACTTGGGTAATTCCGGTCGTATATGAGGCCTAGGTATTTGAAGGTTGTAACTAGAGTCCCTTTATACTGAGAGTCAAGACAACACCCCTCATGGAGTCACAAACGGGAATAAAGATTACACAAATTGAACGTTTTTCGTAATCTTTGATCGGCTCATTCTTAAATTCCTTTCTCCGTTCCTTCTCTCATTCCGTTTGTTCCTTGTCGAACCCGAAATTCCTCGGTCCATTCCAGATTATAATCTTTGCAATTGGTGAAAATGTAATCTTTATTCCCGTTTGTGACACTGTGAAGGCCTAAAATCCGGTTGACCAATCAGAAATGGATTCGCATTGTCTTGACTCTCAGTATAAAGGGACTCTAGTTGTAACCAGCTCACAGGGTTGTTGTACATTAGGATAGGATTGTAGTCCATTTCACGTCTTCTCGTAAATATTAGGATCTTGGATTTAATTTCAGAGACTACAAGTGAAAGATCTTCTAGTAGATGCACTAGGTTTAAGATGTCCGCTATTGTAGGAGTCCAAGGGCTTCTTAGAGGTTTTTATTTCTCTTCATCAGCACCAAGTCATCTGCAAATTCCAGGATTTTACTGTGCGTTATACCTTTGTGTGGTTGACTAGTGTATATTAGAAAGAGGAGAGGACTTAGTACTGATCCTTGGGTAAGTCCTGTGTGTGATACTCTGGGGTCGAATGTTTCACCTCCAAAGCTAACATACATATTCTTGGATTTGTACAAGTTGTATATTAGTTTGATTAAGTGGTGGTTGACTTTCTGTTCCTTTAGGATGTTACAAAGTTTGTCTATGTTAACTGTGTCGTATGCACCTTGGATATCCATGAATAATATGACCATATATTCGTTCTTTGCGATGTTATCGTTCAAGATTAGGTGGTTATCGCGTAAAGTTTTGAACTTTCTGAATCCAAACTGTACTGGTGATAGGAAACCTAATCTTTTGATTTCGTTTTCAAGGATAGGATCGAGGATCTTTTCGAAGATTTTTAGTGTAACCGATAAGAGGCTTATGGGCCGATAGAAGTTAGGGTCACCTTCACTCTTATTTGGTTTAAGGATTGGTTTTACTATTACTTCATTCCATGAATCAGGGGTTTTACCACTTTGTAATATATTTTGGAAGGCGTAGAATAGGTGTTTTTTGCTTCTTCAGGGAGATTGCTTATGATTTGTTTGTTGATCCCGTCTTTTCCTGGGCTTCTCTTTTTTACGTTGTGCAGTAGGGCTTTGAAGGCCTTCGTGTTCTGGGTTGATACACGATGGTTACCTACTTGTGAGACATGAGTTCGTTGTTTTATTTCTGAGCGGTTATTAGGTATTTAAAAAAATATTTCTATAAATTACAGTATCAACTTTATTTTTTAGAAAATAGCATATCCGTACAGCAGGACAATAAAATCGTACCTAATATTTCTTTTTACCCATATCAGTGATCATACCTATTATTGTTGTTATTATTGTTTTCCAGAAACATTAAATCAGGTAGACCGCGCATTCTGTGTTGCGGATAGTGTTATACAACTGTTTAAAAACTCGCATGGTGCACCGACTGATGAGTGCACAGCGCCGACTTCGTATCGGATAGGCCTCGATAGACGATCTAATTCCGGATTCAATTCCCATCCAAGAGTCGGGAGTCATCAATCTTAAAATCGTTGGTGTCGTGGGGATTCGGCCGGTGGGGGTTCGGCCGCACTTTTTTGATAACTCGAGATTTTATATTACACTTGGCAACACGGTAGAGTGATACACTTCTACTATTCGGCCGAATCCCCACGGCAATAATAGTGCCGTTTTTCTTATCGGAGTTGAGATTCAAACTGATGTCTGTCGCTGAACCGCAGTCGATGAATGTTTCGTAACGCTGATCAGTGTTTATCAATTAGTACAAAGGCACCTGTCAAGTGGGCAGTAGTCGCATCGTTTTAGCTTTGTTTTTTTTTGTTTATTTTGGCTCTGAACCATTGATTAAATATGTTATATAGGTTGCCACCAACTATTTCATTGACGGCACGTTTTACGCATGTTCCAAACAGTTTGGTCAATTGTACACAGTGCATGCTGATTTCGGAAGCACCCATGACAACATCTGTGCTATTCCTATTTTTTATGCGTCGTTGCCGGATAAGCTACGAACAACATATGAGCGAATGTTTTTTCTTCTTCGCGAAAAATTTCCTGCATGGAAACCAGTTATGTTCACATTGGACTTTGAGATGTCCACAATATCGGCTATTTTTACAATTTTTCCAGAAGTGCGAGGGAAGATTGTAATTATTCTATGCGGCATGTACGGTAACCTTGTGCGATTCGGGTGCGCGAGCTATCAATCCGGCCGAATCCCCACGCGACACATTCTATCAACGTGCCGTGTTGCCAAGCGTAATATAAATTCTCGAATTATCAAAAAAAGTGCGGCCGAACCCCCACCGGCCGAATCCCCACGCAACCAAATCGTTACTTCGCGTTTTTCTAAAATATAACTTGCTAGAAGTGTTCCTTGTGGTAAGAAATCATGAACGGTAATACTCCACTTCGATCGAAATTGGACAGGTCGTCCAACTTTGATCAAATGAGAATGTTGCATGCTAACCATCAGGCATCGTATGGTCTACAGGGCCGGATTTGCCTACAGGGCACTGGGCCCCAGGCTCATGGCAGCGCATTTTGAGGGGCGGCACATTTCGGAATTGAAAGTTATTGCGTGAGGAAAGAACAAATGGACACAGAGAGGGAACGAAACAAAAAGATGAGCGGAAAAAGGATGGAAGAAGGGAACTGATGGAAGCGGCGAAGCTACCGCCCTCAGTCCCTGATATGACAACTAATTTTGACATGAATTCCTTGATTTACTCTTTTTCAATACTGAAAGCACGAAGAAAAGCTCCCTAATCCGACCTTGCGAAAGTACATTGTAGGCAATACATCGAACTACACTGGCTTCAACTTTTTTTGTACATTTTCTTTTTACCTCATGCATCCTTTTCATTTTGTATTTTTGCGCCGCTTTTTGAAGCAGATACCTACGCGCACGCGCCCACGTGGCGCACGATGGAGGGACCAAGATGAGATGGCAAGGGAAGTTGGCGCGCGGGCTAAGGGACGGGGGGCTATTGTTGACAATATTGGGGCAAAATATTTGCCGACCCAGGGCACCCGGTGCGGCAAAATATAGCCGACCCGGGGGCGGTAAAAACCTAAATCCGGTCCTGATGGTCTATTTAGATCGGAATTCGATCCCTCAACGGGGCCTCGATAGCTAGTGTCACGCGATCAAATCGAGCTATCAAATCTACAAGGACAGACTTTCTTTCTTCAAATACCAGCAGCCGGTGGGTATTGGATGGGATTAGTGAATTCTGATGAGCCAACTTAGCTGATACCTAATCATTCTATCTAATACCTGTGGGTCGCCGGTAATTGAAGAACAAGTTTCTGACCTGTGTCATTTGACGATTCAATTTGATCGTGTGACACTGGGGTGCGGCTTATTTGTATGCTAAAAAAAGAATTTGGAAAAGTTCAGCTCCCCGGTTTCCACTAGATGCTAATACATAAAGAAAAAAAATCCTGGAAAGTTTAAGACCGATCGGAGCATTTTAGAATTTGCGCCGGCGACGTTTTTATCAAAAATCGAGATTTCAGCATCTGCCACCGGATAGCCCGGCCTGTGATCAAAAACAGACTTCTTCTGCAAGAAAATCGCGTCGTAGCGAAAAAATGCATACTTTCAAAATTTTAAAGACCGTCAAATTTTATATAAGAATCAAAATACTCATGAAGACATTTTTTAAAAAAATCACCAATAAAATTCATCCATCGAGACTGCTCTTCTTCAACTTCAAATAGTAGTCCAGGCAAATAAGCCATGAAAAGGGCTATAGCTTGCAAAAATCCCGGGTAGCAATGTTTTCATCGACCCCTTTGTAATTTTTGACGCTGAATCCGAATTTCAACTTTGCGCCATTGAATTCGGACCGGAAAGTTGCCAAATTTGGCAAAAATGGCCTAAAATCGGACTTTTTTCCAGATTATGGCCTGTAACTTGTCAAAAATTGATCTAACGACAAAATTAGTTATTTTCAGAAATAAAGCTCGTTAAATTTCCTATAAAAAATTCTTGCACTTTTTTGCTCAAGGCAAAATCAAGCGCGCTGGCGGGCTCCAAACTTTGAAAAGTGAGCGAAAATTTGGTTTTTTGCGGGTTATGGCCTGTGACTCGTCCAAAATTGATCTAACGACAATTTGGTTGTTTTTAAAAAAAAGTTCGTTAAATTTCCCATAAAAAAGTTCCTATACACTTTTTTGCTCAAGGCAAAATTAAGCGCGCTGGCGGGCACCGAACTTAGAAAAATGAACAAGAATTGCGTTTTTTTGCGGTTTTTGCAAAAATCCCGGGAAGTTATGCTTTCAGTGACTCCTACGTAATTTTTGACGCTGAATCCGAATTTCAACTTTGCACAGTTAAATTCGGACCGGAAAGTTGCCAAATTTGGCAAAAATGGCCTAAAATCGGACTTTTTTCCGGATTATGGCCTGTAACTTGCCAAAAATTGATCTGACGATAAAATTAGTTATTTTCCAAAATAAACCTCGTTAAATTTCCTATAAAAAAGTTCCTATACATTTTTTTGCTCAAGGCAAAATTAAGCGCGCTAGCGGGCACCGAACTTAGAAAAATGAACAAAAATTGCGTTTTTTTGCGGTTTTTGCAAAAATCCCGGGAAGTTATGCTTTCAGTGACTCCTACGTAATTTTTGACGCTGAATCCGAATTTCAACTTTGCACAGTTAAATTCGGACCGGAAAGTTGCCAAATTTGGCAAAAATGGCCTAAAATCGGACTTTTTTCCGGATTATGGCCTGTAACTTGCCAAAAATTGATCTGACGATAAAATTAGTTATTTTCCGAAATAAACCTCGTTAAATTTCCTATAAAAAAGTTCCTATACATTTTTTTGCTCAATGCAAAATCAAGCGCGCTGGCGGGCTCCGAACTTTGAAAAATGAGCAAAAATTGTGTTTTTCGCGGTTTTTGCCCAATGTCTCCTGTTTTAATCGTCCGACGAGTGATTTCTGGACAAATTAAGTGAAGATGATAAAATTTACACTTAGTGAAATGAATTGATGCAAATAATAAGGATAACCCAACACATTACAGTATGCACAATTTTCGCACATTTTACAAAGTTTGGAGCCCGCCAGCGCGCGTGGTTTTGCCTTGAGCAAAAAAGTGTGCAGAAATTTTTTTATAGGAAATTTAACGAGCTTTATTTCTGAAAATAACTAATTTTGTCGTCAGATCAATTTTTGGCAAGTTACAGGCCATAATCTGGAAAAAAGTCCGATTTTAGGCCATTTTTGCCAAATTTGGCAACTTTCCGGTCCGAATTCAATGGCGCAAAGTTGAAATTCGGATTCAGCGTCAAAAATTACATAGGAATCGATGAAAACATTGCTACCCGGGATTTTTGCAGGCTCTTTTCCTTGTTTGCCTGGACTATAGTCCAGGAGTTGTACAAAAATTAAGGGAAAAAATTAAGAACAAGCTGATTTTTCGCATAGTGAGTCCTTTTGACCCCCTGAGCCCCCCCCCCCCCCCCGAAAAGGCCTCACCAATAAAATGACGGCTACAACATGACGGCTTGGGGGGGGGGGGGTAAGTGCCCCAAAATCGGTTTTCCGGTCATAACAAGAGAACGGTCGCTCGTATCACTACGTGTAGCACCATTTTCTGAATCCTCGTGAAATTTTGGAGCGATATTACGTATTATCAATTTTCCATAGCCCCCCGGTGCCCTCCAAAATTGTAAAAACCTCATTTCAAAGGATATTTTTGACGATTATTCTGCAGGAAAAATTCGCTCGCGGCTGTTCAACGACGAACGCTGCTTTATGTCACCCTTAACTGTTTGCACGATTCACTGTCAGCTCATTCACAACCATTTTCATGCCAAAGTTCGGGAGGGGGGGGGGGGGCCTTAAACATTTTACTAACAAGTCCTCATGAAGAGGGGGTGTTGAACCTTGTTTCTCAAAACTGATCACGCAGACTTGAAGGACGGTATGGATTCGATCGACATGAATCGATCGAAAAGTGAAAACGTGAATCGATCGACACCGATTCGATCGAAAAATTGTTAAAAAAACCGGTGTCGATTCGATCGACATGAATCGATCGAAAAATTAAAACGTGAATCGATCGACCAATTATTGAAAGGCCGGTGTCGATTCGATCGACATGAATCGATCGAAAAATTAAAACGTGATTCGATCGACATGAATCGATCGACACCGATTCGATCGACGGTTAATTTAAAAACACCCGTATCGATTCGATCGACATGAATGGATCGAAAAATGAAATGACTCCATCGACGTGAATCGATCGACACCGATTCGATCGACAAATTCTCACACTCACGGATTTGGGAGGGTATGGATTCGATCGACATGAATCGATCGAAAAATGAAAACGTGAATCGATCGACGCGAATCGATCAACACCGATTCGATCGACAAATTGTTAAAAAACCGGTGTCGATTCGATCGACATGAAGCGATCGAAAAATGAAAACGTGAATCGATCGACGCGAATCGATCGACACCGATTCGATCGACAAATTATTAAAAAACCGGTGTCGATTCGGTCGACATGAATCGATCGAAAAATGAAAACGTGAATCGATCGACATGAATCGATCGACACCGATTCGATCGACAATTAATTCAAAAACACCCGGATCGATTCGATCAACATGAATGGATCGAAAAATCAAAACGTGAATCGATCGACGTGAATCGGGAACTCACGGGTGTGTCGATCGATTCACGGGTTTGTCGATTGATTCACGGTTGTCGATCGATTCATGTTGATCGATTCACGTTTTAATTTTTCGATCGATTCATGTCGATCGAATCCGTACCCTCCGACTAGAAGCTCTGCTCTATGAAAACGATTCAGATTTTAGGTACAGGCTAAGTGGATACATAAACCGAGGGTGGGGGAGGGGATGCACCTGAAAAGTGAAGTCCCGTCCCCCCGCCGAAAGTAATTAGTAAGACGAGAAAAGTAGTGAGCGCAGATTCTGAATCGAGGAAATTATGGAGTACAATCTTGGTAGAAAATATTTTCTTTCCCCCTCGTATTGACCCCCCCCCCCCCTCCCTTGCATATAACACCTTTTTTATGGGTGGACAATGGTCGTCTCTTCTTGGGAGTTAATTGGTCAGCCGATCGGCTCCCCAAAATGACCGGTGATTTCTACTGGCTGACGGACGTTAACGGCCGTGTCAAGTGCGATAGCTGCCCCAAAATTGGTTTTCTGGTCATAACATGAGAACGGTTGCTCGTATTACTGCGTGTAGCACCATTTTCTGAATCCTCGTGAAATTTTGGAGCGATATTACGTATTATCAATTTTTCATAGCCCCCCAAAATTGTAAAAAGCTCATTTCAAAGGATATTTTTGACGATTATTCTGCAGGAAAAGTTCGCTCGCGGCTGTTCAACGACGAACGCTGCTTTATGTCACCCTTAACTGTTTGCACGCTTCACTGTCAGCTCATTCACAACCATTTTCTTGCCAAAGTTCGGGAGGGGGGGACCCTGAACATTGTAAAAACAAGTCCTCATGAAGAGGGGGTGTTGAACCTTGTTTCTCAAAATTGATCACGCAGACTTGAAGCTCTGCTCTATGAAAATGATTCAGATTTTAGGTACAGGCTAAGTGGATACATTAACCGAGGGTGGGGGAGGGGGTAAGCACCTGAAAAGTGAAGGCCCCCCGAAGGTATTGAGTAAAACGAGAAAAGAGGTGAGCGCAGACCACGAATCAAGGAGTAAATTTTGAAGTTTAATCTTGGTAGAAAATATTTTCTTTCCCCTCGTCTTGACCTCGAGTCAGGCGGAAAGTAAGAACTTTTTGTTCTTCGCACTTTTTTTCCCTAGACCCCCTTTTTTTTGAGTTATGGGACACTTTCGGGCATTTTGGGGACAATTTTCAATTCGATGCTGTAAGCCGCCAAATTATTCAAATTTCAAAATCTAAAAATCCCCTGAGAGGAGAGGTCAATATCTTTTTAATGATGTGCCATATGACCCCTAATGCTCTAAAATTCACGACCTCCCCAAAATTTGGGGGCTTTAGAGGGCCGTAAGTCGAAAATTTCAAAAGGCAAGGGTATGTTTTGACTTCAAACATGGATTCTACGCAAAGAAATACGTAGAATTGATGTAGCGCATGGCCTGTTTGCTTCAATTTTTTTTTTTTTAACCCTTATTTTCTCCAAAAATACACGGCTTCTTATGGGGGAATGGGGTTCTTCAGTAATTCGGAGCATACAGGCCATGCGCCGTATCAATTCTTCGTAACTTTTCGCGTAGAATCCATATCTAAAGTCAAAAACATGCCCTAACCATTTGAAATTTTCGACTTACGGCCCTCCAAAGCCACGAAATTTTTGGGGGTCGTGGCACCCAAAATTTTGGAGCACCAAAGGTCATATGGCACATCAATAAAGAGGTATTGACCTCTCCTCTCAGAGAATTTTTAGATTTTGAAATTTGAATAATTTGGCCGCATACAGCATCGAATTGAAAATTGCCCCCAAAATGCCCCATAACTCCAAAAAATGGGGGCTTAGGGAAAAAGTGCAAAGGGCAAAATTTTCTTTTTTTTTTGCCGTAGATTCCAAATCCCTAGTCAAAACATACCCTTTCTATTTGAAAATCGCGAGAAACGGGGGGGCACCCCCCCCCCCCAAAGGGCTCCTTGGGGCCATTTTGGGAGGCTGAAAATATTTTCATTCGATTCTTTGGGGTCGATTTACCCAGTGAAAGTTTTTGTCCCGAAGCTCAATTTTCCGCCATTTTCAAGAAAAGGATAGTGGACGGGTGGTCTGGATCACCCTGTATGTCTTACATTCCTGGTTGTGCGACGTCCGCTATCACATCGAAAACGTCGAGAATACTTCAATGCGGCCACTTCTTCGATTGCGAAATTTATTAGACACCCGGTAATGACACTGGAAGTTCGAACATTTGTAAAATGGAAGTTCAAACCACCTGTATGGCGGGGCAAATTTCAAAAGACCCTAGATTTTTCGTTGTTTGTCGCACGGTGTCTCCAGATACGCAAAAATCGTGAAAAATACTCCCAGTTTGATCGGTTTTTCGCTCTCAAAATTTAGTAGACACCCTGTAATGACAGTGGACGTCGAAAACTTTGCTAAAAGGAAGTTCATGTCATCTTAATGAAATAGAAAATGCCTTCGCTCCTCTGTCCTACATTCCTCGTTCTACGGTGCCCGCAATCACACCAGAAACGTCAAAAATTGGTACCTGAATTCGGCCTTTCCGTGTGTGAAATTTCTTAGACACACTGTAATGAAACTAGCGGTTCAAACATTTGTAACAAGCAAGAATTCACGACAAGCTAACAGCACTTCTTAAGTTTCCGACAGTATGTGTCCATTCCACCTGACAAAGGCACGGCAAAGCAGCAATAAGACGTAGCCGACCAATCTCGCTCCGCCTTTTAACCCACGTCATCTATGTTGTCCCGTTAAACAAAAAATTTCAACAATCAGGCTGCTGGTATAGTGGCCTTAAAACTATTTTGGAGGCTGTTGATGACAAAAAAGCGACATTTTTAACCAAAACTGGCCTTCAGACTGGCTACGTAGAATTTTTATAGCATATCGTCGGTGTACTTAAGTCGGCAATCACATATCTCGTTTGCGGTGTCTGAAAATCTCCGCCTCTGTGTTATTTTTTTAAAAGAGAACAAAGTGACATCATTCCTTGGAGTTTGTGAAGAATTTTCTTCGCATAGAGAAGAAAAATCACGTCAGTTTTAAAGAATTGCCGTTGAGTAGTTTTCCGTTAAACAAATAAAGTATTACAGGAAGTCTGCGACGTCGCAAACCGAGTTATGTGATTGCCGACTTACACCGTCGATATGGCGTTTTTGCCCCAAATTTTTATTGCTCCTTTTTTCCTCCAAAAATACATGGCTCCTTAAAGGAAAGTGGGGTCTTAAGGTGAATCTTCAGCTGTAGTTCCGAAAAAATCCACCACGTCGCGCTGCTAAAATCCGGCTCCGAAATCAGTGATTATTCAAAGATCACAATAGATATTTTAAATTCCAAGTCTCACAAGTTCTAGCAGCATACGTCTGGAATCCTTAGAAACAAACGCGAGCTCTGAAAGTTGAATAGGTAATAAAAGCTATAACTTGATTCCAGTTTCTCTAATGGGATATCTGTAAGTGCGAGAGAAACACAGCTCACGGTGGGAGAGAGATATCTGCAACTGCTGACAGCGATCAATCGCGATTGGTTGCATCAAGGTCATCATGCTTAACCCTACTTTTTTCTGGGATCAAGTTTCAGAGCTTCAGAAATTACTTTTCACGTCGTTTTTAGTGTCAAAAGGAAGAAGAATGTTATGGCTAGAACTTGTGACTCTTCGATTTAAACAGAAATTCATTTAACTTTCATAAAGGCTCGCGGACTCACGTGGAGCTGTACGGACTCTAATAGCGTGGATCAAAAAATCAAAATACAGAGGTGGCGCTCCTTGCGCGGAAACATTTCTTACTACGCACTGCTGTAGATTTACCTTAAATAGGCCGTATGTCATACCAATTCGACGTAACTTTTTGCGCAGAGTCCAAATCGGTAGTGAAAACATACCCTAACCATTTGATATTTTCGACTCACGGCCTTCCAAAGCCCCGAAAAGGCCCCCACGATTTTGGGTCATCAGGGGGTCATGTGGCACATAAACAAAAAGGTATTGATCTCTTCTATTGATATACTTTTAAATTGGAAATCGGATAATTTTAACACCTGCTATGTTCAATTGAAATTTGCCCAAAAAATACCCCAAAATGTCCTGTAACCCCTAAAAATTGGGGTTTAGGGAAAAAGTGCATGGAACTAAAAGTTCCTGCTTTTGACCAAAAAATTCAAATCAGAAGTCAAAACACACCCTTCCAATTTGAAATATGAGAGCAACGTGGGAGGGGGCTGCCCTCTCCCCCTAAAACCCGGGGAAGGGGGGGGGCTGAAAATATATACGTTAAATTCTTTGGGATACATTAACCTTTAAAAATTTTCGTCTCTAACCTCAATTTTCGGCCGTTTCCGAGAAAAAGATGGTGGACAGGTGCTCTGGAACACCTCGTAAAGACTTATAATTAATGAGCAAAAAGCCACGGAGTTGATGGAATCAAAGATGCATTTAAAATAGCCCTAATTGATACCTTTTCTCTCTCTGATATTTGTCATATTGTTGAAATGAAAAATATTTAATGGCTCTTAAGTTATAGCAGCCTAAAGTGATCGACTCTAAGTTGCACTGCGATCTTTAGGATTCAGAAATCAGTAATATTTTTTGTCGCCAAAATTATGTAATAATTTGCTCGGACGATTATATAAAAAACAAAAGATATTGATAAATAGATTTTGAAGAATAACCTGATATTTGTGTCCCTTTATAGCTTATCCCCTTCAAAATACTGGCCTAGGCTGACGATGCATTTCCACCAACGATCCGCCAAATCACGGACGGCTTTTTGAAAACTGAGTTTTTTGTTCCCAAAACTGAAGCAACATTTAAAAGGTCAAAGATTTGAATCTGTGGAGGACGTTCAAGTGATCAAGATCTAAACGTTGCGGCACATCAACTCGGGGAAGTTTCAAAAAGCCTTCCGTGATTTGGCGGATCGTTGGCGGAAATGCATCGTCAGCCAAGGCCAGTATTTTGAAGAGAATAAGCTGCAAAGGGACACAAATATCAGGTTATTCTTCAAAATTTATTTGTCAATACCTTTTATTTTTTACATGATCGTCCGATCAAAAAAAATGCAACATTTCGGCGACCAAAAAAAATAACTTGATTTCTGAATCCTAAAAATCGCAGTGTGGCTTTGAGTCTGTCACTATAGGCTGCTGTAACTTGAGAACCGATGAACATTTTTCATAAAAAAAAGCAGTGTTTTTGTATTTCTTTCGAATTTTAATTGATACTAAGAAAATCAAATTTGGACAATTTTTCCGATTTTTACCGCAAAATTCCTGATACGAGGTCTGTTAGATTAGAAACCGGATTTTGGTCATAACTAGCCCACAATGCGTCCAAATTACGTTTTCTTGAGCTTTTCTGATAGCTGGAAATATACTTAAGAACGCTACGTTCACAAGTTTGAAAAATCCTAATGAGCTTCGTTGGTATGTGGCTTGAAGTAAGGCAACCTCAAGGGTGTTTTGCGATTTTTATGTTTCACCGAACTTGTCTCTCTTTTTTCGGTCTTGCACTACATTTTTCAACCCACAAGGACGATTGGAGTTTCATCTCCATATCGTAGCCGTACACTAAAGTACTTATTGTCATCGAAAATTATCCTATCCAAAAATGCAGGATCATTGTTAGAATGTTCAAGCAGCTGAAGGGAAATTGACATTTGGTTGGATTTTCGTTCAACGGACAACAATCAAGGGGCAAGTGTACCTGAAACTCGATGCATGTCTACTTATTCTATCAAAATATATTGTATGTACAGAGCCTTTAGAAATATTACTCTGTTCAACAAGCTCGAAACGACCATTTTCAAGCACTTTTGCCCGCACTTCTTCCACGCGACAAATGTCAGTTGCCGTTGAAGGTCGATTCCCATGCTCCTCATCTTTGACGAACTCCTGACCAGTTTTGAATAGTTTAACGCATTCAAAACAGTGGGAACATCTCTTACAATGATCATGGTAAACTTTACTTAGCATATACCAAAAGTTTCGGTACAAGGTATACCAAGTTTAAAACAAAATTTAATGTTTAATCTTTGCTCTATCAGTGATGGCATGATGAAAATCGCAAAACGCACCTGACTTACTCGTATTCAAGATGACACAGAATAAACACTAATCAAAATAAACAAAATCTGTGAACGTAGCGTTCTTAAGTATATTTCCAGCTATCAGGAAAGCTCAAGAAAACCCAATTCGGACGCATTGTGGGCTAGTTATGACCAAAATCCGGTTTCTAATCTAACAGACCTCGTATTTATTGAACTTATTGAATGGATTATCGGAAATTTTTGGTATCCGACAACCCAGCTGCCTATTCCAGTCAGATAATCGAAGTTCCACTGTACCCTCGATCTCAATTCAGAGGGTTTTTTGGGGCTTCAACAGCAGGGGTATAAGCAAGTTAGACAACTACTGTCTCCATCCCATCAGTGGTCCTATCAGTATAACCTTAGAGCCGTCAGGAGGGGGAGGACCGAGGCCTGCTCTGTGTTCAACAACGCACTAACAGGTTCAGACGCCAACTACAAACCCCTTCACTCCCCCAACCTGAGGGGCTAGCAGTTCTCCCTGCAGAGTTCCCAGCTGATTCAGGCCAATCGGACAGTTCTTTCCGCAGGTATGCAAGGGTGCCAGTCAACATCCTGCCCTACTGAAAATACATTAATAAGGTGCTCCGAGAGGATCCCTACTAGACAAAATTCAGAATTCTGAAAAAGGTATTAATGCAACTGTATGCAGCTATGACAATAGATACCCTAACTCAAAAGTAATCTTCCAAAAGGCATTTGAATATCGACGGTGAAACTACCAAACCACGTATCTCGGTTTGCGACGTCGCAGACTTCCTGTCATACCTTATTTTTTAAACGAAAAACTACTTAACGCCCAGTCTTGAAAATTTCTGTGATTTTTCCTCTTCATGCGGAGAAAATTCTATGAAAATTTCAAGGAATGATATTGATTTGGTCTACTTCAAAAAAAATAAAATGTGAGCGTAGATTTTTAAACACCGCAAACGAGATACGTGGTTTCCCAGTTAGCAAGATCGAGCTCCATCGCCGATTCTAGCGGTGGACGGTGCCAAAGCGGAATCGCTTATCCACATAGAGGAGCGGCAGTGTAGCTAGAGATATTCACCCGTTTGAATGTGGATACCCCTCGTCGGACTCGGAGTCCAGGCGCCTCTACTCGCGGCATCCGGAGCGGCTTTGTAGCACTGACGCAAGCGGCCCACGTGCGGCGTCACGCAGCGCGTTCCTAGCGGCAGTTCTGACTGATAATGAAATTTATTCGGGGTTTTTATTTCTTTTACAAAACATCGGATCTTCAGGAAATAGATCTATATCTCAAGAGAATATAATTAAATTTTGAGGCTAAAAAGCTCAAAAATAAAATGTCAAAAATACCTCTGAAAAAATTTCACAATCCATGAAATTTTTTCTTGTATATTTTTCACTTTATTCCTCAGTTTTTTAGCTTCAAAATTTCAGAAATCAGGCACTCTAGAGATGTAGATGTACTTCCTGTGGATCCGATTATTTTAAAAGTAACCCCAAAAGAAAACTTAATTTTTTTAAAAGAAAACTTATGGTAAAGACCTATACTTATAATGTACTTATATCAAAGTGTTTTCGATAGGTACACAAAACACCAAGTCAAAGTTATTAACCAAAGTTATTTTCCATATTACCTCGAAAATCTATTTTTCTAGGAGACAAATTGCCTCTTGGATGAATTCGATATGTCGCTAATAAAACTTTTTATATTGAAATACTAATTATATGTGATTGCAGGAACGTTAACAGAAATTCTCATAATTCTTTCCCCTATGGCTAACTAGATTTATTCTCAACAATGTAACAAAGGAGAACATTTAAAGTCAAGAAAAAAAGAAGAAAAGAAAAAAACTCAGATGTATACCAACAAAGATATTTTATTACCATTATATCATTCCAAATAGACTCGTTTCTAAATTTAAGATGTACATTGATTATGTACAAGATGATCTTTTCTCTAGGGCAAACTAGAGATTTAAGAGAAAATTTTATTACCTAGTTCAGTTTTTTCATTAATTAAAAAAGTTGATTTATGGAACACATTGCACAAGTAATAAGCATAATTTGTAGGAAAAAAAGAAATTCTGGAGACTAGCCATATCTTAAAACATTGGTTTTGATAACTTATTATTCTTCTACAACCCTGTTGATAAGAGTCTCCTCTCGGAATCGGCACTATTAAGTAGATGTAAGAATTATTATCGATAAAATTGGAAAGCGGACGAAAGAACAGTATTAATGACTTTAGCCGTATTTGATGGAGCCTCAACATATGTCCAGAATAGGATGCTGCAAATACTTTCTATCAAATCTCATCGAAGCTGACAATGAATCTTCACCACTTTCTCAAGGAAAATATAACTTTTGCCACTTTATTATCAGATGTCGTTCCAAGGATATATCCTTCATTCCTCACAAAGACATTGAAAGACATTCAACTCCATATATTGTTGAAAATCCTGACATCGAAGGATGCATGTCATTGAAAATCCTAAAACATGTCGCAACGAATTCTAGGATGATAAATGACATTAAACGGCGCATGTCATTGGTCATCCTACGATTATGGATGACACATGTCATTGGTCATCCTAGGATAATCAATGACACTGAAAGACACATGTAGCTGGTAGCACAAAGGGAGCATGTTTGCCATAGAGAACCCTGCAAAGATGAATGAAGTTTGATGTAGAAAATGTATACCAAGGTATTGATTGATGCGCCACATCTAGTCCGAATAACGCTTACTCCAGTAACTCTTCATTAGTCACCGGTGTAAAGTATCGTGAGATTTTGACTGCGAGACCCTCAGTTTTGGGGGGATGGAGGTACACAATGTCTTTAATTTAAGCTTAATAAGTTATAATGATAAATCATGACATTCAGATCCACTTAAATGATGCCGACAAATACAGCTAGATCACTAAAAAGTAGGTATGACAGAAAATATTCAAGGCTTTGAACTACATAAAATCAAAATTTTCAGGTAATATACAGCACAAATATGTAACTCACTTGAGAGGGCATCAAACTTGCTGAGATGATGTTTCATGATGAGCATCAAAAGAAACTGCTTTCTACAGTTTATCAAAGTCCTTCTGTGTTGAAAGAGTATGCGTTAAGAAATTATATAAAAAAAGACTCACCAAATATAAAGTTCTTCTTTAAAACTTAAATTCAGAACAGTTTGGTTTTACCTACTGATTCAGATATTTAGGCATTTCCAACACTGAACTTAAGTACACTTTTCTTCTTCGTTTGAAAAAATTAATATCTGGACAAATCAAACTTTGAAAGTCACTGTTTATGATTATTTGAGTTGCCTACACTAAATCTTCATGTTTGAAGCACTAAATGATGAATTTTGAGGTGATTTGATTTTGCTGCTAACTCTCTACCAATGATTGCTCAGATACAGGATGGGCAATCAGATCATAGAATATTAGCCGCTTGGAAATTCCAGAATACTTGGAAATAAATCTGAGTGCAGATGCTCGTCTGGAGTGAGGCCACTGAAAAATAGATGAAGAAAATGACATTACACATTAGCTTCACACCTAATAAACCCAACTTATGTTTAGTTCTTATACATTTACTCTGTTAAACGAATCAGCGATTGTTATCATTTAAATATTGAATACTTCAGAACTAACGCATAAAAGTTCTGTGAAAATCACCACTTCATTTCCGTTGACTTCTGAGAGACTCCGCAACCCCTTGAGGTACGTTATTGTGAACAAATACTCCACACCTCACAAGGACCACCCAGCGGATGAAACCAAAATCAATTACTTATTGAGTTCAGCTTATCTCATCCGAGATAGGTTACAATGGACAAGGACAATTCCAACCCTGAGCACAGATGAAAGTACCTAGCGGAGAAGAAGTGAGATGCAGTCTGAAACTCATTGATTAAGTATATACGTCGACAACTCATAAGCAAGCTCACTGCTCAAGTGCTTACACGAGTCTACAAGATATAAGCCAGTGGTACCTTGCATTAGCCAAGTAAGATTCGAATAGACTACAATCACGAGAATTTTGGCTTATTAAGCTGAATTGTGTTCTTGCCGCATTAGTAGTTCAACATCTGGAGGACAACTGAGGATCAGCTGTCCTGCACTTTCGCAATTCGCAAGGAAATATGTTGAATTCAAACAAACAGAGCATGGTACAAAGTGGTAGGGAGGTTAGCTCTGAAAAGGAAAACTAACTTTCGTCCCTCAGCGAAATAACTAAGAGATAAATATTTCGGCTTTGTTTCTTGCACGAGCGGCAGAATTAAACACCGGTAAAGAAAATGAAAACGCAATAAAAACATGGGGAAAATACTTACTTTAACAAGTGGACTTTACAATCAATTCCATAAGCGCTCACGACTCTAATCAAATCACAACTGAATCCTGAATCACAACTAACAACAACTCTCCTGTTGAAGGACGCGCGGCGCGCGCATCCAGACTCCTGCATTTCTCCGCAACTCCAAACGCACTACACACGCGGCTAGATGCGCTCGCCTGGACTCGTTCTCGACTCATTTTTGTTCAACCGCTAGAGACGGTGGATGAACACCGTGAGAAGCGCGCTTATCAACTCAGTCTCCAATCTGCCGCTAGAGACTGTGGACGGAGACTGTAAGGAGCGCGCTTAGCAATGCCATCTTCAATCTACTGCTACATTTTGTGGATAACGCGAGTATTGGAGCGAGCTCCTGTACGGGCTAATGGATCCAAATGACGGAGCTCAATCTTGCTAACTGGGTTGGTAGTTTCACCGTCGATATGTACTCGGATTCGTTAAATCATTAATTCAATTTTGTGATTAGTTAAGTCAATCATATACTAGTACTGGTGCGATTGAGCATTGTAATTTATGGTACAAATTTAAGGCAAAGGTATACCCTCCCCCTGAGGAGCTCTGAAATAGTGCAGGAAATAAGTAATTTTCGCCTGTTATTCAAAACTGGAAACGAACTTCCAAGATCGGACCCTTTTCGTCCCTTGGAAATGCCTTGACAAGCACTTGACTTTTTACTCGGTAATAAAACCTAAGAAATCGTTGTAGTTTATGGGGTGCAAAATTTTATTCTTGAAATCTTCTTAAACTTAAGATTTAAGCACCTATAATTAAATGTATAAAACAACAAAATACATACAGCATCAAATCCTCAATGAATGGAAGCTGAAATGGGAATCATACTCAAAAACCAAAAATCATCCAGTAGACCTAATCACAATGTTCATTCAGCCACCAAACAACCTCACTCACAAAAAGCAAACCATTGCTAATTAATTAATAAGATTAGAAATCAATTAATAAGATTAGATTAGAACTCCTTGAATTCTTCATTAAGTTTAGGTCTCATGAGCGATGTATCACCAGTGCTTGCCAAGGCATGGTAGAGGAACGTACATAATCTTATCTTTAAAATTCATCTTTAATTCTCAATTGAGGATAAAAAATGAATTTTCACTACATTTTTCAAAGGAATCTCACTACTTTTCATATTACATTTTCGAATTTTCACAGAGAGTACCTTTATCATACTAAGGAGAAAAATATATTGAATAAATGCAGAAGTAATAATAAAAGTTTACGTGCATTTCTATTGAAAGTAAGAACAGGAGAAGAGGGAAAAAAAATTGATAAAGTTGATGAGAGTGCAGCGAGACCATTCATTATGTGAAGGTTGCAAACTTATGTTTTTTCCTTAAACAGAATAGTATTGGACAGAAAAAAAATTACGCACAGAAAATCTAAGCACATAGCCTACCCTACAGATCGTAAACCACCAAATTTTCATCTCAATAATAGTCGCTGAGCCCCATTGAAGAACCCCGCACCATCCTTATGGGAAATCCCCCCGTTCAAATCTAATGAAACTTTGACATGTTGCTCAGTTAGTCATTCTGATCAAAAGCTCTCCACATGCGTGAACGGAGGTTCCGCCGGACCATAGTGCGGCGCTACTCGCACTCCAGTCCACCTCGGCCTCCCTCCGCTACCCATACCCGGGGCTCAGACTTCGACGCTCACGACGATTTGCACATCGTCGCCGGCCCAGGTAGTCTTATTTGGGTGGTTCATGCACATAAAACGGCGAATACCTCGAAAATCCTACATGGGATCACTTTGGGACCGTCCACGAATTACGTAAGGCACTTAGGGGGGGGGGGGGGGGGTGTCGAGAGGCGCCTTACTTAAGTCACACGCTTATTATTACATTCTATTTTCTTAGATTTAACTTCTTCCGGATTTCGTTAATTTAAAGACCGACCAGTTCAAGTTCCATTCGTTTTAGAGGTTTAATGTTTTTTTGTTAAAATTTAATTTTTTCTGAACTTTTTGAATTTAAAAGCTGGTTATTTTTTCAATACAACTGCTATTCTTCATGATCTCCTACCAGCGATTAGTTATGTTTTGAACAATACCAATTGGTTCCTACACCATTTTTTCATTAAATCATGCATTTAAACGATAGAAGGAGGGGGGGTGTGACGGTAATTTTTCCGTCACTTTAAGTTTCGAATAAGTAATCACCCAGGAAATTTTGTTTAATTATCAACCTTGCCGAGATTTAATCATGTGTAAAAATTTCGATGACTGCAGCTGCCGCAAGTGATTGCGACAGTAGCGCATTCTGTAGGGACGGTGAAGTAGCGGAGTACCGCAGTACACCGGTCGGCCGCCGCGCGCCACTCGAGCGCTCTCGCGGAGCGATCGGGAACCTCCTGTACTCGACTACCCAGCTGTTTAGCGTGTGCACGGTGACTCAGTCGCTCAACCTCTTAAGAAAAAGTCGGTTATTTATTATTTTAGCTAAATTAATTAATTGTTTTCACCAAATTGATTAAAGAAAGTCGCGAAGCTAATCTAGGAGAGTAATTTGATGTAAGGAAAAAATTATTTAATTGTATATTTAACTTGTTGGAGTCGAATGAAGTTGGTCGACGCTTACGAAAACTAGATGAAATGAATTTGATGGGGTCCCGACCGGTTCGCTACCGCAGTCATCCGACCTAATTGAGATAAATGCTTGATACTTCACTTACTTCGGATCCTTTCTTTTACGACGCTGTGCACGTGGTGAGTAGCACGCTCATAAGAGAAAGAATCAATACTCCTGCTAATTATTTACTTGTGTGACGCACTCTACCTTGGGTAGATCCTATAGTAAATAGTTGCTTGAGTTTTCAATTAATTGTATCAATTTCATTTTCTTCATCAGGCCTTAATTTATATTTGAAATCAGACTGTTTCTTTAATTTTTTTGACAAAATAATTCTCTCGTAATCGATCAATCTCCAAGTGTGTGCACGTGTTGAGTAGCTCCTGGGATTTTGGTTGTTATTGGAATTTATTTTGAATCCTAAATCTACCATTCAAGATTGAGTGCACGTGGTGAGTCGCACCGGTTGTCTGGGAAATTTAAGATCAAATAAATAAAACAAACTTTAATTGGAAAGTCTGAGAATTTCGTCCATTTAGTTGAATTTAATTTTGCACTTTCAAAATTAAATCTCTCATAGCGTGTCAAACTCCAAGAGTGCACGTGGTGAGTAGCACCGGGAACATTGGTCGCTATTTGGATTTATTTTTTGAAATACCTATTTATTTCAAACCGTAAATCCGCCATACAAGATTGAGTGCACGTGGTGAGTAGCACCGGTTGTATGAAAGATTTATGGTCGAATAAATAATCAAAGGAAAACTCATTCATTCATTTTTTTGTCCCTTTTACCGTTCCTGTCAAAGCATTTTAAAAGTCAATCCGATCAACTCATTCGTCTGCAATCATCCTATTTTGATCTCGCATTTAGTTTATTTTTTTTTTTTTTTTTGAGGATTTTAAGTTTGTAATTGTATAAAAAAAAATAGTTTTCTTTTCTTGTCAATAAAATTTGACTCTTGTATGTTCAAATTTGCTCTCATTATTCCTTCCTGCCATTCCTGTCCTCATCTCAGGAAAATCACCTCATTATATTTTTGATTACGCACTTCAAGTGTGTTGGCGCCCGAACCCAGGCGTTCCGACGAGCATCTAGCACCCTAAATTTGTGGCTTGATCTGCTGAAGCTCGATCCTTTCCAGAAGGCTTGCTTTCTGACGATCAGGATCCTACGAGTTCTCACTTTTCCTCGCCGCAGGGGGGTCCAGGCTAGCCTTCCGAGTGCTTTACCTGGGGGGGGGGGGGGGGAAGGGCGGCGGTGCCCAAAAATCGGAAAAATTGCTTTGCGTAATTCAGTGGCGTATTTACGGGGGGGGGGGGGACTAGGGGGTCCGGACGAAACCCCCCCCCCCCCCCGAGCCCCAAAATACAGAGAAACTAACAGTGAACTCCAACATAATGTGTTGATAAGGCGCGTCATTAACTCGCACATATCAACCCCTTCAGTCTTCATTTACAGAGATTTCAAAATAGGCAAGCAGCACAACAAGAGAATTCACGATCCAACACTGTGAGGTCAACGACGTACCTTGACAAGACCGTGTATTGTGAATGTAGAAAGCCATTCGAACGAGTTTAAGTTTTTTGATCTGCCTCAAGCAAAATCTTATAAGATTCTTGAAGAAAAGTGCTACGGAATAATTTAAGCGAGAAAGGAAAAATTCTGTCGAGCTCCTGAAAGATAAAGTCGATTTAACGGTATTTTGGGGCTAAAATACCCAAATCACTGGTATTATAAATCCTGTTATATTTTTGAAAAGAAATTGACTCGATACAAACGCAATTGCATTAAATATGTCTTGATTTTGTTATTTTAAACGTATATCCATGCAAAGAAGTTCAACCATGCCCATGCTTTATTCATTCATGGATTAAAAGTAAGCAATCTACATCCCGAAAATCTACTGATTTGCCGTAAAAAATTGCAGAAACTTGATATACCAGGTCTATGCACCCACTCATTGAATTTACCAACCAATTTCGTGATTGTAAATATGTAAAAATCAATATGCTATGGTCATTTTGGGTGCATTTATTTTTCATAGAACAATACTAATTTCAATCCCGAAAAACCATCAATTTTCCGTATTAAATCGAAAAAAATCGAAATGTGTCGACTCCTTGACGTGAAAATTAGATTCTACCTGTAAAAATACTTATGTTTCGATATGCTGAACACAAACCATGTGTGGACACAGTTAGCAGTCCGCGGCAACATCAATTTAACAGAATATAACGGCAAAAATTAGATCGGATTTTAGCCGCTTTGCCTGCCTCTCCTCGTCATTTACAAACCGTTGAAACCGTCCCTATACTCATCTCAAAATTTTTCTCAGAGCTTTGTATTATTATCAGCTTCTATTTAAATCCCGGTTCGATGACCGAATCGGCTGCTCAAAATGCAAGTCATTTTTGAAAGGTTCTGTAAGAAATTTATGATATTATCGGCTCTCAGGAAATCACCCCATGGCTAAAATTGGTGGTATAAACGTTTGAGCGTGCTTAAAATAATCGTATTCAAGAATCTAAGGCATTAAACTATGGAGTCGATTTCTTTTTAATAATATAACGGGATTTACCACTGGTGATTTGGCTATTACAGCCCCAGAATACTTTTCAGTCGCCTTTATTTTCCAGAATCTCAACGGAGTTTTTTTTTTTTTTTTGCTTAAACGACTCAAGAGACACTGTAGTTAAAAAAAATGTGGAATATTCGATTTGGACAAATAAAAAATGTTTAACTCGTTCAGGCACACCGTGTATTGTACGGAGTACTATTTGACCCTTGTCTCAAGGTCAAAATCTTACAAGGAAGCCTCTTGCAAGAGACGAATTTTTTGTAATTTCCCCTAATTTTTTTTCCGTTATATAATTGAATTGATTGTCAAATTCTGAGGTCAATTGTATTTAATTGTAATTTATACATTTCTTTTTTTCTCCTTCCTTTTATTTTTTGTATGGAGAAGTCGAGGTATTGTTGATTTCTTCGGATTTCGAATACTGTAACTTCTCGTCGATTCGGCCGATTTTTATGAATGAGGCCTCTATTAATTCATGTTTTAACGAAAAGTAAGGAAAAAATTGCTAAATACACGCTAAACGATTTGTTTGAAAAATTGGACGAATCCTAGCATGACGGTGGAATGTTTAATCAAGCGCAAGTAATAGGGCCATTGTTTCTCTCGACGCGCCGACGCGGTGGTCAGGTACGTGGGGAAGAGAGGGTTAAGTGGATTTCTATATGTGCAAGTAGCTTCCTGCATGAGCCACGTTTAGTAAATGGTCTAATGAGCCTCTAAGCTCATCACAGATTGCACTTACGGCTGCCTTGGCTATCACAGCAGTGGTACCAAATTTTGAAAAGCATAACAGGGGTGTAGATATCTGTCAATGCAACGTTTTAAACAAAACGGAGGAGTGAAATTCTCATTCGAAGAGTGCTGACCTGCTCAGCAATCCTCGAATCAGTTCGTTTGCTTTTGCTAATACAGTAGGGTGATCCAGACCAACCGTCCACTATCTTTTTCTCGAAAACGGCGAAGAATTGAGCTTCGGGATCAAAACTTTCGTAGGGTTAATCGACCCCAAAGAATCGAATGAAAATATTTTCAGCCCCCCAAAATGGTCCCTTGGGGGGGAGCCCCCCGTTTCTCGCAATTTTCAAATAGGAAGGGTATGTTTTGACTTTTGTTTCGGAATCTACGGTAAAAAATAAGAACATTTTGTTCTTTGCACTTTTTCCCTTAACCCCCATTTTTTGGAGTTATGGAGCATTTTTGGGGCAATTTTCAATTCGACGCTGTAAGCGGCCAAATCATCCAAATTTCAAAATCTAAAAATCTCCTGAGAGGAGAGGTCAATACCTTTTTATTGATGAGCCACATGACCCCTGTTGCTCCAAAATTTTGGGGGCCACGACCCCCCAAAAATTTTGGGGCTTTGGAGGGCCATGAGTCGAAAATGTCGAAAGGCAAGGGTATGTTTTGACTTCAGATTTGGATTCTATGCGAAAAGTTACGTAGAATTGATATGGCGCATGGCCTGTTTACTCCAAATTACTGAAGAACCCCATTTCCCCATAAGAAGCCGTGTATTTTTGGACAAAATAAGGGGGTAAAAAAAATTTGAGCAAACAGGCCATGCGCCATATCAATTCTACGTAACTTTTCGCGTATAATCCAAATCTGAAGTCAAAACATACCCTTGCCTTTCGACATTTTCGACTCATGGCCCTCCAAAGCCCCAAAATTTTTGGGGGGTCGTGGCCCCCAAAATTTTGGAGCAACAGGGGTCATGTGGCACATGAATAAAAAGGTCTTGACCTCTCCTCTCAGGAGATTTTTAGATTTTGAAATTTGGATGATTTGGCCGCTTACAGCGTCGAATTGAAAATTGCCCCAAAAATGCCCCATAACTCCAAAAAATGGGGGTTTAGGGAGAAAAGGCAAAGAACAAAATGTTCTTATTTTTTACCGTAGATTCCGAATCAAAAGTCAAAACATACCCTGCCTTTTTGAAAATTGCGAGAAACGGGGGGCTCCCCCCCAAACCCCCCCCCCCCCCAAGGGACCATTTTGGGGGGCTGAAAATATTTTCATTCGATTCTTTGGGGTCGATTTACCCTATGAAAGTTTTGGTCCTGAAGTTCAATTCTTCGCCGTTTTCGAGAAAAAGATAGTGGACGGGTGGTCTGGATCACCCTGTACATGCATATTTTAAATTAGCGCGGAGCATTCTCAGGTTTTTTTAAAAAAAAAATCAAATAACGTGGACTCTTGGTATTCATTGCACATAAACTAGAAAGCCCCAGAATGAGAAACAAATTTAAATCATAATCATTGATGGATTAGTAAACTTTTTACACGCTTCGGAAATTCTCAGAAGTTCGCAGCAGTCACTTTCCGGTAAGAAAACTAGGGAACTCGGTTATTGTATCGAGTGGGGGGTCGAAACGATCGCAAAGGCGGTATACTACGTATACGCGCCAAAAATCAAGGGACACTAAGGGGAAAGGAAGAAAAATCGGGTGGAAAGAGAACACGAGGAATGGCTCCCCAGAGGGTATTTCATACCAGACCCCCCGGTGAGAGGTTTGTCCCCCCCCCCTCCCCCTAGAACCTTATCATGCATACGCCACTGACGTAATTTGTGGAAGGCCCCTTTGGGCCCGTGAGTGCTTTTGATCAGAATTACTAGCTGAGCAAAATATCAAGGTTTCATCAGATTTGACCCGGGGAGGGGGGATTTCCCATAAGGATGGTGCAGGGTTCTTTTCTCTAACAGAAGTAAAATTGAAGCAATGTTTGGTTTTCACACATTTTTCCCATTTGATACTAGAATATGTTAAACGGTTGGGTTACTTTGCCTCTGTGGCTGAGTTAAAAAAAGGTTGAATTAGAAAATACATCTCTTCTTTCTTCACAGGTCCTTACGATTAAAGTTCATGGAGGTAGTTTGTTATGACCATGATGCTCTCATGACCATGACCAGTCTCCTGGATTGATCTTTAATATGGATTGGGAGGGTATGCCAAAATGGAAGAACTACTGGAAACCATTGTCTACCTTTCTAGGTGCAAATTGACTTCAGTGTCATACGTTCAGTCCAGAGCAGTCAAGTTCAGAGATTGACAGATTTGTAAGATGACCTTGGGAAAGGATTTCGCACGTTGGTTTAATGTAATAGCCTAATACCGTAGTATGAAATTATTTGCTGCAAGGACAAAAAGTGTAGAAATCAGCGAAAGTTCTGTAATAAGTAAATTAAAACTACACGGTAATACATAGGCTGTCCCAAAACAACTGAGAGTAAGTCTGTATTTCAGAAACAATAATAGATATTGAAACGCGGTTTGTAGGAGGTTGTAGCTCATATCCTTAGCTATCCAACGAGCCCAAGATTAGCTCATTTGGTCAAAATTTCGCTGAGTTACAGCAATTTTCCGGAGGCGTGTGAAGAATAACGTTACAGGATTTTTGAGCACATTTTTCCTTGTCTGAACTGTTGTTCCGAGAGTCGCGTAGTTGATAGCAATTTTGCGGATCACGTTGGCACTGGTCTAGATGCAAGTTCTAATATGTTTGCATGTGCTTTCATTGCATATCAGAGTTTTTTTCAACTTCCCAGCTCAGTGAAGCCAACATTGTCTAGCGTTAATGACACTTTCCTCCGCCGCAGAAGTTGACGGCCGGCCGCCATGCGGAATCAAAGCCGCCGACTCGCGACCCTCGGAAAAAGCTGCATGCCACCGATAAATGGTGCTCTCCCCAAGTCGATTTTCTCCATAAGTAACTAACATCTCTTTCACGGTATCAGAGGCAGTTAAACCTCGGCGAACACAGTAACGGATGGCATAGCGCTGCTCTTGTTTCAGCTCCGCGGGCGAACTCATTGCACCAAACGAGAACCCGTGTCATTAACGCTATACAATGTTGGCTTCACTGAGCTGGGAAGTTGAAGAAAACTCTGATATGCAATGAAAGCACATGCAAACATATTAGAACTTGCATCTAGTCCAGTGCCAACGTGATCCGCAAAGTTGCTATCAACTGCGCGACTCTCGGAACAACAGTTCAGACAAGGAAAAATGTGCTCAAAAATCCTGTAGGGTTATTCTTTACACGCCTCCGGAAAATTGCTGTAACTCAGCGAAATTTTGACCAAATGAGCTAATCTTGAGCTCGTTGGATAGCTAAGGGTATGAGCTACAACCTCCTACAAACCGCGTTTCAATATCTATTATTGTTTCTGAAATACAGACTTACTCTCAGTTGTTTTGGGACAGCCTATGTACAATAGAGTGATAAAGGTGAAATAGCTAGGATCGTTAATGAGCAGCACTAAGAATTTATGAGCTCAAGTGAAAGATCCAGCACTCAAAGTTGCACGGTTATGGCTCAAAAACGGAAAATTCGAAACTAGAAAACCAATGTTAGATTAATTTTAACGTTTGCAGTTGAGGCTTGGATTAGAAGAAAGGGCACTAAACAATTTTGAAAAAATCAAATGAAGATGGTCTTCAGAGAGAGAGAACTAAATTTACACCTCAGGGTCGGCAAACCATGAGAGAGATATCAGATAAACTTGTAAAGCATAAGATGCTGCCAAATGGACCCTCTTGAAAGAGCTGTGGTTGGAGTTAGAGCTCATTTATTGAATGGACTAACAAGAGATTAGCAGAAATTTGCATGAATTGACAATTAAAAGGGAAACGATTCTACGGATGACCACTCAAGAGATGGGCACTAAGCTTTTTCTCGTCTCCTTCACATGATAGATTTTTTTAAATATTCTATTTTAAAGAATAACTCGATGAATCTAACTATAACTTTTATTTTTGTGACAAAATATATGTGCTTGGCGCTTGAGGCACAAACAAGTAGGACAAGGCTTCGGTGGTTTGTCCAGAAGAACTCTTCGCTCTTTTCCACGTATATTTTTTAAGAAGATCTCAGTTCAAATTTTGAACTTCAATATTCCTACGAGGGGCGTTCAATAAGTAAATATCCCCCTCTCTAAAATCAATAGGAATGCACCAATTTTTGAAAACCTGGGCTCAAAATCTTCCTTAGGATATACTGAGTTCAACCAAACAAACCGCAACAAAATCGGACCATGTGCGGCCGAACGCGAGTCGTTTGAACGCGCCGAGGTGCACGCCGCTCCCGCCGAATCCGCGGAGATTTGAAGTCTGCGACAAGAGAAGAGCTTCTCTGCCAACGCTTCAGTCGTTCATCACTGACGAAAAATCAAAGAAGTTTTTGTAGAATAAAGGACTTACCTCACTTCTCCACATAACCAGCTCGATCCAAGCAGGTCTGATACTGATTGTGAGACTAAGGGAATAAGTGGTGGTCTGTATTGCCATTTATTACCGTATCTAAAATCTGGACTCGGGGGAGTTCATTTTGAATCAGTGGAAGAGGTCAAACAAGCCGTCAACACTTTCATCCCCAGCCAGTTGAAAAACTTCTACACGCGTGGTATCCAAAAGCTGTTCTCTTAGTCTCACAGTCATTATAAGACCTGCTTGGATTGAGCTGGTTATGTGGAGAGGTGAGGTAAGCCCCCAAGTTTACAAAAACTTCGTAGATTTTTCGTCAGTGATGAACGACTGAAGCGTTGGAAGGGAAGCTCTTCTCTTGTCGCGGACTTCAAATCTCCGCGGATTCGGCGGGAGCGGCGTGCACCTCCGCGCGTTCAAACGGCTCGCGTTCGGCCGCACATGGTCCGATTTTGTTGCGGTTTGTTTGGTTGAACTCAGTATATCCTAAGGAAGATTTTGAGCCCAAGTTTTCAAAAATTGGTTCATTCCTATTGATTGTAGAGAGGGGGGATACTTACTTATTGAACGCCCCTCTTACATGGATCCTCTTAGATCTTCAATGATCTTACAGGCCAGGCACCACAGCTCCATATGAGGGGTAATATTGAATTAAATGCTGGAAAGCTGGGTATTTTTCCAAAGGAAAAGGTGGTATACGTTTTTTCCATACGACCCACCGTTTTCGAGTTATAATTGTCGCAAAGTTGGGCTTTTAAACTCAAAATCGACCAAAACCCGACTTCCAAGTTTCCAGTGCGCTACAACTTAACAAAACCCGAGGAAAGAGAGGAAAACTCATTCCGAACCTAAAATCTGGGATTTCTCAAAAATTAATCCCAAAATCCAAGTCCGTGGGGGGGGGGGGGGGGGGGGCGCACGGTGACCGAATCTGTGGGCCGCGCGCGCACTGTTTTTACACACCGTGTCGTATCGCGCTGTGTTATCAGCTACTATGTGTCAAATGGCAATCATTTTTATTGATTTGGAGACTCCCGGTCTGATCCAAAAATTTGTCATAAAACTCGTGAAGTTGGCATAGCGCAAATGAGAGCGCTACAGGGCACTTATGGTGAAATCAAATTTAAAAGGAGCAACCGTGTGTTATGTACCTATTTCTGCAACAAACTGCAGCATTTAATTAAATAATAAAGTAATACCCATTAATCCTGCATTTCTTTTTCAAAGGATATTTCTTTCCTTAAAAAATCATAGACAAAGAATTGGAGGATTATTTTCAATTCGAATTGATTCCTTATCCATTAGCTCTTTTTGACGAATCCGGAATGCGGAAAATGTCCAAATTAGTGATTTATGACTTTCTTTTCAACTTGTGAAACTGCAGTCAAATTGAAAGGTTCTGTCCGTGTGATTGATGGAGGATTTATGGTTCACCAACAAGGTACACTCTACTACAGGTATGGACAAATGGAATTTTAGAAAGTCGTCAAAACGCGTAGATTTGACAGCATCGAGAGTACGACTGAGAAGACCTGCGCGGCAAATGGACGGTACGACTTCATACGTCACTCGATCGCCGATTTTCTCAACGCTGCCACTTCGGCACCCCGTTTGTCCATACCTGTAGTAGAGTGTACCTTGGTTCACAAAATTGTCTGGCATCGGCAAGAAATATTCTCCCAAATACTTGATAAACATGTTGAGTATGTACAGAAAAATTATTCCTCTAACACGTCAGTAGTGTTTGACGGATATCCGGAGGACAGCGCAGCCAGCAAAGAGCACCAAAACAGCGGAACGCTGTCGGAGATCAAAATTATTATTATCTCCAGAAATTATTATTGGAGAGAACATGTCAGTGACTGTCACACTAAGTAAATTCCTCGCGAACGAGAAAAATAAAAGTCGACTGATAGCTTTACTAAGAGAGAGGTTTGAGAGTGCAGGTATTAAAACTAAACAAGCAAAAGAGGATTCTGACGTGCTCATTGTAAATACAGCCTTCGAGTACTCTGAAAATTCCCCATCAGTCATAATTGTAAGTGAAGACTCTGATCTCTTAGTTATCCTTACAGCTTTGAACAATTCTAAGAAAAACATTTATTTTCTGAAGCCAGGTAAAGGTAAAGTTCCAAATAAAACTTACTCGCTGAACCAGAACCTAACTTTAGCAGATAATGTTTCATTTACACGCATTCACCGGTTGTGATACCACAACTGCAATTTTTAGGCAAGGAAAACATAAGCTCTTCAAATTGTTACAAAAAGATGAGAGCTTAAAAGTAGCGGCTCAAATTTTCAAAGAACCAAATGCTTCATCAGAGGCAGTAGCTAGTACAGGGGAAAAATTGTTTCTTTCCCTCTACGGTGATCAAGGTGATGTATCATCGAATCAATTTAGGTGCCAATGCTTCACACAAGCGATAAGCAAAAATGCACCGAATTTAGCTTCCTTGCCCCCTTCTTCAGATTTAGCATGTTTGCATTCATTTAGAGTCTATTTACAAATGCAGATGTGTTATATGGCCACGAAATATCTCCATTACAGTGAGGGGTGGAGACATTGTAAAACTGGATTATTCCCGATTCCGATACAGAAAGATCCGGCGCCTCAAGAGCTTTTAAAATTAATTTCATGCAAATGTGTGAAGGGCTGTCAAAATTCTTGTTCCTGCCGAAAAACAGGCTTACACTGCTCTTTACTTTGCAAAAACTGCGAAGGTAGATCATGCTCAAACGTAGCCGATATCATCGAAGATGAGGATAGCATGGATGAGGAAGAAAAGTGAGGATCTCATGTGTAGATTGCAAGGCAAAGATGAACCTCTGCCAGGTGTTAAACATGATTTTTTTTGTATTTCAGTGAATTTTTAAATAAATGTTCAACTGTCAATTGGAGAAACATACTGTTCTTTTTTTCTTTGTAAGTGACTCCTTTTTTCTGCTAATTGGGTACGTCGCTTTATTTCTATGGCTTTAACAGCTGAAACTACGAACACTATTGCAGCAACTAACAGAAAGGAACCAGGTGATCTAAGGAAACTTAAGTTGCAGGTTGAGTTCTGTGACGCTTCACCGAAGAAAAGCAAAGAATCATTTTGCAATTTCATTTCAATCACCAAAAAAGCTAACGAACTGTGCGCTTGAGCAGCGGCGCGCTACGGCACTGGGACATCTTGCCCCCCCCACGGACTTGGATTTTGGGATTAATTTTTGAAAAATCCCAGATTTTAGGTTCGGAATGAGTTTTCCTCTCTTTCCTCCGTTTTTGTTAAGTTGTAGCGCACTGGAAACTTGGAAGTCGGGTTTTGGTCGATTTTGAGTTTAAAAGCCCAACTTAGCGACAATTATAACTCGAAAATGGTGGGTCGTATGAAAAAAACGTATACCACCTTTTTAAAAGGAAATTTAATAAGCTTAATTAGAGCACTGAGGTATTTTGACGGAAAATGACTTTTTCACTGACTTATAGGCCAAAAACCGAAAAAATAGCGATTTTAGGCCTAAAAATCCACGATGGCGGCTGAAGCTCCACTTCAGGAACGGTGCAAAACTAACCCTTATTTATTCAAGGACCTCATAAAACGTCTTTTAAAAAAATTCCCAGCTTTCCAGCATTTAATTCAATATTCATTCCCTTGGTGCCTGGCCTACTACGACCCCCTCTTTTTTTAAAAGCCAATTTTAAAGATTCGTGAAGGAATTTGTATATACTTCTAAAAAGGCAATTGAAGAGTGATTTTCTGGTTGAGGAGATTCATTTACTACAATGTGGATTAAGTTGAGATAATCCCAACTTGGGAGCACATAAAGAGAGAATGTAATTTGTGGGGGCGTGAGCTCTTAGGAAATTGAATGTAATCATGTGGTTCTAGGTCTTAGTTTGTACCTCTTTATAGTTGGCAATTTTGGATGATTTTTGACTGTAAACTGAAAATAGAGTATTTTCCGAAGAAAATACACTAAAAAATTATTCTGTCCACTAAATTGGGAACTGAATAAGAGTTCATCATTCCTTTTACGCAAAAGACTTACAGCATGCATGGGCTGCCCCTCCCCCCCCCTTCCTCACCAAAAGTTACAGGAAGAAATGCTTTATAAAGCACTTATGGCAGTAAAACTGGAAAGATTTAGAATGAAATATGCGTTCTGAGAGGAAAATCAACTGAGTCCCAAACAAGGGGAAGTCCAGACTAGATTTTGATGGGAGTATGATCAAAATTTTTAACATATGATTTTTAACATATGTAGGGTTAGGGTGCAGCTTATTTTGTGATTTTTGAAATGTTACGGTGCCTCATCACCAATCGGGTCGAAATCATTAAAATACGTCCCAAAAAAAATTTCAGCTTAAAATTCGAATATTTAGAGGTTGCACTAACGCGCTTTATGTATTCGAAAAAACTCAAATTTTTGAATAAATCCGTATACTATTCCCAATTAACTAAGCCTCTAGAAACATAGTGCTTAACTGACCTAAGCAGATTTGTACTCTGAAAAGTCAATTATTACCTAATCTAGCGAAATATTACAGCAGCTGTCACGAAATCACCATCTTTCCCAGGTCAAACAGGCTTGAAGATTTGCTTATGGTGCACCGCACCGAGGCCGTCGAACTATGGTCCACAGACTGGCTTTAACGGAACTTTATTCGAAAATGCAGTGCATTGTTATAAAAGGTGTTGGATCTTATGTTTTTTGGGTCGCTGATTTCATTTTACATCTTAGTTTAACAAAATATTAACATCCTGACCAAGAAACTTAACTTCAAATGTGATTTCTGGCGCTTTTAAGACTGAAGATTTTTTCCACCCTATTTTGACATGTATAAAAATAATAACAAAAGTGTCTCTCGGTCGAGATCAGATATTTCTCCTGTATTTTTAGGCGGTGAATCCGAATATGACCTCCGTTTTGGTCCATCGCCCTTAAATTTTCCGGAAAAGCCGATTTTACCCGGAAAAATGTGGTGTGGTGTGTGTGGTGTTTTTGCGACTGTTGACCTCTGCAACATGTAGGTACAATTTTTTCCAGGTACTAAATAGTCATATTTCGATGTATTTTGATCTACTAAGTCCGAAAATGACCTTTGTTTTTTCTTATCACCTCTCACTTTTCCGGAAAAGCGACTTTTTCCCGGGAAAATGAGCAAATTTGACGTATTTTTGTCATAATTGCAATTCATGTTGATAAATTATACTGGACCCGTGGTAAAGCAAATCTGTCATGTATATTAAGCTGCTAAATCCGAATATGACATAGGTTTTGGTTTATCACCCTCCAGTTCTCCGATAATGCCGATTTTTCCGCGTCTTTTGAGTAAAACCTTTCCCGGACTCTTGTGTTAAAAATACGGTTTAAAATTGATTTGTATGTTTGATTTATCGATTCTTATGTATTTTGACTTGCTAAACCCGAATATGACCTTAGATTTTTCCTATCACCCCTCATTATCCGGGAAAATTCAATTTTCCTCGGAGAACGAGCTTTTTCGGTATTTTCGCGCCAATATACTCCCGCCAATTTACGCCAACTCCCTATAATGATCTACTATTTTTAAAGAATCTATTAGCTTTTGATTCTGTAAATTCTACCATCAGTAAAAATACTGCCTTAAAATTCCGTCGACACCTTTGGTATTTGTCAGAGGAGCTTGTTAGCTTAGCATTTTTTGATAATACATTGCCTGTTAGTGTCAAAACGTCAATGGCGAAGTCTGTGTTTAACAATAGGTCTGCTAACAATAGGAACAAAGTAAAACGACTTAAAAGGGCAGAGATCACTTTTGAAGATCTAAAATGTATAAAAAATAAGGACTTATCATCTTTTGTGACACAAAACAGTCTAAATTTCTTTAAAATTCTAAATATCCCATATACGTTTTTAAAACAAAGTCCGACGAAATGGCCAAAGCTACATGATTTCCAGCTAGCTCTCAAAGTAGTGAAAAATCTCAAAGTTGTGAACAACAATGCTGAAAGAGCAGTTTCACTTATTCAAACTTTCAATAATACCATCACTAAAAACGAAGAGCAAAAACAATATTTGTTGAAAATTGTCATGGAACATGGAAAGGCATTTCCAACTCCAGCTAAAAAGTTCCTGTAAATCCAAGGGACCTCGTTTTATATTATCGTAATAAATGAGTATCTCAACTTCCGTGTGATTTATTTCACCCCATATCATTCATCAACTTATCGATGAGAAGGATCAGCAAGGGGGGGGGGGGGGGGTGTTGTGACATACTTTTTTTCAATGATATGCTATGCCATTGGTTGATTGACCCGTATTCTGGATGCTGCTAGCTCCATGCGCCATTACAGGTCTTGACGCTGCCGTTGCGCTGGAGTACCAAAATAATAGCGAATCTTTAGGTGCATCCCCCCCCCCCTCTTTCAACCCTTATCGACCCCTTCTATTATGTGGTATAGTGATACAACGAGGTCCTTGATGACCCCACATTGTTGGCATCTACTTGAAGAACACGATGATTATTTAAACACCCGATTTTTCTAGAATTTCTTCTAAAACAGAAAAATATCGATACTTTCGACCGTTAGTGCAACCTCTAAATTTTCGAATTTTTGGCTAAAATTTTTTTCAGGATGTTTTCTTATGATTTCGAACTGATTGGCGATGAGGCACCGTAAAATTTCAAACTTTTTTTTAAGCCATCACATAAGCCGCACCCTAGTGTAGGCACTGGATCTTTATTTCACTCTTTCTGCAAACGGGCTCCAGAAGAGGCAAAAAGAAATTTTAAAAAAATAGGCAATGAGGGTTACTTCCTGAGCTGGCAAAATGGCATTGGTCCCGTAGCACTAAAAGCAACATTTTGCAGCGCTAAAATAGTGTAGTACCTTAGACAATTTTACTCATACTGAGAGGTCAGCAGTTCCATTCCAAAGGATCTGACATCATTTTTAGTAGTTTCTGCGATTGTTATGGTTGCTTTTCTTCTTTCTTTCCTCCAACGGTGTATGCAACTTTCTTTTCAAGGATACTCGTATGATACACTATAATCGTTAATTATATGGATGTGTATTAATTTATTGAGCACTACTTAGCTTTCCACTTTTTCAGAATAACTTTATCCCCCAATTTTGTTTTTCTCTTTCTCTTTCTTGCTCTACTTGCTTGCTAGTTCGTGCTTTAGAGCACTGTGATTTACCTAATCAAAGCAACACAATGTATTGATGAAGAAACAGCAACAAAATGTTTTATTGATGAAGATGCACTATTAATAAATTGTTTTTATTCTTGCCTTTTTGCATTAACAGCATCATTAGTACATCAATGATAATCAGCCTAATAGATAATGATCGTTAAATAAGTAAATATCCGAAAAAAGGAAGTTGGGTGTGCAGTTGGAAGTAAGTAAGGAGAAAATCAAGCAAAACAATCACAGGGACGATTAAACATTATATCAGATCTTCTGAAATTAAACCACAGATCTCTGTCTGAAAGCAGTGATTTGAGTCACAACACTACTTCAGCAGTGTCATGCGTGCAGCGTCATTATGCCAGAAAGCAACCCTATTTGCCAATTTTCCGCACAAAAATTTTTGGGTCTACTGGGGCCAATGGTTTCACGAACAAGGAGACTTTTGGACCCTCTCCCATCAAAATCTGGGTAGGAAAAAAACGGGAACCTCTACATGGACCTCGAACAATTATCTGTTAATATGAAACCTATTTGGTTATAACGAATGCTTTTGAAAGCTATCCTTGAGAGACGCCACTAGCTACACTTCAAGTTCTTTGGTATCTCGTTTAATTCTGGAACTAAAAATCAAACATTGGCAAGTACAATATAAGTGTAAGAGTTAAAGCATATGCTTTTGATAAGACAGTGGAACTTACTCCTGACACTTGACTCAAAATGCATCGACTCAGTCAAGAGAGGAGGTTAGAAGGTTTGCAAGCTTGTCAGGTGTTATGCTGGTCAGCTTTTAAATTGCTTGAATAGAGTGGACCAATAAACCAGTGAGAGCGAAAACACTCACTTTTCCTTACAATACTCTTACTTCACTTTTTCCAGAGAAGTGCTGTTTGAGGGTAGCCACATTTTAGATACGGCATCTGATTAAACTTCAGCGTCTCTGAAGTCTCTACATGCTTGACCTTGGGCACTAAAATTGTTTTCATTATGAGAATTTCTTCACTTACAGTGCAGTTTTTTTGCTGCTGCCACCTAATTCTTGAAATTTATTTTAGCGCAACAGGACATGGAAAATTAATATGCTACACAGGAAAGGTATGGTACATCTTGTATGATCTAGCCAACAAAACGAGAAATAGTTTTGACCATCAGGCTGCTGAATACTTTTATTTTCAAATTAGTATGCATGCGTATTCACATATTTAAACGAGGGGGTAACAATGTGAAGAGTATACGTCAATGCTACCAAACCCGTACACACATACTTAATAAAACAGCATGTGAGGTCAAAGCAAGATCTTACAGAAATTAGGAGAGGGCTTATGAATTTTTGTTATGTGGTAAAAAATGGAGATTGTTGCGAGTTTACATGCAAATACGCCCACTTTCAAACACTTGAACTGCAGGATCTTTTGGCTTGAAGCTAAAAATGAGCGTTCGAATGACTTGACGAATTTTTATATGAAGTACCAAACGGAACTTTCTTTACCTTGGAGATAGCTTTTGTAAAAATTATATAGGTTAATCAATAAAATGTAGTTTTACGAGCTAATCCAAATGCCTAAAATAGATACATTCATTTCTAGCTTAATCTAATCACATACAAATAACCATTAAGAAGGGAACCAGAGAATATTACTATGATACTCTCATCATACAGCTTAAGTTTTGAAAAAAAAAAAGATGGAGAAAGATATAAATATTGAAATAAATAGTACTTCATACACTTGTGTTAACTTCATATACATGTTTGAACCAAGTTTGGCTGAAAGAAGCCAAATGTGTTGCAATGCTGCTAAGATCATAGAGCTTTTTTTCTCTTCCGAGAGTCTGTACAATATATAATAATATTAAACAAACAATTACATACTGGAAGATTGAAAGGATAAAAAAGGAGGAAAAAAGAGTTGTAACAGTTTGTGTTTTTTACGTATTCCTGACCCCCCCCCCCTTCCCCCAAACAAAAAGGTGAATCTTGTATCTTTACACCCTTTGAACTAAATTTAATTTCCCTAAATTCGATCCTCCAATTCACTGTGGGTATAATTTACAGGTCCTTTTTGGTGATGAACGACAAAATTGGATAATTAAAACAACAGGAAAAAAAGTTTTAACCATGTTGAGAGTTCTGGTAATTGAATAACACTTTTCAAAGAAAGATTTTAAGGGTGATTGAAATCTAAGAAAGAAGTACCTACTAAGGAAAAGTGGGAGAGAAGCTCAATAGAAAAGTAGGAAAAGTAGATACAAGAGACTGAAAAATAAAGGTGCGACAGAGGCGGTCCGAGAATAAAAGAAAAATTCACTGATTTACCTAGAAAGGTAAGTTAGTTAAATATTCATCGCACATCACTTATGTTGTTCTTGGATCCAAAAATTTTAATCAGTTGACTTTCATAATCGTGTATGTTTCTTTTCAATATCTGCATGCAAGGGCCCAGGAGACGCTCAAATGCTTCCACATCCAAGACTGAAATAAAAACAAGGAAAATAAAAATATTACGAGTTCACTTTCAACCAAATTATTCACCAAATGGTGCAGCTATTGGGAAGGGTGCGCTGTCACTTTGGCTTAATGACACATTACAGGTCTGATCTCTTTGATGAAGTCATCTGAACTTCGGGTCCATAAATCCCAAATTGGGGAGATCTCGCCCCTCTTAATACCACATTCTGGGTTAATCTCACACGCTTTAACAATGAGATAAGATGTACAGATGACACACAATACAAAAACTAGGCAGGATTGGAAGGGAGCAAATTTGAGGGATGGGCTTCGAAGCCTGGTGAGGCAGGTTATGACAGCCCGCCTCACAGTCTAAATGGGAGAAGGGCAAACTTTAAAGAATCTAAAAAGCCATTGACACCGCTCAGCTAAAAACATGAAAACACTATTTTAACATCCCGAAAGGTGTGGCTTTCAAGGAAAACATTTACATTTTAACTTTTTGAAGCTCTACACTCAGAAAAAGTAGTGAAAGTCCCCGGGCTCTTATCAGTCAATCTAATCAGGAGAAGCGTCAGGTTAGACTCACGTCTAGTGGAATTGAAGAGTACCAGCAAACCACACCCAATGGCTAGCAGATGGTGGAAGACTAAAAAGGGCAGGGGCTACTTGATACAATGGAAAATAATGATATTAAATAAAACTGGGTTATTCAAGGGGAGGATACCCACCAGGAGTAGTTGGGATTTCTAAATTCAATCTCTAGGAAACTTTCTACCAGGAAAATCAGACCTGCGACATTTTAAAAATTTAGCCCAATCCAACGAACCCACTCTCCCCTACAGCTTTGAGTGTTACTAAAAATTATGCAATCAGCACCTTCCCTAGACCCAAGTTTTAGGAGACTTGATTCATTGAAACATTGATAAAATAGACAGAATTCACCCTTTCCAACAAATCCATGGTGCGATTTTTTGAGTCAATCTTCGAAAGACCTTTGAGACAAGACTAAAAAGGCATGTGGCACATAAGCCATTGGCTTGTGGAGGAACCTCTCAGGTGTAATTAAACCCCCTTTTGAACACTCGCGTTTCGCGAGTGTTAACAGTTAGAACACGTTGTGGTCACCTGTAGCCGAATTTTTGTGCTTAAGTTGCCGAGTGAGCCAAGGTCCAGATTAACCTTGGTGCGGTTTCTGGCACATTTGTGAGTTCCATTTGTCTTGGCCTGGGGGAGGAGAAATTACACCTATGAAGTTTAGATAGACTGCCATGTTACAGCATCTGACCCCTGTTTCTTCAGTTGCTTCGGGTCTAGTGTTGTAACTATGATGATGGAAACTATTCCTTACTTCTCTTCAACATATGCTACTGTAGCTAGAAGCAGCATTTTTTTAGTTTCATTCTGAGTTGCAACCTCACCTACTTTATTTATTTTAGATCAATATTTAGTTGAGCAGTCCGGCTGCTTATCAGGGTGGCAAGTGAAATTCTATTTCAAAATTCCCTGACTTACCGATGGAATTCCCTGACCTTCGGTAATTATTGCAAACCATCAAATGAGACAAAGTTTTTGCACAGAAAACAGGATTTGTTTGCTGGATGGTTTTAGTGTTTCGAAAAGGTTTTTGTGGTAAGTTATTGCAATCTTGATCGGCTTCGATAAAAAGGGTGCAACCATTTCATAGTCATTGCAAATTAGAGTAAAATAATTGAATAAATTCAAAATTCAAAGCCAACTGAGTCTATTCCTGTGAAAGCTTTAAGGCTACATGATGAAGGAAGAAAAGACAAATGTTGAATTATTCCTCTTTCGTCGTTTAAAATAAAGAAAGAATCCAGGAACTCAGGAATCGTGGAAGTAAACGTTG
The DNA here is from genome assembly GCF_918797505.1 of Bemisia tabaci. Taxonomy (NCBI): domain Eukaryota; kingdom Metazoa; phylum Arthropoda; class Insecta; order Hemiptera; family Aleyrodidae; genus Bemisia; species Bemisia tabaci. The sequence continues at coordinate 39,467,183 of NC_092793.1, forward strand.
GTCTGAAAAGTAATTAATTCTCTTGAATAGGGAAAATTGCTTCGCGTATAGTGGGAAGAAAAATGGGACAGCCATACTGAGTTCGAACGAAATTCATAACATTTATTGAATTGAAAAGGAACAAATTGAGTTAGAAGTTCAGATCAAAAAGTAATATTAATCAGTATGAGCAAAAATACACACTCGAAGAAGATTTAGGTTAGAACATGTTTCTTGGTTGAGGTTGTTGAGGTCCTTGTCGCGGATATTGTCGAAGCCGCGCTGCGCGGGGCCAGGGCGGGAAGACGACGGGGGGAGGATGGGCGCGCTGAATCCACGGAAACAAGCGGAATTGGACGGAAACGGCCGATCTTCTTCACACTGTCGCGGAATGATCGCGGCGTAGCAGGGTATCGCTAATCACGGTATGCAATTGTTCAAACGCGAAAATTCCCTGACCGGTCACGAAAATCCCTGACTTTTCCCGGTTGTTCAGAATTCCCTGACTTTTCCCAGATTGCCCCGTTTTCCCTGACGCTTGCGACCATGCTTATGTACTTCCGTGGAACAATAAGTGAAGCAAGTAAGGAAAATGTCTTGATCTCTTCGTTTTGATGTGTAAAAAAAAAAAAAAAAATTTCGATGTTGCCAAGATCAATCTTGCATCTAACACCCCAAATTCGAGATGATAGCCGAAATAGGGGTGAAAATATTGGAATTTGTTTTTTAAGTCGTATTTAGGGTGTATCCTTACATATTGTTGGTCGTAGAATCCGAATTTGAGGCTCGAAGAAATGCCCGAAATTGAAGATGGCCGCCGAAATTTTTACAATATGTGGTGACCCTGAATTGGGGGTCGATAGGGGACGTAGCTGGAGCTTTGCGATATCAGCCGACGGGACGTCTCTAAATAGAGATATCTCGAGCTGACGTCATAGAGCTCCAGGGGGACTGTTGCGTCGGACAGTGGTCGCCCGTGGTCTCTCTATGGAGAGAGATCTCGTGCAGACCACCTACGCAGCATAACAGTGGGTGCTCTTGGGGGGCAGTCGTTGACCCTCCCAAAAATGGAAAAGGGTAGTCAATGAAGAAAGAATGAGTCTGTCCTAGACTGATTTTTCGAATATATTTTTCTGAGTTGACAAATCCGATCATCTGAAAAGAGCTCGACAAGACTGAAAGGATAGCTAAGAAGGGGAAAGAGACTCCAAAAATATGAACGGTGTTTTGGAACAACCGGAGTCGTCCGTCTGACCTATCGGCTCGTCGATGACGCGCAAGTGCAGGCTTGAGCCCTCAGCACAAGCACCAGACGACCGTGTAGCGAAGACTGGCTTTCCTCGAGCGACGGAGCAAGTGGCCCAGCTCCCTACGCTCGGGTCGGCCGGCGGCGCGCATGCGCATTTCCCAGCGGACATCAGCATTTTTCCTAAAGTCAATGCTCTTCCTGACGTTGCCAATTTCCCCCTGTAATGATGAATTGTCTGGGAAAATTGGGTGTCTCCTCACAAATAGTGTTTAAACTTCGATAGGTACGTAAAAGTGCCAAGTACGGTGTTCTTCATAGGGTTTTTTGGGTCGTAGGTTTCACATATCAGGTCAAAAACTTACTACAGACCCACAAATAGTGCAGTTTTGAAAAATCGAGGCATCAATAATTTCAAGTAAAACTAGTCTGAATGCATATTCTGAGATAATTTTGCTCCCAAATTCCAATTTTTAAGCATCAAAAATTCAGTTCAAACTTTCTATCCGCCATAGGGATCCATGTGATTTCAAAACTCTAATCATGTTTTCTTGAAATAGCAAAAAATGCACACATGCGTCTTATCTTCCAGGCCCCTAAAATAAAAATACCACAAATTTTTCAAGAAATCTCAGCGGAAAGCCTCTTGCTGCAATGCTATCGCACTGTGTTGTGTTTACGCTCGGAAAAACAAAACAAACCTGTTCATGAAAAATTCATCTTAGCATTCCTGGAATCAATCAAAGATACGGTATCCGACTCCATCGTTTACATCAGCATAACGCCATGCTCTTCTATGGGACTGATTGACAATGCATCAAAAATATGAATTCTGGAACGCAATCCTACTTCGTTATTATGAAAAGGTTGATTGAAAGAAGATTGGTACATCCAGCCATATTGATGGCATAATGGTGGAACCTTATTCTGGTGTGCAGTTCAAACTGTTTGTCTTGATATGCTACCTGTGGTGTTCCAAAGCACTCGTCCACTATTTTTTTCTCTGAAATGGCCGAGAATTGAGCTTTGGGACGGTTTGTGGGAGTTAATTGACCCCAGAAATTCGATGAAAATATTTTCAGTCCCCGAAACCCCATTTTGGGGGGATTTTAAGAGGTTATCCCCCGTTTCTCGCATATTTCAAATAGGTGAATTATTGTTGACTTCGAATTCAAACTAAGGTTCGAAAACTTAAGGTTCTCATCGACTCGTCAACAATAAAAATCAATTCTACGAGTAAAAGTGTATAGTAATCGGTGTGCTACAGTCATCTTAGGCGCATTTATTCATTCATGAACTGAAAATAAACAATTTCAATCTCCATGAATCATTGATTTTCCGTAAAGAATCGCTAAAAATCGATACAACCGATGGAAATATTGACTCATCAACATTAAAAATTGATTCTGCATGTAAAATACGTAAGAACCTCTGTGTTTAACATGTTTGAACAACGATAAGAACCTCGTTGATACATCAGTTCAACAAGAAAACAGGAAAAAATAAGGTAGAATTTTGACCCTTTTGTTCCCATGTAACTCAAAAACGGTTCCTATACTCATCTTGAAATTTTTTCCTGAGTTTTCTGTCATTAGGAGCTTCCATTTAAACCTTGGTCTGATGGTCGAATCAAATACCTAAAAAGGGGCTAAATTTTGGAAGGCTCTTTTGGCGGCCATCTTGAATTTTGGGCATTCCTATGGGTTGGAGAGGATTTTGAGTCTCGAATTCGGATTTTACGACCAAAATTACATGAGGATAGATCCTAACTACGACATCAAAGACAAATTCCAATATTTTCAACCCCCGAATCCCTATTCCAACCGCCAGCCTAAATTGAGGGTGTTCGATGCAAAATTGAGTTTAACAACATTGATATTCTTTGTTGGCACATCAAAACGAAGAGATTAAGACAATTCCCTCACTTGCTTCACTTACCGTTCCACAGGGATACATAGGCGAACGGACTGTTGGTTCTTATGAAACAACTTCAGCAATGTTAAAGTATGTCATCAAGAAACGAAAAATCATAAAAAAAAACTTTGTCCGTTTTATGGTAAATATAATACTACTAAATCAGTCGTGATAAAGCTGAATAATGAGTGTGCGGTTTCGAAAAAATTGTCCTTGCATGTATAAAAAGTGAGTGATCTCAGAGTATACATAAAAGACAACTGGGTGTACCCATCATCATATAGTTCTATTAGTGTATTTTCCGAAGGAAAACGTTCTCCCTCATGGTGGGACCTAGACCTGGGACCATGTAAAGAGCACCGATCTCGTGTCGTAGATCACGAATATATACGTCAATGTCATTCATTTTCTGTCTCATTCATACATATATAGCCAGCGTGAGGATTTTTCAGTTTTCCGCAACTTCTGGGGTTTATAGTCCCCTAAGAGTATTTTTAAACTTTGAAGAAAAAATCGGAATACGTTAATTATTTTTCGCTTAGCGAGGGGTCAAAGTGGGGGGAGGTTTAATTTTGTCCACGCGATAACTCGAGTAAAAATGAATATTTTGAGCTGAAATTTTGATGGTGGTTAGATATCTACTAAGACTGGTTTCCTGTTGAATTTCAGCGAAATCGGCCAACGCGTTCCATAATGGTGGCAATTTACCGTTTTTACGGGTGAGGGGGAGGGGGTAGGAGTTGCGCAGCCAAGGGGAACTATTTCTTGAAACATATCTGTGGCAAGAGGGGTAGGGTAAATGATTTCACTCCCCAATGTGACACTACCCTTCGGAAAATACACTCATTCCGCGGTAAATGCGCGGACTACAAAAAGAACCGTCCCCTACTTGCCGGCAACCCCACGAAAAAACCCTGCCGCTTTTGAAACTTCAGATTTCCTCATTCGTTAATTTCTGAAGGACAAAATGGTTGATTTTCTGATGGATCTCACTTACTGCACTTTTTGTCACAAAAAATGTTACATTAAAACAATTCCGTACATTTATAACTTATTCTTGGCATCCCAGCTTTTCACACTGAGTAACTTTAAACACCCAAATGAATGGTTGTACGGAGCACTTTGGTCTGGGAACGCAAAATCGTGGCCAAAAATCCGATTTTTGAAAGTGCGAAAATCTGGCAAGTCAGCATGCAGCCTTTGTATACATTCTTTAGCAGTTAAGGAATGACCTATCAAATGTTTTATAGAAGTTTTTAATATCAGATATATGGTGACATACTCTACATGCTCTGAGGTAAGTAAAGAAATGTGAGAATTCGAAATGTATGGATTACCTTAAGCTATTTTGTCAAAAGTCAGCATAGATCCTCAATCAAATATATAACAGAAAGCTCAAAGTAAGCACTTTTTGATGGTTTCATTATATTTAAAATTAAGATTAATTTTGCGGCCATTAGGAGACTCAAAAGTTATGTCTGAAAATAGGCCAAATATGACCTTGACTTCAACTTTTCATCACTAGTCGTTGCTAATGCGTCAATGCGTCCTATCAGTATAAGAATGTAGCTCAGATGTTCCTCTGACAGAAAATATTAAGTTTCTTTGCGTGTTGTATGTAATGTTAAGTATTTTAGCGGCTGGGGTCTTTTTCAGTCATTTTAAGGAAGGGTTTATTAGATTTTCGGAGCAATCTGATTTCTATGTACAGGCGGTCAACGTTCGATTAACAATGATTCATATATATTTTTGGCTGCTGAATCTGAAAATGATACCAATTTTTCCCGCCGGTTGCAAGTTTTCTGGAAAATTTGCGTTTTTGTGGGAAAACACATTTTTAAGTGCTATAATATTTTCCCCAGAGAAACGATTACTAGGTAAAACGAAGGTCATTTTTTCATTGATGAGCTTGGGTATGAGTAAATACACATTTACCAACACTGCTTTCTTTGGTGGAATGATGGTAAAGCTGGCTCTATGGTCAGAATGTTTCGAGTCTGACTCCTAGCCAGGCAACTAGAGCTTCATGATCTTGAGCGAGGGTTACTGGGGGCTTATTGTTGTGAAAGGACCGAAGGGGAAAGGAATTCAAGCACGGATTAGACCTCAGTAGCAATTGTAGTTTTGTTTCCTTGTGTTTGGATCGCATTTAGCAAAAAGGAACCAGCGCAATACAGTGTTTTAAAAATCAGGCAACTTCTTATTTTCTTTTAAATATACTTAATTTATGGACAATATAACAATTTACACCATTACTTTCCTTTGAAATGAACATTCTTTGGGTAGGAAGCAAAAATTGTTCGCCATCCTGAGAGATTTTTTAGATAATTATGAAGAAGCAACATTTTTACAACACTGTAATCTTGCTGGTTCCTAATTGCTAAATGCAATCCATTTATTCTATGGAATAGCTTACATTTATCATTCCACTACAAATCTATACAAAAATGAGGATTGTAACAATAAAAAATCAGCGCAGAATGGTTCTCTGCGTCTGAGAGATAATGTCAAGGCTACCAAATTTTACAGAATGTAAAGTATGCCCCAAAGCATTTCATAGCAGGGTCTGACGATCAAAGAGTAAACACATTTAAGAAATGCTATAGAAATTAATATTTTTGTTCAGAGAGGAGGCACTAAAGGTCTCATACCCCCCCTTCTTTTCCTTGGCATCCCTTTTGGTTACGCATCCAATTATCTTGCAACCACCATAATACTACCGTAAAGAGTGTGCTGCCATGTATACATTAATGCTCCAGTCAGGACCAATAGACCAAAAATCATGATGCAAACTCATTCAACTACCATGGTTTCTTATCTTTTACTGGGAAAAAATCCTAATTTTAAAGGCTATTGCCCTGGTAGACTCATCATATTTGCAAAACTGAGTAAGCAAAGTACAGTCTGGCGACCTGTGAAACACTAAACTGTCATTGTGGTATCCGAATCATAGTTAGACTTCTTTTAAATTTTTAAATTTTAAGGGTCTGTTGCCATTTTAAATTTCAGAATTGTGTAAAACTAAGGTCATACAAAAACGTAGCGACCCAAAAACCATGGGCTTAACCAATTTTAGGATATTCTGATCATTTCCTGATTTTTGGCCACAACTTGGGGCTCTCAGACCATAGTGCAATGTTCAACACACTAGTCCTAAATCTATTGAATATACCGAATTTATAAGAGTCTTTATTTTCAGTGTCAGTTCTCTTTTTCTGTCTTCTTGATAAGGTCAAAAAATTTCCCAGGGGAATACAAATTCATCTAGAAATTGCTGGGAGTCTGTGACTTTTAGATGAAAAAAGTTCGACAGAGTCTAGTTGGAAAGCTAATTTATAAGCTCGTATAACCTGAATTTTGCTGGCTGAATCTATTCACTCATATGACAGTTGATAACAAGACTTTCTGGATGCCCCGAATAAAAATCTATTTAAAACAGAAAGAGTACTTACATGCTAATTTGACATTTCCGGAAGCGTACGCTGAGGCTGCTCGGGGCTTATGAGTGACCAATGCTAACTCTCCAAAATACCCACTTTTGCCTATCTGCTTGATTTCTACTTCTTGGCCATACTCATCAAGCATGAATATTTTCACTTCACCCTCCTCGACAAAGTACATACCATCGGCAGCGTCACCTTGCTTGATAATACGCTGGCCATCAGTGAAGTGACGAGGAATCAGAGCATCGGCCAAATTCATTTTCTCATACGGCTGTTAACAGAAAGTTTTGGTGAGAATTTTGGCTTTCTTGAGCTACAGTTTACAGAAGTCTTCATTGAAAATGTGAAGCAAATATTACCACGAAAAGTTCAGCTGAAGCAAACTAAAAAAATATGAAACATCAAGGATGCAGAATCTTCCTGGCTTCAACATGAGAATGTAGAAGCTAGGCGGGTGCATAAGAATGCACCTGCCCATCACATTTCCTTATTTTTCGAAGTGGTTTTCCACAAAATTCCCTCCCCCTCAACTTGTCCTTCTTTTCATTGTTAAACTGTTGACCCTTAAAACTTTTTCCAAGACTGGTGCATCAATGGTTGCTTGGTTGAAACTTTGTTCTCAGATTGAGATGATAAGAGAGCGACGCCAAAAACGACCGTTTTTTGGCACAATTTGGGTCAGCAGGGATTTTTCAGGAGCCGGGCCCAAACGATACCTTTTGATACCCTAAAACTCTGGTAAAAATTTTAGCTTGAGTATACGCACGGTTTTTGAGAAATGGGGGGGGGGGGCAAAGTTGCCAAATCGGCATCGTTCTGGACAGAATTTTCACGGCAAAAAGACGGGTAAAATGGGCGAAAAAGTTACTCATTTGCTGTGTTTTGGCTGTAAATGTTCTTATTGAGCCCCCATGCATATAACTATGTTTAATTTCGAAAATTTCAGTCGCACAGTGGTCCAAAGTGAGGAAAAATCGTGAACTAATCAGGATTCTTTGTAAAAATGGAAGTAAAATTGTCAGTCTCCTGCAGTTCGAAAGAATTAAAAAAAAATTAAGTACATTAATTTTTCCGGGATCGAAACTCTGCAGGACCCAACAGTTTTACTTCACTTTTAAAAAGTTTGACAGAGGGTCCTGATTTGTCCACAATTTCTCCCCATTTTGGACCATGGTGGGACCGACATTTTTGAAACTGAACACAGTTATATGTACGGGGGCCTAATAAGAACATTTACAGCCAAAACCCATCAAGGGTATGACTTTTTCGTCCACTTTTCCCGTCTTCTTGCTGTAAAAATGCTGTCAAGAATGATGGCGATTTCGCAACTTTACCCCCCTCCCCCCCATTTCTCAAAAATCGTGCGAATACTCAAGCTAAAATTTTTACCAGAGTTTTAGGGTATCATAAGGTATTGTTTGGGCCCGGTTTCAGAAAAATCCCTGCGAACCCAAATTGTGCCAGAAAAGGGTCGTTATTGGCGTCGGTCTTTATTTTCTATTGATGAACATGGTCTCCACTAAGGTACTACTTTGGTAACAGCTGATCAACTGAATAAACTGATCAATAACTTGAATCTGTCTGACGAGGAAGAATCAGCTTGAAATTTTCTCACAATACATGTTTGCACTAGGTGAAGGTAGAGGAACAACATAAAAACCCTTCTCTTGAACTTAAAAATGTCCTCCTTGCATGATTTTACAATGTCCGGAGAGCACATTTTGAGTCTCGCCGAACAACGATGGAGGATACGTCTGTCTGGGCAAAATTGGCGTCAAATATGTCCTAACTGATAGGTTTTGCGAGGAAAGTTTGCTGGGAAAAGGATTTAGGATTTTTGGAGGGGTCTCTGGACTGTTTCAAATGCGCTATTTTCCCGTTTTTCAACGAATGCAGGGGCCTAGGGAACCCCATATGAGGTCGGACATTGCCCATTCTAATACATGGAAGTCAGAACTATGCTTCAGCAAAATTTGGAGCGTGCTGGAGTAGTCGCGCCAAAAGAGTATCTGGCTCTTGGACTAAATAGCCTACCTATCTTCTTTAGGTGTCTCTCTCCTAGACAGCCAGATTGATGCTTTCATCACAAGCTAACGGCACTCCCAACTACTTCCAACTCAATGCTTTGCCGATCACCTCCTGAAGTCGTTTCTTTCATTTTTGGATTTACTGTCTCCTGAGTGCCTCTTTCTCTAATTTTAATCTCTGTAAGTGAAACTTTTTTCCACAGTTTAGATAAAGCCAGCATAATTAAAACGAAAAACTTATGTAGACGTTCTGTTTGAAGATCAGAGAAAAGCAAAGAAATTTGGAAAGGCCACGGAAGTGGGGAATTTTTAGATATTTGACGGTCCCTAATGCATATCTTCTTCTTCTTCTTCTTCTCTAGCACTACAGCCCGATGTGAGCCTTGGCCTCTAATACACATCTAACAGAAATAATCGAGTTTTGCCAATACTCACATTTTTGGGCTGCGAAACCGGGGCCTAAACATGGTTCCGGAGCCCAACTATCCTTCAACTATCCCCCTTCGGCCCAAGTTGAAAACCGAACTTTTTTAACTTTTTAGCCCAATATAGCTGAAAATCCATGTTTTTCGTAATTCTACCTCAGATTTTTACCTGGGCCCCAGAAGGGCAGGTCATGAGCTCCAAACACAATGGGCCTGTTGCAAACTTTTGCTAGAGCAAAAATAAGAGTTGTTTCTTATAGATAATGCCTCAAAAATCACGATGAGCGCATCGGCAAAGTCTGAAATGCACTCATAACTTCACAATCTGCGTTAGAAATTTGCGTTTTTTTAAGCTTCCCGCTTCAAAAAAGATACTATGGCACAGGTGAACATTTTGTTAGAGGAGTCGCTCCATAGTCGGCGATATTCATCATGGCCGACGCTTGCGCGCAGTTCCGCGCGTAATTCGAGGAGGGTTCAAGGTCAATCAATTCGGGCGTGGAAAATATGAACGTTAACACACCGATTGTTATCTGGTCTAATCCAGTTCAGGTGTTATCTCGTCCCATCAAACGTGTTTTGGCGGATTGGCGTCGGCCATGATGATTATTGCCGACGATGGAACGACTCCTCTTACAATATGTTCACCTGTGCCGTAGTATCGTTTTTGAAGCGGGAAGCTCAAAAAACCGCAAATTTCTTACGCAGACTGTGAAGTTATGAGTGCATTTCAGACTTTGCCGATGCGCTCATCGTGATTTTTGAGGCATTATCTATAAGAAACAACTCTTATTTTTTCCCTAGCAAAAGTTTGCAACAGGCCCATTGCTAGAATGAGCAATGAGCTAGAATTCGTCTGGTAAGGTAAATTTAGCTCTAAACAAAAGTTGAGCTATTAGCCGATTTTACAAATAAATGCAATGATTGCGACTCAGGCCATGCTTCAATAAAATAAAATAGTTAGTTATAGCTGAGGAAAGGTGCCAAGAGTTGTTGGATCTATTCAATGCTTTCCATCCATCCATTAAATTCACCTCAGAGATAGAATTAATACGCCAATAAATTTTCATGATATAACTGTAGATCGCAAAAGTGGCCAAAAAATTCACACAAGTTGGTTTCAAAAACCGGCCCATTCCGGTAGAAACCTCAGTTATTTGTCAACTGCACCGCATTACATCGTAAAATTAATGTCGTCAATAACTTACAAGAGTTTACAGACTCACTGACAAGTGCTCCTTGAAGCAAAGTTGGTCCCGTGCAGCAAAATTGTTACTAATGAATGGTTATCCTCTCGACTTAATCAAAAAAGGCATTGAAAAGTGTCATTTTTTGCAGAAATATTAATGTACGACCATTTAAGAAAAATTTTAATACTGATAAGGTTATTAAGATGCCTAATGTTGAAGGACTATATGAAAAATTGTCCCAGAACTTGAAGATTTTAGGTTTCGAACCTGTGTTTAAGAAGATGAAAAATAACAGAGAAATTTTCACTAAGCTTAAGAGCAAAACGCTGGTTAAAATGTTGTCTCCACAATTAATTGTAACGAGTGTTCTAGTTCTTACATTGGTCAAACCAAGCAATACCTAAAAGATAGGATTAAATCTCATAAATATGATAAGGAAAAAAACTGCCTTACACCGGCATGAAGTTCAAAATGGTCATAATTTTGATTTTCAGAATCAGAAGGTTTTAATCAGGGCAAAAATCTTCCAGCAAGATTAATCCATGAGGCAATCCAAATTAAAAAAGAATATAGTGCCACTAATTTTAAATCTGATGTTGAGTGCCTTGGCGCGATCTGTGATCAATTCTTGTAATCTACTTTTCGTGTGGTTCCTCTCTCTTTCCCTGGGAGATCTGTCTTGTTTGTCAATTTAATATGAGGTTATGATCTAACTCTGATTTAGCAGCTGTTTGTGCTTATTGCTGTTTTACTTCGCCTCTTATCTTGCTCTCTTTGTCTGTAGACTTTATTTCTTTATTCCATGTCGCAATCTTGTAGTGCTTTTCCCTTTTCTTCGAGGTTTTGCATCTTGCCAGTGTTTTTCATTCTTATCTATACTATACTTTCCCTTGCACTGATGAAGACTAAAGTGTCAGTCGAAACGTTTGCTTGTCCACCATATAAAGGTAAAATAGTAAATATATGAAAATTTTCTTGCACACTGTTTCATTTTATTAAAGCATGGCCGGAGTTGCCATCATTGGATTTATTTGTAAAATTGGCTGATAGCTCAACTTTTGTTTTCACATTATGAGTAGCCGAAAACCGAAAAATCTTGTTCAACTCTAAATGTTTCCACACGGTATGCTACTACAAGCTCAGGGTAACAAAACAACATTAATTTAGAAGGCTCTAGAAGGGTCATACGGGCTCATATTTCATCAATCTGGAGGACAACTTTTGATTACTTTTGATCTGCCACATGAACTAGAATCTGTCTGACGAGGTGAAATCAGTTTGAAATTTTCTCATAATACATGTTTGCACTAGGTCAAGGTAGGGGAACAAAGTAGAAACCTTTTCCTAGAACTGCAAAGAGGCCTCCTAGCGTGATTTTACAATGTCGAAGAGCCCATTGCGCAGAACAACCGCATGAATTTGGAGAAATCAGTCCAAACACAACCAGCATCAAATAGAGCCATGTTTACAGGTTTTAAACGAATCATCCGATTTTGAGGGGGAACAAAAGGAGAATTTGCAACGCTACAGTGAAAAGTGTTTTGACATAGATGTGAAGTTCACCAGCTGAAGAAAAAGACACAGAATAGGCTGAGAGCAGTGGAAATTGATATCTGGAGGAGAGCATCAGGAACTTCTAGAAGAGATTGTGTCCGTAATGATAAAGTTAATCAGATCCTGGAAATCTAAATTCTAAACGATTTTGACGTCATGACCTAATGGCTCGTCTGGTGTGGTCAAGGGAGCAGTGTCGCAGAAAAAGGGCTGCCAAAAAAGATGCTCTATTGGATTCCTCCTGAAAGGACGGTGACACAGAGTTGAGTAAGAAATAAAGGAGTGTCAGCTTCTGAAAGGTCTTAATGAGAATAGGGGTCTGTGTCAGTGAGGCAACACAGGGCGCCAGAGAATACTGAAAAAACAAGTCTGGTAAATATATACTTAATTTTGCATTGAGTTTTTGGTTATTTCCGCTTCCTCTAGGCTGCTGTCATCCAGGTGACATTATGATGGCGGACATCTTAATTTCCGCATTTGCTTTAGACATCCTGCCCACATTGAATTGACAATTAAATAAAAGAGACATTAATGTAAATGGATTCTTTTAGCAGTGTATAAAAACAAGAAACATAATATCAGACCTGCAACGCTTTTAACATCGGTACACCATCTATGAGGGCTTCATACATTTTCCTTTTTTTGAAAGCACTCTTGAGGACAATACGCCTGAACGTCTGACGATCCATGGCCCACAATGAACCGGTTGATGCAGCTTGAATTGTGGCAGCTCTCGGCATATTGTATAAAAGAGCTAACTCTCCAAAACTACCTTTATCATGGTAAGTGTGAATAAGTTTATCAGAATTTCCATCGTTGACAAATGCTTGATAATCACCTCTGTAAAATGAGAAAGTAAAGCTCTCAATCAAATAGAAGAACAAGAGATAAACATTCAAACGTTGCCCAAATTGAGCGTAACAAGGTGATAAAATAGTGCTGATTCCACACTATTTTGCGAAAAAAACAACGCTAAAAAGTTCAAAAATTCTAATTTGAATCAACAATTTTGATTCTAATTGACATTTTTTGCCTTATTTTCTCCACAAAGTGGTGTGGACCCAGCACAAATATACAACCTGGTTAAATGCAAGAGCGAACATTGAATAGGAGCAAAAAGTTATAGGTATAAACGATTACAAAACATTGGAGCAACTGTTTTCGAAAAATTTTGGTTCAAATGAAAGGAGGGGTATCGATCAGGGCCTTTTTTGGCCCCCTCCTAGAATCTGGAAATTTATGCGGGTTTTCCAAGTTACCTCAATGTAGTTTACAGAAATGATCATGATTTAGCCCCTAGGCCACTGGATACATGTTAAACGGTTGCCTTTAGTAGTGTCCAAAAAAAATTGAATTTTCCATACAAACAGCCGTGAGGATAACGGATTTTGGAGTAGTGGAGGCATATTTTCACTAAACGCATAACATCAACTTAAATGTGGAAATTTATGCCGGTTTCCCAATTTGACTCAATGTAGTTCACGGAAACAATCATGATTTAGCCCCTAGGCCACTGGATACGTGTTAAACGGTTGCCTAAACATAGGTCTGCAGGCGTACACTACATTGAGTCAACTTGGAAAACCCGCATAAATTTCCAGATTTTAGGAGGGGGCCAAAAAAGGCCCTTATCGATACTCCTCCTTTAGTCAACGAATTCAAAATTTTAAACAGTCCTTGAAAACAGATCTCCCATTTCGATGGCATTTACGGCATGGACCAGAAAAAGAGTTTTAGAATTTGAAATGGTAGATTACTACTGAGTGTCATCCTATAAAGCCAGAGAGAAACAAGTCGGCCAATTTATGTGCGGCGCTTCGCGCAGGCATTTGAGGGGGCTTCACCCCCACCCATCGTGGTGCGAGGATTGCACAAGGTTTCCTCACTTTTGCCGGCGCGGAGCGCCGGCATAATCACTTTCACTGGATTATTTAGAAAAATACTGCCAATTTCATAAAATCATAAAGTTCGATTGGAATTTTGATCGAACGATGATAGTTTCGAAATATTTAATCAAACCACTAGACATTATCATAAATCTCTTCACGATATGTGGTGAATTCATATATTCAGAAGCGACTTGTCGATATTATGAGGCATCTTCAAATAAATAATTGATTAATGATGCCTTCTAGTAAAGACGGCGATCTTCAAAAATCTTAGCTTTTCTACGATTCATTAGGATCTATTGGATTCATTGACACCATAATTTAGATACAATTATATATTATAATGTTGCCTTAAGCACAGTAAAAAGTTATCAAAAACCTACTTCAATGGGTAGAATCACTATTCGGTGTTTAAATAGTCTTAAAATGAAACGGATTATGCCGGGGCAATCTCTCTCAAATTTCAAAGTTAGCCGTTGAAATCTCCCTGCCGGAAATGGTTCACCACCCGCCCACCAAGAGCGCCACCTCCTTAGCTCGTATCCCCGCAAGTCAAAACGACAACAACGGAAAGCGCCACCTCCTGACCTGCTCGTATCCCCGTGTTTTAAACAACAACAACAAAAACAAATTGGAACAAGATGTCCGTGAAATGCGTTGGTGAAATGTAAACAAATTCGCTTTTGTGTAAGCATTAATTAATAAATCAATCATGTTCGTGCAGTATTATTATATTTGTGTTCAGTACCTCGTAAAAAGGAACCAAAATTGATGGAATCTGCCGGGATTTTAAGTTCATCAACAACAAACATATCAGTTTCTAATAAAGATCTAAGCGTCAGTTCTAGTATTAGCTTCGATGATTCACAGTATGTAAGTACCTATTTTTCTTGGTGCATACCTACGGAGTAATTTTGGAGATAGTATATGATGCATCATACAATGCATTTAAAATCCTAGGTATCACCTGACTTAAAGCATTTGCTGCTAATACCCAGGAGCGTTCCGACTCATTTATCGGAGAATTGCGCGTTTGCTATCGGCCCCTCTGCAATTATGAGATTGGTCCAAAGATCCTTTAGGAACTAAAATTAATGACTCAGGTGGTGCTTTTTAGCCAACTTTCAAAGAATTAAAGGCATTTTTTCAAAATCTACAGTCGGTCAAAGTGTGATCAAAGTGCTCTCCTCGCTATTTGACACATAACCCTTCAATTTTTAGTTTAGGCCAAAGATCTCTTAGGAACTTAAATTAATGACTCAGGTGGTGCTCTTATGGCAACTTTCGAAGAATTAAAGGCATTTTTTTAAAATTTACAGTCCTTGAAAATGAGCTGTTTGTGTGATGTCGCGGAGCAAAGTGCCCTACTTTTGGGCTTCGTAATCCCTTGAATTTTGAGTTAAGTCCAAAGATCTTTTAGGAACTTAAATTAATGACCCAGGTGGTGTGCTTGATGCCCACTGTTAAAGAATTAAAGGCATTTTTCAAAATTTACAGTCCTTTAAAATAAGCTTTCCGTGTGATTTTGCTAAAAATCGACTTCGGACCCTAGCCCCCCCAAAATCGTTTGACGTGCATAAGGAGACCATAGATATGGTGTTCTGTGCAAATTTTGAATGATATCGAACGGATAGATCCTGAGATATTGCTGTAGACAGATTTGGGGGACGCCTGACGGACGGACACACATTTTTTCAAGTATGGTTATTTCGACTCCTGGGGCCTTAAAACGTCTAGAAATGATGAAATTTCAACTTTTTTTTCCCCACTTGCAGGATGACAATACTTCCTCTACCCTGGGGGAGCGAGGAAGTAAAAATATTGAAACAGGATGTCTTTTGATTTCTGGCGACAAAGAAAGAAATAGTTGGAAGAGGCTCTCGCCGTTTTATGATTCAAGGCAATGTATAGAGGTGTTATCATATTTTTCCTCACCAAAAAACTTTCAAACACCTCACAACTTCAATAATGCTAGATGTTTCTTATAAGGCTTAAATCAGGTAATGGTATTTTTTTTCAGAAAAGTAGGTTTGGATTAAAAGAACTACTTGGTCTGTTGTGGTAATGTTTACTTCTGAATGATACATATCTAGTGAATTTTGCAAATGATTCACATATATCAAACATTTAATTATTGGTTTGATGTTCCATTGAGTAATTAACAAAAAAATTATTTGCATACGATTGTTTTACAATTATTTGGGTAGAAGTTTCTTTCAGTAGTTGACGGCCGCGATATGGCCACATGCTACTAGTATGCAGGTAAAATTTGAAAGGAATTCAATACCTGCATTACCATTCATAGCTAGGCGTTTAGAGGAGGACTCCTAGGGCTGTCAGAGGGCAGCGGCAAAACGAACGCTTTCTTAAGCAAGGTTTCCTAGACCATCTGTTTCAGGCATTTCCTTACTTATTTTAGGCCGGGCGAAGTACTTTTCATCAGTCCAAACTTAGTCATTGATGAGGGATATATTATTTTATTTTACTTATGGTTAAAGAGTTTTAATCACGCCTATTCAGAGGGAAGGAGGAGATCTAAGGACAGTTGGATATTCTAAAATTTGTTTAGTAGGAAAGACAGTGGAGTACATAGCTACTTACGCTTGTATTACATAAAAATTGTCACCATCATCTCCTTGCTTGATAATATAATCTCCTTTCTGGACTTTTTTCTCGAACATTGCATCGATTACTTCGTTCATTTGGTCCTGAAATCGATATGACAAGAAATAAGCCCTTCAATGGTAAAGATTACATTTTTAAGGGATTGTGTTAGAAGGTGAGCAAGGTTAAAAACACTGAGTGCAGAGACTTATCTCAGTCCTAGAGTCAGACGCATCACCTTCGATCTTCAAAAATTCAAAACAAACAAAAAATCATATGTAGAGTGTCTCTTAGTTTTCCTTAGGATTATTTACAGTAGTCGTGACAAGTTTGTAGCACTTCAGCTAATTTTCTGTCTGATTATTTTTTGAAGGTTACATGGACCCGTAAGGCTTCCGCACCTTCCAAATTTAGGAGGATAGGGATTTTCCTATCATCGGACTTCTTGATCAGTCTGGATGCAATTAGATATAAATTGAAGGCTTCTGTGAAGGTTTTCCAGTTTTCGCGGACATTCCTGTCCAGGCATAATTTAGCCGGGATGTTTTAGGCCACTGCCTTACCATAGTTGATAAGACACAAGAGTTGGTTTGGTGGTTCACATGCTAGACAACTGATTTTAATGGGAGCAGGATACACTAAACGAGAGTCACAAGCAAGCGAGAGTGATGCGAAATCCTTGATAAGTTATAAAACAGTATGTATCATTTATGAAACGTGAGTGCACAAGGAACTTGCCGAACAAGAATGAGGTTAGATTATCGGCTACGGTTGTGAAAGTTTACTTCGCACGAGATTGATGGTTTAATTCAACTATAATATGCATGATATTGCTACTAGAGAGATACAACTGTGCCATGTGTCAAAGTACTCAACGAAAGTTTGATGAGAAGCATAATATATTCAAGAGAAACACGACTGCTACAGGTTTGTACAAGTGAGGCTAGATCTAGACCATCCCTCCAAATTTTCATTTTTTGAGGTAGTTTTTTCTCGAGCCTGTATCTTTACCTTCTGATATTTATTATACAAGAATTTCCGATATTACATTATAAAACTGTATATTTTTTATAATTACATAATAAGTAGTAAAACAATACCTCCCCTTAAAGTTTATATCTAAACATCTACCGGGTCTATCACAATAATTTTCCCATGACAACAAACTGAAAGATTGCGCTATGCGCGTGGTGGTGCGCAGTAAAAGAGGGTCTTACTCATCTGTTCTCAACAAGGACTCCTACTTTCCAGAGAATCATCGCCTAAGACCCTAGTAGTCAACAGCATTACTGGGATGGGTCTTAAAATCATTGCAAGAATTGGGGGCTAAATCTTTCGCACGTCATGGGGATTTGCAATTTAGGTATTTCATCCTGTGCAAAATTTTGTGAGACACAATGAGGCTTCTGGTTTTTTCTTAATCAAACACCCAAGTTCAAAAAAAGCTCTTAGAGTTGAGGCCATAATGAAAGGGATCGCTCATGTTATGAGGAAAGTACAATTCAAAATCCAGTCGAACTGCCAATGCAAAGATTGGAAGCTAACAAACTAGCAGGGTTAACACTTCACATGGAAATTACAAGGCTACAGTCATAGCAACTGTGCTTACGTATTCGCTTCCAGTCTGTTCATGGAGAGTTTGAAAAAATGTACTGGTGTACAAGCGGGATCGTTATTCCTGCGAAAAATAGTTTTCCGTAACCCGCCATACACTTTAGTGCACCGCTATAGTGGCCACAGAATAATAGCTCTCGCACCGACTCTACATTCACGACTTATCAGCGATTGGGAATCCCACGTTTATTTTCTTGCTCTTTTCCTCTTTCCCCTACTTTCATCGTTGTCTCCACGGTCGGGCCAGTCGGTGATAGGATAGCCGTCTGTATGCCTTCGAGGCTTCCCTCCGGTTCCATATCTTTTTCCAATTCTTCACCACACCGCAATCGGTGGCGAGGCGTGATTAATCGATTATCGATATTTCTCCATTTGAAGCCATGGTAAAGAATCGATTATTAAGGTTTAAACACCCTGTCTATCGATCTTTTTCCATAGATTTATACTAGAGATCAATCGATATATCACAAAGCACGCCACGCCACTGACCGTAATAGTGTTGAGAGGTGTGAGCCACAACGTGGACAGATTGAATGAGAAATGGGTCTCTTGAAAATAAAAGTTAGGTTCATGCTTAAGCGCCTGTAGTAGGTAATCTACAGCAAAGGCCAAGCTATCAAATATTAAAAGCATATAACCAGATTTTTTTTTTAGCTGAAACTCAAAATTTTCGCTCCTATTTCATTTTTTAAATAAATATTCCAATGAAGGATGGGTCCCATTAAAGTCTGATTTGTAGTAACCTTAGCTG
Source organism: Bemisia tabaci (assembly GCF_918797505.1). Lineage (NCBI taxonomy): Eukaryota > Metazoa > Arthropoda > Insecta > Hemiptera > Aleyrodidae > Bemisia > Bemisia tabaci. Next base: position 39,485,819 of record NC_092793.1, read on the forward strand.
CATGAATCCGAAAATGACCTTGATTTTAAATATTATGCATCGTTATCCCCAAAAAATTGAATCAAAATTGAATTTCCCCACGAAAAACTCCATTTTTTTGAGAAACCTAATTTTGTAGGAAGATAATGGGTCATCGCAAAAAAACTAAGGTTAATTTTGAACTCAGCAATATACAAATTACATATAGAAGCTAGTCAACTATCTAGTCTACCATAAAGTCCGCCATGTTCAGATTTTTTTCATTTTTGGAGACCATTTTTGGTATTATAACCGTCTTTTTTTGATGGTTTAGTTAGTGACAAAGATTTGACGCTAAATGTTAACGCCTAAGAGACGCCGGAGAAGGATTAATGGAAATGTTGCATGTGTGAGGAATTCGCGATTTGACTATTGATTCTTACGTAAAAGTTTGCGAGAAACACGATAGTCCCACTGATTTTCTCTGAAATCAACTCCCAAGCTCCAAAAACGCGCTCAATGCGAGGCTGTAATGATCCTGAGAGTCCACTTCTACGTAAATACAAACTTTCCATGCAAAGATAGGGAGCAAATACATTAGCAGGGTAACTAAAAGCATACGGCAACCCTTAGGGTTGCCATGTTTTCAGTTTTAGAGTCCCCAAGTAAAGTGGCAGCCCTTTCAATATAATTTCTCCCTATCTTTGCATGAAGAGTTTGTCTTTACGTAGAGGTAGACTCTCAGGATGGCGTGGGATATCCCCTTCAACTTGCCCTCGCCTACGTCCTCAACTTTGAGAGCTTTTTTTGAGCTTGGGAGTTGATTTAAGGGAAAGCAGTGGTACTATCGTATTTTTCGCTAACTTTTACGTAAGAATCAATAGTCAAATCGCAAATTTCTTACACATGCAATATCTCCATCAATAATTAATCCTTACGTGGAATACCGATATTCAGTCATCCTTAAAAAAATTAAAAGACATGTTCCTGAAAATTTCCAACATAGCAATCTGAGGTATATGATTCCGTAGTATCACCAGCGATACCTTTTCTTGACCAGATTATCCTAAAGTACTTTTTTTAACTTTGTATGGATAAACATAACGACAAGTTAATATGTGTTTTTATATTAACTATTTACACAACTAAAAATTTGAATGGGCAAGTTGTTAAACTCAAGCTTAATTTAAATCGATAAATAGGGACTATTAACAATGATTATGTTAACTACTGTCTCTGCTTTGCAGCATCCAGAAGGCACCATTGGGGCAAGAGATGGAGGAGGCCACCAAAATTTATTCTGGACAATACTGTGGTTTCCTTTTTTATTCAAACTTCTGGTGAAATTCTCAAGCTGATCATTTCATTTAAGTGTTTTTTGATCAGTATTTTTGGAAACAAGCAATGAAAGAGAAATTGTATTATTCTTCTTAAATTACCGAAAACTTGAGAGAAAAATTGGAATGGCGAAATTAGACCTCCTAAGTAGAAACAATAATAGCTCATGCCTTTATGCTCATAATTTCAATGTGACTAACTTCATACCCTAGTATTCTATGCTGAACTTGTATTGAAAAAACCTGAAAAATTTGGCTAGGGTCTTCTATTACATGAATTCGTTACTTATTTTGATCAAAACTAACACTGGGCCTACTGCCAAAGCCTGAAATTCACCCCTGCTTTACTGACAAAACTTGTTAACAATTACCACAATTTGAGTTTCCTACGAACGAGATGCATTAAAATTACAGACTAAGTTTTGCGTAAGGAGGCCATACCTTACGGAAAAGGACTCTTCGTTACCAGCAAAAGAAGTCACCGATTTGCCGCGAGAAGAGCTCCCAATGCTCAACTTCAATTCACAATCGTGCAGGGTCGGACTGGTTCGCATCTGAGGGCGTAGACCCTTGGTTGGTTAAAGGGGCGTAATGTGATATTTTCTGATGGGGCATCCCTTCTGTGGAGAGGGGTTCAGAAAATTTTGGCAAAGCAGCACAAGTTTACGCTATTTTCAGGTTCAAAGTTTATTAATCGTGCTGAGTAAAAATTGTAAAATTGAACGTATTGAAGTGACCGACAGACTTCTAAAATTTAAGAAAAAATAAAATATTAAAGCCACTAAACGCATCCAAGCACCATTATTTCCATGAGAACCGCGTCAGTGCTGCGGTTTACACGAGCTTAAGACGTGGGTCTAAAAATCCATCTTAAAAAAGAATTAGACAAGAACCTGAAAAAAGAAGGAAGAACGAGTATCAACACAGCCGACGACAAGGAAGACGTATTCGGGCCTTTTTTTAAACTTTTCTCCCGAATCTGAGCGACATTCCTTTGAGCGCATATAGCAGAGCATTGAGAGCTCACGCTTAGCGTCATCACGCCTTCAATTTTTCAGATGCAGCACGGACGTCCATCAAGTACGAATAGTTGTATCTCTGCGCCGTCGCAAACGCGCATCCTTTCCCTCCCTCTATTTCCATATTGTGTTTGTTTCCGTTTGTCTAATTCGTAATGGTGCTTCAAGCATCGTTTGAGTAACACAGCCGAAGGTAGGACACATGTGTTCGGGCCTCTTTTTTAACTTTCTCCCGAATATGAGCGACACCTCATTCATAGCATATAGCAGAGCATTGAGAACTCACGCTTCGCGTTATCGCGCCTTCGATTTGTCAGCTGCAGCACGGACGTCCAACAAGCACGAATAGTTGTATCTCTGCGCCGCCGTAAACGCGCACTCTTTCCCTCCCTGCACATCCATATTGTGTTTGTTTCCGTTTGTGTTATTCGTAATGGTGCTTCAAGCATCGTTTGAGTAACACAGCCGAAGGTAGGACACATGTGTTCGGGCCTCTTTTTTAACTTTCTCCCGAATATGAGCGACACCTCATTCATAGCACATAGCAGAGCATTGAGAACTCACGCTTCGCGTTATCGTGCCTTCGATTTGTCAGCTGCAGCACGGACGTCCAACAAGCACGAATAGTTGTATCTCTGCGCCGTCGTAAACGCGCACCCTTTCCCTCCCTCCACATCCATATTGTGTTTGTTTCAGTTTGTGTTATTCGTAATGGTGCTTCAAACACTACGTGAATAACACAGCCGAGGGTAGGAGAGATGTGTTCGGTCCTCTTTTTTAACTTTTCTCCCGAATCTGAGCGACACCTCATTGGCAGCACATAGCAGAGCATTGAGAACGCACGCTTCGCGTCATCGCGCCTTCAATTTTTCAGATGCAGCGCGGACGTCCATCAAGTACGAATAGTTGTATCTCTGCGCCGTCGTTAACGCAAATCCTTTCCCTCCCTCTATTTCCATGTTTTGTTTGTTTCCGTTTGTCTTATTTGTAATGTTGCTTTAAACTAGACATTGCGAGTTCACGACTCACGCCATCGCGTCTCACATTTTTCATATGCAATCCATCTTGCGAGAATAGTTGTATCGCGTTTACACTTTAGATGTCTCTTTCTTTTGAATATCGAAATAAATTAAGGTTAATAGTTTGCCCGAGATATGCTATGATATGTCCATAATCAAGAATAAAAGGAAGTGATCCATAACCAACGACTTGTATTACAAAAGTTTTGAATATTTTGACTGTTTAAAAAGAAACAAAAAGTCGAAGTAATTTTCAATTAGCTCGAACACAAAGACTAGTTGCCCTCCCCCCCCCCCTTGCTTGCATGGCGCCTTAGGGCCAGGGCGCCTAGAGCGATGGGATGGGTCTTCTGTCCTCTTCGAAATGAAATTAAACTAACCGACTGTTGACCCAGTGAGACAAGTCTTGTCTTCCGTATCAGTAAAAGTGGGCGACGGATTCGATCAGATAAGGCATGTGATCGTATATTCCGGATAATCGCAATTTGATGCATGCTGCAATGAGGAGAAACGAAGATGTGAGAGATACGGTCGGAGAAGGTGCGATATCAATGAGGGGAAAGGCTTTCTTCACTAACATGACTTCGGGCCCGGGTAATCTCCTGTGGTCAACTGAGTCATGTACGGCGGGTTACGGAAAACTATTTTTCGCAGGAATAACGATCCCGCTTGTACTTTCCTACTGGTGGACGAACCCCTCCATCAACAGCGTCAATTTAAGGGAGCTTCTTCAGAGTTCGGAAATTCTTTTCAGAGAAAACCAGTGCGGTAGCACCATCTGGTTTCTAGGGAAATTTTATAAAAATAAATGTACCCAAACCACAACACCAGCCGTAGTGGAATCTTCCGGAATTGATTGTTCATTTCGATTCCATGTCATGTCATTCCAATTCAAAAAAATTCCAGGTTTAGACCTCCAGTTGTGGTTGAAAAAAAATTAAGTTCCTTTGGGTTCTGGGTTCCATTTCATAACCCAAGTCAATTGATCACGAGGCTGGCCTATTACTTACGGTGGAGTATTTGATATTAACAGATATTTGTGTTAATAAAACTAAATAATGGCTATTGGCAATTAACTTTTAGAAACTATAATCCTGTATCCTGAGAGGTGTTGTCAGATAAGTTGACCATTGTTTACTTTCGGTTTGCAAGCGCAGGTGACGAATTTAGGCCTCTGCACAAAACAGCTTTCGCTTGAAAACATCCGTCTCATGATCGTAACGTAAAAATACTTCTCAGTTATGATTTTCAACTCTTATGGGGTTGTAATTTCTGTGTGACTAAAAATTAAGGTGTTGCAAGGTTTGAAAGTAATTAAACACCTATCGAAGCTTGTATTCTTGCTTCTGCGAGAGTTGGATGTTTTCATATGAATAGTAGTGATGCGAAAGCGCTTCCAAACCAAAAGTAAACAATGGTCAACTTCTCTGACGACGCCTCTATCTTGTTATTTAATGTAGGTTTCCTTCAGTCCCATGAAACTTGATTCAAAGCAAGATGAGGCTGATGAAGGAAATGTAGATGCACTCTACCAGAAAGAATGGACTATCAAACTCTGTTATGACTTCAAACATATGCATTATGACTTCATTCATGTATATTTCCCTCATTTTTTTTCTTTTAACGGTGTCATCACTAAGAATTACTAACTTAGGACAACTTTATGTGCTTTGGACTGATAAAAGTTATTTTATAATCATTTTATAAAATCTAAGCTTTTTCATAATCATAGACCAAGTAGCCATGGACTGCTATACCTAACTTTTCAAATTAAGCCGTGGACGACTATTACTTTTCAAATCAATTCTTATCTTCCAGGATAGTGTATGTCTGAGACTTTCCCTCTGCCCACAAAAATAAAATTAAGGATCTGCGAACAACCAAGTTGATGGAATGTTCTCATTAAACTAAATCAATCTCAGCTTAAAAAGTAAAAAAAAAAAAAAAAATCGAAGGGATACTAGATAATTGGGATGATTTTTTCTCCCTATTCCAATAAGAAAAAGTCATGGAGAAAGAGAGAGCAAAACAACAGACCTTATCTAGTGAACGGAATAATAAAATATTTTTCACACTATCTGCTAGCGCTCTCCTCTGTTCGTCTGATTTTGGATACACAACCTGTGGAAAGGAAAAGAAAAACATACAGAATTTTATTTAACTTCCATTAGTCACAGTGTAAAACTATAATTGTGGTCTCCATATACACTGACTCATAACTCCTGAGCATAACTCCTACTTTGCCCACCCAGAGAATATGATTTTAGCTCTTGTGACTGATGACCAGGATTCAAAACGGAAATTTGGTATTAATAAAATTTTAGCTGCACAGGAGGCGGAGGCAAAGATTCATCAACACCAGCGATCTATTCGAACCTTCTCCCTCCCACAGATTGATTTTACTGCCAAAGATCACAGTACGTTTATACCATGGGACAGCATTGCGAAAACTGAGCCTCCAATTTTTAAAAGCGTACATACATACAAGACGCCTTTACAGCATGCCTGGGAGCTCTGCGACACCTAATCCCCATTCTTGTCTATCGACCAGAGGCGGATCCAGCAACTTGGCAACACCGGATTTCTTCCGTTTAAAGCTATGCTAAATGATCCATTCTTGTGGGAGCACCTGACCCCTCCAAGGATGGATAAATTTGCATAGGTTTAAATGGAAAGAAGATAATTTTGACAATTCGCTGGATCCGCCAATGCTAACGACCCAGAGATCATCTAGTAAACTGCATCTTGTAATTTCATCTTGAATACCACCTATCCGCGATTTTGCTGGACGTCCCCTACGTCTCCTCCCAAGAAGAACTCAATGCAGTACCTTCTTAGGCAATCTGTCATCCGCCATTCATTGAATTTGACAATATGGATTTTTTATGAAAATAAAATGGGCATTTTTTGGAAACATTAATAATGCCTACATACACTTAAGCCTCACTTAAGCAGACTATGCAACCCTCTCCACTTTTTTATCTACTAAAGGTCCGCTAGCTTGCCTGAGGAGCTAGGATAGTCATAGTCTGATGATTTTTGAAGACATTAGCCCGATCTAACTGTTGGACGTCGTGTCGAACTGGGATTAAACTGGAGCGTCAGTAGGGGGGTATCGATGCATGTGTTGACTGTTGAACGTCTAAGATCCGTGGGCTGATGACTTTTGATCAACACCTCTAAATCAACTCTTGCCAAAAATAAGGCCTTCTGACATTTTTATTTATTCATTTTGTTTTATTATGTTCAACCTGCATCCGTACCAACAGACTGACGCTCCAGTTTGAGCATCTGGAACGGACTATTCATACTGTAACATACTATTAATATTCATACTATTATTACTTGAGGGCGCCCAGGGGTGCAGAGACTTTCAAGAGTTCCCCCAAAATAAATTTAGGTTCTCCCATTTCAAATTTTCACATACTGAGCCCAACACATAAAGTAACGCGGTCGACAGTTTTGTTCCCTCAAAACAACGTGCTTGAATGTTTTGTACCCCACTTTGCAAAAAAGAGAGGGGAGGAACACAGAACGCTCCCTCTTCTCACAGGGTTCCCCCATTTTTCTCGTCCTCATATGGGTTCTCCCCCATAGAGAAAATACAGAAGGTGGTGGCAAGCGAAAAAAATGTACTTTTCTACATTGCGACTAAAAATGAATCCACCCTCCCAATTGGTTAATGGTATTGCGGGAAAACCGAGACCTCCTTGAAATTTAAAAGGGGCGAGAAAGGTTGTGAGGCTCTCACTTATTTCGGCTATAAATACTCGTAAGTATTGACTTTTTATGTTTCAATATGTTTTTCTATCAATGTTTGACTAAAACTGGAAATAATTTGTAAGTTAGAAACATATATTTCATGCGACTCGTCCCATTGTGAAGGTATAACCATGTTAAATCACGTTCTGTGCATCAAAAAAGAGTCATGGTAACTGATGTTCAATCATATGACTTTCAATCATGGTAACTGATGTTCAATCATATGACTTTCAATGTTAGATTCAGTGGAGTCCTTCAAGATGGTGGTGATGTAGGTCTTTATACAGGTTCCATCATGAAATGTACTTTTTTTTGAAGAGTGCGTCAGCCCGTGTACTTTTCTACAACAAAGCCAATCTTCAGGATGGCTGCCTTGCCATCACCTTCTGTATTTTCTCTATGGGTTTCCCCATTTCACGGGACCGGACCGATCCGGAAGTTTCTGCATCCCTGAGGGCGCCCTTGCTTTATTTCTGCTAATCTTACCTTCAGTCCTTCGTCCTCATCATCCTCCTCGGGATTGTAAGCTTCAGCAAATACTGATTTCCTTCTGGTTCCAAAACGGGCCACGGGTGGTTCTGTAAAACATTAAAGAACAAAACTAAAGTGATGACGAAAACAGACAGTTGATTAATGGAGACAAATTGATGAGTGGAGAAAGATTGAATGGACTATATTTTGCTGATAGGAACTAATATTTCAGGCTCATCATAGAAACAACGCATGTGCTCTTAGTGTGGTTATGCAGACAGATGCTTCTCCTTGACCTTCTTCTAATCTCACTCTTTCTTTCTTTGCTCCTTCTTTCCTCAAGTTCATTCTTACACATTCAGCATCTTTGCTGTCCAACTAAACATTCCTGGCCATTGTCTGAGGTTAACTGGTCAGAGCTGCGGAGGATACACAGGATCATAGAGGGTGGACGTGGACTGCAAATAACTGACTTTTTTACTAAAGACAGCGAATTTGCTCCGCGCATGGAATTTTTAGTTTACTTCCTAGGCAATTTTGATCAAATGAAACAAATTTGTACGATTGAATCCCATTTTAAAAGAAGGTAAAAATTATGACATGCATGCCAATATAGGGGATGTTTTCCTCCGCAGAATTAGTTGTTGCCAGATAGTGCTGAAAAATCAGATTTCTCAATTTAAACCAATGTACAATACCTACATTTTGTTGTACAATTTGGTAACCTTGCTAATATTAACACACTTTCACATGATTACTCGCATGGCCAGGAATGGTAAGCAGGAATTGGTTTAATCTAGTGCCTTTTGGGATGAATTCATGGTATTTTGATAATTACTTAAGACTACTAATGCAAAGAGTATATGCACGAACTGAACAGTTAAGATATTGAGGGCAAATAATCAAGTCAGTTTACATCATACTTCTAAAACTTCCAATGGAAGGTAGCTATTGCAGTTACCGGGATACAGATTAGGAATACCTCACTCATACATTATATGCACTGAAATACTGGGACAATACGGCATTATTGAGAGTCAAGTAATGGATTCAAATTTGGTTCTACCTAAACAATATCTCCAATACATGTGTTGATATATTAGAACAAAAACAGGTACAGGTGTCGTCCGATAAGTTGGCATTTGTTTACTTTCGGTTTGCAAACGCAGACAACAAATTGAAGCCTCTGCACAGACCATCATTTGCTACTATCCACCTTGAAAACATCCATCTCATGATCTTATCGTAAAACAACTACTTACCAGTTATGATTCACAACTGTTGGGTGGTTGTGATTCCCAAGTGATAAAAAGTTGAAGTGTTATAAGGTTTAGAGGTGTTGAAAACCTATCCAAGCGTGTATTATTGCTTCTGTGAGAGTCGAAAGTTAACATGTGGATAGTAGTGACGCAAAAATGCCTGCAAACTGAAAGTAAACAAATGCCACTCTGACAACACCTTGTAAGGTGATTCTATGTGATCTAGGGAAGACTTTTGCCACCACGTTGCGCTGCTGTGCAGTTTGTCTTTGAGAGGCAATAATTATCGATACATACAAGTTAACGCAAGAAACTGATTCATCAATTGTAGAAGCATTGAGTAGAATTACATCAAATTTGTTATGATTCATGGTAAATTATACCTGAAACTAAGATAACGGAGGTCGTCCATTGACTCAAGGTGTAAGAGAGAGTCAATGATGCTATCTCTAATTAGGCTTAGTTATCGATGATATCTATACCTCAAAAGTATCAATGGTATTTATTGTATTTGTATTGTATTGTATTTATAGGTATTATTGTATTTGTAAATCGCTCTGGACATTTGAAATTCATAGGTTGGCTGCATTTCTGGGCCCTAACTTTATTCGCGGAGGCATCGGTGAAGGCCTGATGAATTTTCGGAGTTTCACATCTGTCTATACTCTCGCTATACAGGTACTCTAGTTAATTCACGGAGTGCATTGAGTGCAAGCCTTTTGAGGTTATGCACATTCAGAGAGTCCAGAAGATCCACGTTCTCCCGGTGCCGGACACGGGAGCTGTCAGCAATAGATTTCGGGTGCACTGCAGATTGCGAAACGACGGGTGGCGCGACTGCGGATTGCACAGGAGTTAGGGCGCTCGTATGATGTAAACAAACTTTGGCCACGGGATTGAAGAATTGAATCTCTAAATTGAATCGGACATCTGAGGAACTAACGAACAGCTTGTGGGCTGTAAAAATTGACGACCTGTAATACAGATGGACAAGATTCTAAAAACTCTCTGACTTTTAAAAAGAGGTGGCGGGGGATTCAAAACAAGTTGATGCTGTACACGCTAAAGTAGGTTTTATATATGAAGCGGAAAATTTATTAAAAATTAGAAATTTAGAAAATATTGACTCATCAAAAACTAATTAGCAATTAATGTATATACATGAATTATGGTTTGTGTTGTAACGTCACCATCAACTGGTACCCTGGATGTGACCTCAAAATGCCATTATCAAGACGTCATCCAAGGATGGCTCCATGACGTCATCAACGAGACTCGTTTCCATCGACGTCATCGACAGGTGCCTCCATGAAGTCATCAACGGATGAGTCTATGGCGTCCTTGATGGGTGTCCCGATGACGTGATCGGGGGGGGGGGGGGGGGATTGCTGGTAGATATAAAATTGTCATTTTCTCAACTTGGGGAGATTAAAATACAAGAGGAGAAAGGTAAGGCCTTGTCTCCACGGGACGTTTTCATAAGATTTGTCCCAAGTTCGAATCGCAGGAATGAAACTTCTGGGATTTTTCCCAGTTACCGTCTACACGGGACGGGGCTCATTCAGTCCTGCGACTAGTTTGCGTGAGAAGATAAATTAGATACAGTCGAGTATTTAACCGGGATTACAATACTAATTGCACTCAATTGACAATTATACACATTATTTTAACTGAACAAACATTAACAATGGAGTAATGAATAAAATATCGCACAATTCATTTCACTTCTTCCTCTCCTCTCAGTGGGTCCTAGGGGTACAAGCACCATACTTGGTACTGGGAAAAATATTGATTAACTCAATATTTTTCTCAACTTCGTAAGTGGAATTTAACGCTGGGACAAATCTCGTGAAACGGCCCGTGGAGACAAGGCCTAAAGAAAAAAGTAAAAACATTTAGAGCGAAAAGAATCACTCTCAAAAATGGGCAACCACTGTTTGACCAGTTATTCCGATTAATCAGTCCACTGCCCCTTCTTTTATATCGACACAATTCCCCTTTACCTGCACTTCTCTGTAATATACCGTTGAAAAAAGGCAGCGTTCGGCTCGCAGTCCGGACAAGAAAACTTCTAAAAGTCAAAGTTCTAAAATGAGCCACACGCTTCATATAGGTATTGTAGCAGAGACGTACTCTACCTTGAGAGTACGCCTCTGTTAGGAGCACCTCAGACATACGTGAGAGATCGCGTATTTTCGAGGTGATCGCAGATAGGTGCTTTGGTTGGCGCGTGCCGCGCCAGGGTTACATCTTTTGGGCATTACTATATAGCGGCGGCCAAGCGGCCAGCGAGGGGTCAGTGTTGCATACATGCGTACTTGCCGGTGATCGCCACCTTAGTGCTTTCTAGTCTCATCGCGAGTTGGGCTATTTCCCCATCCCTTACGCCCTTACAGTATTGTTCATATATTCTCGCGGAGCGCCCTAACTCCTGTGCAATCCGCAGTCGCGCCACCACCGTCGTTTGGCAATCTGCACCCGAAATCTATTGCTGACAGCTCCCGTGTCCGGCTCTCCTTCAAGTTCCATATTAAAGCTGCAGAAGTTAACTAAAGTTCAAAGTTCAATCCAAAGCTTCTCATTGGTGACACTGGCTGGCCTTAGGGATGTCGATACTCAGAGAAGTATCGTTACAGGTATCGACACTAAGCATTGATACTGGTATCAAGCATCGAACTGAAGTATTGATACATTAAATTCGCAGTTTACGCACTTTTCCGAATTATGAATGAATTGTTTTCAACCAAGGTTTTTTAAGCTTCTAATGAGTTAAGAAGGACGATCCAACTTGCGGAAAGAAGAAAATCACGCGCTTTTAACTTTTTTGTGAAAAATAAATATCGTTGTTTTGCTCCGTTTCCACGCGTAGGCGGACAAATTACTGTGGGTCGCGCTACCCTTTGGTGGTTGCGCAGCGCTTTGGGTGGTCAACTACGGAACTAATGTTTCGGTAGGTGTCAATTACTGCGGGCTATTTGAATTTTGCGTGTTTGCGTTTCTCTATTGGTGTGAATTGGTGCTGAGAAATTGTTTGAAATTTATTTTTTAAATTGGAAAACACTTACTTCAGAACCGTAATCCCTACCTAAATGCAATATCCACAAGCCTGAGTAGCCCAACCTAAGGTAAGTTACCTTAGGTTGGGCTACGTAAGGCAATACTCGGGTAAGTTAGGTTAGGTTAGGTAAGGTTAGGTTAAATTAGTCTAGATTTCTAAATAAGCTGAAATTCTGAAAAAAAAATCGAATAAATAGCAGATCGATTCAATGAAATTCTTCTATTGCAATTCTGATTTATGGTTTGTTTCATTTTTTGCAGGTTTTCACGCGAAAAATTAAACTTCTCAGAAACAATTCACACCAACAAAAACACGCAAACTCGCAAAAAATTAAATTTCTCAGCGTCAATTCACACCAACAGAAAAACGCAAAATTCAAATAGCCCGCAGAAATTGACACCTACCGAAACATTAGTTCCGTAGTTGACCACCCAAAGCGCTGCACAACCACCAAAGGGTAAGGCGACCCACAGTAATTTGTCCATCCTACGCGTGGAAACGAAGCAAAACAACGATATTTATTTTTTACAAAAAATTAAAAACGCGTGATTTTCTTCTTTCCGCAAGTTGAATCGTCCTTCTTAACTCATTAGAAGCTTAAAAAACCTTGGTAGAAAACAATTCATTCATAATTCGGAAAAGTGCGTAAACTGCAAATTTACCACAATTGTTACGAACCGTCGTTTATAAAGCATGTGAATGGCTTACTTTTTGCATAATTTTACTCATTCTTGCGAAAGAACGCTCATTTATGTACATTCTTGGCCATCTTGGTTAGAATTGAAATCTGTAGGCTGGCAGTGAAATTTTGTGTGTTAGAAGTTGCTCAGAAGGGTGGCTGCACATTTGCGCCCTAAGCTCTCCATCAAGCGATCTGTCCATACTCTCGCTATAAAGGTACTCTAGAATTAACTAAGGTAAAACTAGATCACTGACACTTACCGTCTTCTGAAATTGATTCATCACCTGGGGTAGAGGCTCTCGTGTGCCTGACACCACCTCTGGGGCAATTGTTTCTCATTTTCGTGAAATAATCGACCGCATAATCCAACAAATCCGGGGGCTGATTTAGTAAATAGCTAATTGTAAAGTCTAACAACAAATCGCGGAGTTCATCTGGAACATTCACCTTTGCTAAACTGGACCGATTCATGATATGACACACTGAGCAGTTTAATACGAGACAACTTTATTTTCTAAGTATAAATGTTGCGTGACAGACGACGGAATGATTTCATAGACTGCATAGGGATTTCTAAAGGAGAAAGACTAAGTGATTTTCAATGATGTATGATAAAGGGCTGATGGAAAAGAAAACGATTAGTTAGGCTTTGCTGCAGATTAGAATCTGGACGGTACCTCAACTATAATGAATCGCGACTCGCGTCAATGCGAAGCTGTCCGGCTGAAAAAGTGAATTACGGTAGCGACATAAAGTCACAAATGCTTGAAAAACCCTCGAAATTCGACATTCCTGGGAACTATAGGTAAAATGGTACAGCACGGCAGACGGACTGAGACTACTTCGTAGGTATCATCAAATACTTAAGTATCAACAGATATTGTACAAGATAGAAAATTTATTTGAGGATTCCTGCTAGTATGTTGTGTTTCCTGCAGCAACAAGGCTCATCACATTTCATGGAATGAAGTAATCAAAAACTACTTACTTACCTACAGCTTGGTCAGTTTCATGTCTTTCTAGAGTGAAGAAAATATTTTTTTTCTCTCTATTTAAGAATTCAGGGTGAATCAAACCTGTCGAACAAAAATTTTAATAAAATGCCTTTGTTCAAAAACACCTAAGAATCATTTCAATTGTAAAGATGCCGACGATTCTGGTTAAAAGTCCGAAAGTCGGCTGATTTACTGAATTTCTCAGGTACAGACGGATGGAAGGATTTTGAAAAGACATAGAATTACATCCTCCCATAAGAATAAGTCAGGAACATGGTTAAGGTTATCTGGGGATGACATTTGTAACATTTCGTTGCATGATTTTATAATCGAAGAGAAACAGAAAGTCTGAAACTTTGTAAATCTACGTACATGGTTTTCTAGTTAGGCTATGACATCGATATGCTCGTTTTGTTATCAATTAATCTCCACAAAGGTAAGCATACCTACAAACACTGTTCCACAAGAGATACGAATGTAACTTGTGATACCTAAGTGACTTTACAAATCTTACCTGTTAAACTACCAGCTACCTGATTATTGAAACTATGTCAGCCCGATATGAAAAGACATAGCCCTATCTTCTCCATGTAATATATCGGAATTTGTTGTCTTGTCGGGTTGCTCTAAGCCTTCAATAATCGGCCTGCTGATGAGTTGCAAAATATTTCCACTTCCAGACGAATGATCATGTCTTGGTTGATGCTTTCGATAGTAGAGTTGTGATGTCGGTTCAGCCGCAGCACTCACCAGAAAATTCCTTCTTCGATCGGACCTTTGATGATTCATTGTCGAAATAGCTTTGAACTGATTAAAGATAAATGACACCGCACGAGTGTCATTTAGTGATGAATCAGAGATCAAAGTATAAATTTGAAGCTGCTAGAGCAGTAATTTTATCAGGCAAGAGTGACCGTCTAAATGCAAAATCCACTTATGACAGATCTCAGAAACTTTGCATCACCGCAAGGAGACATTAACAGAATATCTATACACCAAATTATTTACGCAACTAGGTGAATTTCTTTGGTAAATTATTGCGCTTAAGAGAAAGTCCTGACTGTAGAAAACAAGAAATAATACCTGTACCGATAGCATAACTGTGTATACGCACTACAGTGGTCATTTATAAAGAACAGACACGAGCAAACACTTATGACAAACATTGAACAAGAGAGCAGAACTGGATTAAGTAACTGTAGTCTCTGATTTAATTTTACACTGCGAATTTGAAGAGCCATAAGACTCACATCAGATGTGTAAGTAATCACTTGGTTTGGGCCAAAGAAACCTCGAACTACATGAGATCATATCGATAAAGCTTAAGAGGTCAAAAGGCTATAATACTAAATAAATCGTGAACTTCTAACTCTTGAATGAATTCAGGACCACTTACTTAAGATAAAAAAACTGCAAAACATTTGATTTGAGGCGAAAGTGAAAAGAGAATGGTTAAAAAAAAGTAAAAGAAGAAAGTCTGGGTTTGGACATTGGACTTGTAAAACTGATTTTCAGAATGCACCTTAAAATGAGCCGATAGGCCGTGGCTCCAGGTTGTAAAATACGATGAATATTATTGCCAAATGCTTGGTTGAAGTCGAAAATGGATTTAAATTAATTAAAATTAAGAGATTTCGAGTTGTTTGGATCATTTGTGTTATCAATCTGCGTTTGTTTACACGACCCACATACGGCAACGGCAGGGGCACGCAGAGGATCGATAATGGAAATCGTTCAAAAGAGAGATAATATTCTCCGCGCGCAGAAAAATCGATATATCGAAAAAGTGGCGCGCGGAAATATTTTCTGGTGCAGCGCCGGAAAAAACAGTCGGCGAGCAGGAATCGATATATCGAGAATTCTGCGCGCGGAACAGATTTGGAGCGCCGCGCCGGAAAAAATAGTTTTGACACAAACGGCGAGCAGGAATCGATATATCGAAAATTCCGCGCGCGGAACAGATTTGGAGCGCCGCGCCGGAAAAAATAGTTTTGACACAAACGGCGCAAATATATCGAAAACCGGCGCGGAATCCGGAAATTCAGAGATTTTCATCGAAAACGGGTTTTTTCTTTCCGCGCGCCGAAAAAAAATTCCGCGCGCCAGAAAAAATTCCGCGCGCGCAAGAAAAGGGTTTTGACACTAACGGCGTTCCATACTTTTCATGATAGCCGTTCCGTTCAGAGATCCGGATCTCTCCGCGTTGTCCAAATTCCGGATCTATGTGACCCTTACGGACTTGCCTGGCAACAATATTTTTTTCTCATGACTACGAGAGTAGTATTACAGACTACGCTGGCCACGAGACGGGCGCCCAGGACCATCCTCGGAAAATTACGACAAATTCAGAGGGGAAAAATTCATGCAATGTTGCCACATCCGTCATCCATACGAGTCAAGTGGCGGAAATTCGGAGCAGGTCCTATCGTTTCATTGATTTCATTAGTTCATCAGATTTGACACATTTTATAATACATATGGCCTCCAAGGATCATCTAAAAAAAATTTCGAGAAAATCCAAGGATGAAATCCCGAGCAATGTTGTCACATCTATCTATCAATGCGTAAAGTCGCGTAACTTCGGAGCAGGCTCTTTCGTTACATCGATTTCATTTGTTCATCCGATTTGACACATTTTATATTACCTACGGCCTCCCGGGACCACCATAAGAAAATTTCGAGAAATTCCAAGGATGAAATTTCATGCAGTGTTGCCGCATCCGGCATCCGTCATTCATTCGCGTCAAGTCGCGTAAATCCGGAGCAGGCTCTGCCGTTACGTCCTTTTCATTTGCTCATCCGATTTGACACATTTTGTATTAATTATGGACCCCAAGGACCATCCTCGGATAATTTAGAGAAAATCGAAGGGAGAAATCTCGAGCAATGTTGCCCTATCCGTCATTCAAATGAGTCAAGTGTCGCGTAAATTCGGAGCAGGATCGGTCGATTCGTCAATTTCATTTGTTCATCCGATTTGACTCATTTTATATCAACTATGGCCTCCGAGGACCGTCCTCGGAAAGTTTCGAGAAAATCCAGGGGGGTAATCTCGAGCAATGTTGCCGAGTTGGCTCAACATCCATACGAGGAGAGCCGCGTATTTCGGAGCAGGGTCAGCCCTTACATCTATTTCATTTGTTCAAAACATCATTCTTGGATATTTTAGAGGAGATCCATTGGGGAAATCTCCAGCAATGTTGCCAAATGTTCCCATCATCCATATACGAATCGAGTCGGTCCGCAACAAAGTGGCAACCCTGATAAGATGTGTTTCGTTTATATCTTTGCACAGAGAGTTTGTCTTGATACATGCGTCCACTCTCAGTGTAACGTGGGACATCCCCTGCCGCCGTAACCTGCAGAGCTTTTTTTGAGCTTTGGAGTCGATTTCAGAGAGCTCCGAATTTACGCGACTCTACTCGTATGAATGACGGATGTGGCAACATTGCAGGAAATTTCCCCCTTGGAATTTCTCGGAATTTTCCTAAGATGATCTTGGGAGGCCATAGTTGATATAAAATGAGTCAAATCGGATGAACAAATGAAATTGACGAATCGACCGATCCTGCTCCGAATTTACGCGACTTGACTCATTTGAATGACGGATAGGGCAACATTGCTCGAGATTTCTCCCTTCGATTTTCTCTAAATTATCCGAGGATGGTCCTTGGGGTCCATAATTAATACAAAACTAGCTGCTTCAGCTCGCTACGCTCGCTTGCGCCGCTAGCCGGGGGCAAGCCCCCTGGACCCCCGGTTACTCGCTCCGCGAGTAACTGTTGGCTCGCTTCGCGAGCCAAATTTTGCTACTATCAGTGCTTAGGGGACTTCCTGGAGGCAAAATGATAAATTCAAAAACAAAGAATAGGAAACTAAAAATTACCTACCTTTAGAAAAAGAAACAACCTTGAAAAATAAATAACTTTCCTGGAAAAGAAAATCGGAACACTTTTTGAAAATGTAACGGTGCGAAAGGGTGAAGATAAATCACCAATTCTCTTGGAAGAAGACATGAGCCGACCCCCGACATGAGTGAAACTGCCGTAGGACCCATGCTAGGGTAGAAGGGTGACACGTGTTGTGAGCAGGTAGGGATGGGTTTACGTGGAGAGGGAAACGGAAAATCAGAGGGTGGGAGGTCCCCCAACCATATGACTCGTCCAGCGTCAAAAACGCAAATATGTCGTTATCAAATCGAGGTAAATTTTGCAACTTCGGTCGCGCAAATCGAAAAACGAAGGGGTCTTGGCACATCTAGACCCTATGAGCTTTCATTTAAAACAAATCCGAGGAAAATCGGT